>NC_053391.1:703945731-704309481 GCF_905171765.1 Bufo bufo
TGAAGGACTGTTACCAAACACGTGCACCTTCATGCGGCATTCAACCATTTCTTTGCTGGTGTCATTGTCTCTATGCCAAAGAAACCTGAGGTAGTTTCTTTGATCTCGCCGCACGATAAAGCAATGGAACATTTGTTCAATGTCAGCAGTAATGGCAACTGGCTCCTTTCTGAATCTCATGAGCACTCCCACCAGATTATTGGTCAGGTTCGGACCGGTGAAAAGGACGTCGTTCAGAGATACGCCGTTATGTTTGGCACTTGAATCGAATACCGCTCTTATTTGGTTTGGCTTCCGTGGGTGATATACCCCAAAGGATGGAAGGTACCAGCATTCTTCATGCTCTTGTAAGGGTGGAGCCAGCTCTGCATGATCATTGTGAAATATTTTTTCCATGAAGGCCACAAAATGACTTTTCATTTCTGGTTTGTTTTTTAACGTACGTTGCAAGGAGATGAATCTGGAGAGTGCTTGTTCCCGATTGTCAGGGAGTCTGGCTCTTACAGCACGGAAAGGTAAAGGTGCAACCCAGTGGTTAGATGCATCTTTGAAGAATTCATCGTCCATTATTTTAATAAACTCTTTGTCATCCATGGACAAGGCCAGTTTGTCGTCGTCTGGTGTTGTACAAAACACAGTTTTTCCTAAGTTGTCATAACTGGTAGGAATGATGTCTGGTGTCTTTAAGAGGTTAGAAAGCCTTTCCTTCACCTCATAATGATGAACACATGGCTTAAAATGAGATGTGCGACCATTGTTGAGCACAAAGGTTTTGAAGGAGTTCACTTGAGATGGTTTGTGGCTCTTATTTATACATACATCGCCCACGATTACCCAGCCTAAATCGAGTCTCTGTGCATATGGGGCATTATCAGGACCGTTGCATTGTTGACGCACCTTGTGGACCCTCAGAATGTCTCTCCCGAGCAGAAGTAGGATGTCAGCATTCATGTCCATAGGGAGGATCTCACTAGCTAGATGTTTCAAGTGGGAATGATGATATGCAGCTTCTGGAGTAGGAATTTCATCTCTTTCATCTGGTATTTGGTCGCATTCAATTAACGTTGGCAAGGGTATATGAACGTTCCCTTTTATGGAGGAGATAAGGTATCCAGTGGCTCTTCTGCCATAAGTCTCTACACGACCAGAACAAGTGTTGAGTGTATATGGTGTTGCTTCTCCTGCTATGCCGAAAATCTCAAAGAATTTAGGTTTTGCCAGAGACCTATTGCTTTGTTCATCAATAATTGCGTGCATTCTGATGGCTCTTTCAGATTGCCCTTCTGGGTAGATGTTGACCAAACACACCTTTGCACAGCACTTAGAATCAGTCTCCTTGCCACATATCGCCATACAGGAAGAGGAAATAGTAGCTGTAGCTAATTCTTGAGCCGGTGGCTCCCCGCCATGAAGTGCGACGGCATTGGTCGCAGCTTGAGATGGTGCGTTGTCTGAAGGCAAGGTAGGATGCATTGCTGTAACGTGCTTGTCACTGTTGCATTCTGCACACTTGATAATAACCTTACAGTCTTTCGCCATATGATTAGATAAGGCACAACACTTGTAACACACTCCAAGCTCTTTGAGTATCTCTCTGCGTTCTTGCAAGGTCTTTGCCCTGAGCCCACGACACTCCTTTAAAGGATGAGGTCTTTTATGGATGGGGCACATGCGGTTAGGGTCCTTTTCTTTGAGGACAGGGTATTCCTTCCTAGTAGTGCAGGTTGAAATGAGTGGAACATTGGTTTTTCTAACGGATACTGTCCCCCTTAAGTCTCTACGTTTATTTGTGGTGTTGTCATACCTTGAACATGAGGATGAAGCAGGTAGAGTGGATTCAGTGAAGTCAAAGCTGGGGTCATTCTTCTTCCGAGCTTGGTCACTGATGAATCTGGTAAAATAAGAGAAAGAGGGAAAAGACACATTGTGTTCTCTCTTGTATCTGGAGCCCTGGTCTGCCCATTTCTCTTGCATACCATGTGGTAGTTTTGACACTATTGGATTGACGCCATGTGCGGTATCAAGGTAACTCAGTCCTGGCAGACGTGGGTCCATTTTTGCCAATTCAAGTTCTTTTAGTAGGTCGCTCAGATCCTGGAGTTTGCGATTGTCTTTGCCAGTTATCCTTGGGAAGGCTTGAAGTCTCCTGAATAAGGCACTTTCTATAGCTTCTGGACTGCCATAGGTCTGTTCAAGTCTCTCCCATACTGCAGCGAGACCTTCCTCTGAGTGGCCTGCATGAACCACTCTTAATGTCTTTATGCGTTCTGCAGATTCTGGGCCTAACCATTTGATGAGCAAGTCAAGTTCCTCCATGGTAGTGAGGTTTATGTCACCGATTACTGCTTTAAAGGTCGATTTCCAGGCCCTGTAGTTTTCGGCACGGTCATCAAACCTTGAGAGACTAATGTTAATCAGCTCCCTGCGCATCATGTATCTGGCAAAGTCTGACATGTCTGATCTCCCATTCCATATTGCTGTATTGCATTGTGGTGTCTCTAGAGCATGTAGGGGCTCTGGCAGATAAGGTTGAGATTGATCAGGATTGAATGATGTGGCATAAGGATTAAGCTGCGGTTTAGTCTCTGGATGGTCAGCCCGCTTGGTGATGGATATTACCTTATTACTGGGGTGTGAGGATTTCTGGTACTCTGTAGGTTCGCCCAGTTGGTGAGCTAGAAGTGGCGTTGCTGCATGCGATTTAGCAGGAGGAGTAGGCGATGGTTGCCTTAGCACATACCTGGCAGTGCGGTCGGCTGGGTCTTCCTCTTCTCCTGGAACGAAACAGTCTGGGCCGGTACCTTGGCCTAATGCTTACTCGAGGACCTTTAGTTTAGCTAAGGTAGCTGCTTCTTCCCTTTCTGTCTGGAGGATCTTTAGCTGGGCTTCTGTCTCAACCTCCTTTTCTGCTATCTTAGCCTCCATTTCTGCTTTCTTAGCCTCCATTTCTGCTTTCTTAGCCTCCATTTCTGCTTTCTTCTCCGCCTCCCTCTTAGCAAAGGAACTTCTTACGCTAGCTTCCTCTGCTTCTGCCCGGACTTCTATAAGCTTGTCATGCAAGGCTGACCTTCCAGAACGAGAGGTTTTGGAAGATGAAAGGGTATGTTTACTTGAAGTTGATCGATGGGATCTCGACTCCTGTAAATGTGCGATGCGGAGTTCTGCCTTGCTCTTAGCATCTTGTACTAGGGCATCCTTCTCTTCAAGGAGATTCTTTCTCTCACTCAGCTCCTCTGAGGCTTCGCCAAAATCAGAGTCACTCAGGAAAGTGATGTACTTAGCAGAGAGTCGCTGATAGTGGACATAGGAGTTAGTTAAGCGATTCAACGTTGTGGTTAACTTTGTTGGGTCGTTGTTATATCGTAAAAGAGCTGCTATATAGTGTTCAGTTCTCTGCCATAAATCGTTTAAATTGTCACTGAACTCTTCTTTGGTCGTCTCAAAGTTCTCTCTAATCTTTTGTGTTGGCTTGATAACACGTTTAGATCGTAATGCTTGTTCTTCAGTTAACATGGACTCTGCTTCCTGCATATCTGAGTTTTTGGGAGCAGGGTGCGTGTAAGATGGCGGACAGCTCTAAGCTCGCTGGCGGACTGTGTGTAGACATGCAAGACTGTAGATTTAAGCTTCTTTTTGACTATTCTGCCACAGATGTACGTTAGAGATTATCCCCTGATTGGTTGTGAGTGATAGCCCCTGTACAAGCAATGGTAGATAGCTGAACTCACTAATATCTCCAGATATAGGCACCAGTTGCATGTGATGATCCAGTGAGGAGAATACAATGGTGAAGCTTTGATCATTTATTGATTTGCCTTGAAAACAAATGCAGGGAAATGAGGGTATGCTGGGAGGATATTAGAGGTCAAAAAGAATAGCTCTCACCAGGTTGAAGGTCTGCCACAAAGAGGAAGTACGAAGGACCTTACAGAGGATGTGATGTCACAAAAGAGGGAGGAGAGCAATGCAATGGAAATTTACATAACACACTATAAATGGTATTATAAGAATAACCACAGGGTGGCAGCGTTACACAACATAGTAAATGATAATATAATGCAAACAACAATTGTAGAATACAAGAATAAAGGCTGGAACAGCACAGAGACTATGGACTCTTAACTGTATGAGCAGTGAGACTATGGACTCTTTAAAGTAAGAGCACTGAGACTATAGACTCTACATTAAGAGTAGTGAGACTACGCAATCTTTACTGTAAGAGCACTGAGACTATGGACTTCTTACTGTAAGAGCAGTGAGACTATGGACTTCTTACTGTAAGAGCAGTGAGACTATGGACTCTTTACGGTAAGAGCAGTGAAGCTATGAACTCTTTTCTGTAAGAGCATTGAGACTATGGACTCCATAATGTAAGAGCAGCGACACTATGTAATCTTCACTGTAAGAGCAGTGAGACTATGGACTCTTTACGGTAAGAGCAGTGAAGCTATGAACTCTTTTCTGTAAGAGCATTGAGACTATGGACTCCATACTGTAAGAGCAGCGACACTATGTAATCTTCACTGTAAGAGCAGTGAAAGTATGGACATTTTACTGTAAGAGCATTGAGACTATGGACTCTTTACTGTAACAGCAGTGAGACTATGTAATCCATACTTTAAGAGCATTGACACTATGGATTCTTTACTGTAAGAGCAATGAGACTATAGACTCTTTACTGTAAGAGCAATGAGACTATAGACTCTTTACTGAAAGAGCAGTAAGACTATGGACTTTTTACTGTAAGATCAGTTCCACTATGGATTCTTTACTGTAAGAGCAATGAGACTATAGACTCTTTACTGTAAGAGCAGTGAGACTATGGACTCTTTACTGTAAGATCGGTTCCACTATGGAATCTTTACTGTAAGAGCAATGCGACTATGGACTCTTTACTGTAAGAGCAGTGAGACTATGGACGCTTTACTGTAAGAGTAGTGAGACTATAGACTTTTTACTGTAAGAACAATTAGACTCTGGACTCTTTACGGAAAGAGCTTTGACACTATGGATTCTTTACTGTAAGAGCAGTGAGACTATGGACTCTTTACTGTAAGAGCAGTGAGACTATGAACTCTTTACTGTAGAGCAGTGAAACTATGGAATCTTTACTGTAAGAGCAGTAAGACTATGAAATCTTTAGTGTAAGAGCAGTGAGACTATGGACTCTTTACTGTAAGAGCAGTGAGACTATGGACTCTTTACTGTAAGTGCAGTGAGACTATGAACTCTTTACTGTAAGAGCAGTCAGACTATGGACTCTTTACTGTAAGTGCAGTGAGACTATGGACTCTTTACTGTTAGAGCAGTGAGACAATGGACTCTTTACTGTAAGAGTAGTGAGACTATAGACTCTTTACTGTAAGAGCAGTGAGTCTATGGACTATTTACTGTAAGAGTAGTGAGACTATGGAAACTTTACTGTAAGAGCAGTAAGACTATGGACTCTTTACTGTAAGAGCAGTGAGACTATGGACTCTTTACTGTAATAGCAGTGAGACTATGGACTCCGTACTGTAAAAGGAGTAAGACTATGGACTTCTTACTTTAAGAGCACTGACACTATGGACTCTTTACTGTAAGAGCAGTGAGACTATGGACTCTACTGTAAGAGCAGTGAGACTATGGACTCTTTACTGTAAGAGCAGTGAGACTATGGACTCTTTACTATAAGACCAGTGAGACTATGGACTCTTTACTGTAAGTGCATTGAGACTATGGACTCTTTACTGTAAGAACAGTGAGACTATGGACTATTTACTGTAAGAGCAGTGAGACTATGGAATCTTTACTGTAAGAGCAGTGAGACTATGGACTCTTTACTGTTAGAGCAGTGAGACTATGGACTCTTTACTATAAGAGCAGTGAGACTATGGAATCTTTACTGTAAGAGCAGTGAGACTATGGACTCTATACTGTAAGAGCAGTGAGACTATGGACTATTTACTGTAAGAGCAGTGAGACTATGGAATTTTTACTGTAAGAGCAGTGAGACTATGGACTCCTCGTTACTGTAAGAGCAGTGAGACTATGGACTCTTTACTGTAAGAACAGGGAGACTAAGGACTCTTTACTGTAAGTGCAGTGAGACTATGGACTCTTTACTGTAAGAGCAGTGAGACTATGGACTCTTTACTGTAAGAGCAGTGAGACTATGGACTCTTTACTGTTAGAGCAGTGAGACTATGGACTCTATACTGTAAGAGCGGTGAGACTATGAACTCTTTACTGTAAGAGCAGTGAGACTATGGACTTCTTACTTTAAGAGCAGTGAGACTATGGACTTTACTGTACGAGCGGTGAGACTATGGACTCTTTACTGTAAGAGCGGTGAGACTATGGACTCTTTACTGTACGAGCGGTGAGACTATGGACTCTTTACTGTAAGAGCAGTGAGACTATGGACTCTTTACTGTTAGAGCAGTGAGACTATGGACTCTTTACTTTAAGAGCAGTGTGACTATGGACTCTTTACGGTAAGAGCAGTGAGACTATGGACTCTTTTCTGTAAGAGCAGTGAGACTATGGACTCTTTACTGTTAGAGCAGTGAGACTACGCAATCTTTACTGTAAGAGCAGTGAGACTATGGACTTCTTACTTTAAGAGCAGTGAGACTATGGACTTTACTGTACGAGTGGTGAGACTATGGACTCTTTACTGTAAGAGCAGTGAAAGTATGGACTTTTTACTGTAAGAGCAATGAGACTATAGACTCTTTACTGTAAGAGCAGTGAGACTATGGACTTTTTACTGTAAGAGCAGTGAGACTATGAACTCTTTACTGTAAGATCAGTTACACTATGGATTCTTTACTGTAAGAGCAGTGCGACTATGGACACTTTCCTGTAAGAGCAGTGAGATTATGGACTCTTTACTGTAGGAGCAGTGAGACTATGGACTCTTTACTGTAAGAGCAGTGAGACTATAGACTCTTTACTGTAAGAACAATTAGACTATGGACTCTTTACGGTACGAGCAGTGAGACTATGGACTCTTTTCTGTAAGAGCAGTGATACTATGGACTCCATACTGTAAGAGCAGCGAGACTATGTAATCTTCACTGTAAGAGCAGTGAAAGTATAGACTTTTTACTGTAAGAGCAGTGAGACTATGGACTTTTTACTGTTATAGCATTGAGACTATGGACTCTTTACTGTAAGGGCAGTGACACTATGGATTCTTTACTGTAAGAGCATTGACACTATAGACTCTTTACTGTAAGAGCAGTAAGACTATGGACACTTTACTGTAAGAGCAGTGAGACTATGGACTACATACTGTAACAGCAATGAGACTATGGAATCTTCAATGTAAGAGCAGTGAAACTATGGACTCTTTACTGTAAGAGAAGTGATACTATGGACTCCATACTGTAAGAGCAGCGAGACTATGTAATCTTCACTGTAAGTGCAATGAAAGTATAGACTTTTTACTGTAAGAGCAGTGAGACTATGGACTCTTTACGGTAAGAGCAGTGACACTATGGATTCTTTACTGTAAGAGCAGTGAGACTATGGACTCTTTACTGTAAGAGCAGTGAGACTATGAAATCTTTAGTGTAAGAGCAGTTAGAGTATGGACTCTTTACTGTAAGAGCAGTGAGACTATGGACTCTTTAAAGTAAGAGCACTGAGACTATAGACTCTACATTAAGAGTATTGAGACTACGCAATCTTTACTGTAAGAGCAGTGAGACTATGAACTTCTTAATGTAAGATCAGTGAGACTATGGACTCTTTCGTGTAAGAGCAATTAGACTATGGACTCTTTACGGTAAGAGCAGTGAAGCTATGGACTCTTTTCTGTAAGGACATTGAGACTATGGACTCCATACTGTAAGAGCAGCGACACTATGTAATCTTCACTGTAAGAGCAGTGAAAGTATGGACTTTTTACTGTAAGAGCAGTGAGACTATGGACTCTTTACTGTAGGAGCAGTGATACTATGGATTCCATACTGTAAGAGCATTGACACTATGGATTCTTTACTGTAAGAGCAGTGAGACTATGGACTCTTTACTGTAAGAGCAGTGAGACTATGAACTCTTTACTGTAAGAACAGTGAAACTATGGAATCTTTACTGTAAGAGCAGTAAGACTATGGACTCTTTACGGTAAGAGCAGTGAGACTATGTAATCCATACTTTAAGAGCATTGGCACTATGGATTCTTTACTGTAAGAGCAATGAGACTATAGACTCTTTACTGTAAGAGCAGTGAGACTATGGACTCTTTACTGTAAGATCGGTTCCAATATGGATTCTTTACTGTAAGAGCAATGCGACTATGGACTCTTTACTGTAAGAGCAGTGAGACTATGGACGCTTTACTGTAAGAGTAGTGAGACTATAGACTTTTACTGTAAGAACAATTAGACTATGGACTTTTTACGGTAAGAGCTTTGACACTATGGATTCTTTACTGTAAGAGCAGTGAGACTATGGACTCTTTACTGTAAGAGCAGTGAGACTATGAACTCTTTACTGTAGAGCAGTGAAACTATGGAATCTTTACTGTAAGAGCAGTAAGACTATGAAATCTTTAGTGTAAGAGCAGTGAGACTATGGACTCTTTACTGTATGAGCAGTGAGACTATGGACTCTTTACTGTAAGTGCAGTGAGACTATGAACTCTTTACTGTAAGAGCAGTCAGACTATGGACTCTTTACTGTAAGTGCAGTGAGACTATGGACTCTTTACTGTTAGAGCAGTGAGACAATGGACTCTTTACTGTAAGAGTAGTGAGACTATAGACTCTTTACTGTAAGAGCAGTGAGACTATGGACTATTTACTGTAAGAGTAGTGAGACTATGGAAACTTTACTGTAAGAGCAGTAAGACTATGGACTCTTTACTGTAAGAGCAGTGAGACTATGGACTCTTTACTGTAATAGCAGTGAGACTATGGACTCCGTACTGTAAAAGCAGTAAGACTATGGACTTCTTACTTTAAGAGCACTGACACTATGGACTCTTTACTGTAAGAGCAGTGAGACTATGGACTCTACGGTAAGAGCAGTGAGACTATGGACTCTTTACTGTAAGAGCAGTGAGACTATGGACTCTTTACTATAAGACCAGTGAGACTATGGACTCTTTACTGTAAGTGCATTGAGACTATGGACTCTTTACTGTAAGAACAGTGAGACTATGGACTATTTACTGTAAGAGCAGTGAGACTATGGACTCTTTACTGTTAGAGCAGTGAGACTATGGACTCTTTACTATAAGAGCAGTGAGACTATGGAATCTTTACTGTAAGAGCAGTGAGACTATGGACTCTATACTGTAAGAGCAGTGAGACTATGGACTATTTACTGTAAGAGCAGTGAGACTATGGAATTTTTACTGTAAGAGCAGTGAGACTATGGACTCCTCGTTACTGTAAGAGCAGTGAGACTATGGACTCTTTACTGTAAGAACAGGGAGACTAAGGACTCTTTACTGTAAGTGCAGTGAGACTATGGACTCTTTACTGTAAGAGCAGTGAGACTATGGACTCTTTACTGTAAGAGCAGTGAGACTATGAACTCTTTACTGTAAGAGCAGTGAGACTATGGACTTCTTACTTTAAGAGCAGTGAGACTATGGACTTTACTGTACGAGCGGTGAGACTATGGACTCTTTACTGTAAGAGCGGTGAGACTATGGACTCTTTACTGTACGAGCGGTGAGACTATGGACTCTTTACTGTAAGAGCAGTGAGACTATGGACTCTTTACTGTTAGAGCAGTGAGACTATGGACTCTTTACTTTAAGAGCAGTGTGACTATGGACTCTTTACGGTAAGAGCAGTGAGACTATGGACTCTTTACTGTAAGAGCAGTGAGACTATGGACTCTATACTGTAAGAGCAGTGAGACTATGGACTCTTTACTGTAAGAGCAGTGAGACTATGGACTCTTTTCTGTAAGAGCAGTGAGACTATGGACTCTTTACTGTTAGAGCAGTGAGACTACGCAATCTTTACTGTCAGAGCAGTGAGACTATGGACTTCTTACTTTAAGAGCAGTGAGACTATGGACTCTTTACTGTACGAGTGGTGAGACTATGGACTCTTTACTGTAAGAGCAGTGAAAGTATGGACTTTTTACTGTAAGAGCAATGAGACTATAGACTCTTTACTGTAAGAGCAGTGAGACTATGGACTCTTTACTGTACGAGTGGTGAGACTATGGACTCTTTACTGTAAGAGCAGTGAAAGTATGGACTTTTTACTGTAAGAGCAATGAGACTATAGACTCTTTACTGTAAGAGCAGTGAGACTATGGACTTTTTACTGTAAGAGCAGTGAGACTATGAACTCTTTACTGTAAGATCAGTTACACTATGGATTCTTTACTGTAAGAGCAGTGCGACTATGGACACTTTCCTGTAAGAGCAGTGAGATTATGGACTCTTTACTGTAGGAGCAGTGAGACTATGGACTCTTTACTGTAAGAGCAGTGAGACTATAGACTCTTTACTGTAAGAACAATTAGACTATGGACTCTTTACGGTACGAGCAGTGAGACTATGGACTCTTTTCTGTAAGAGCAGTGATACTATGGACTCCATACTGTAAGAGCAGCGAGACTATGTAATCTTCACTGTAAGAGCAGTGAAAGTATAGACTTTTTACTGTAAGAGCAGTGAGACTATGGACTTTTTACTGTTATAGCATTGAGACTATGGACTCTTTACTGTAAGGGCAGTGACACTATGGATTCTTTACTGTAAGAGCATAGACACTATAGACTCTTTACTGTAAGAGCAGTGAGACTATGGACTACATACTGTAACAGCAATGAGACTATGGAATCTTCAATGTAAGAGCAGTGAAACTATGGACTCTTTACTGTAAGAGAAGTGATACTATGGACTCCATACTGTAAGAGCAGCGAGACTATGTAATCTTCACTGTAAGTGCAATGAAAGTATAGACTTTTTACTGTAAGAGCAGTGAGACTATGGACTCTTTACGGTAAGAGCAGTGACACTATGGATTCTTTACTGTAAGAGCAGTGAGACTATGGACTCTTTACTGTAAGAGCAGTTAGAGTATGGACTCTTTACTGTAAGAGCAGTGAGACTATGGACTCTTTAAAGTAAGAGCACTGAGAATATAGACTCTACATTAAGAGTATTGAGACTACGCAATCTTTACTGTAAGAGCAGTGAGACTATGGACTTCTTAATGTAAGATCAGTGAGACTATGGACTCTTTCGTGTAAGAGCAATTAGACTATGGACTCTTTACGGTAAGAGCAGTGAAGCTATGGACTCTTTTCTGTAAGGACATTGAGACTATGGACTCCATACTGTAAGAGCAGCGACACTATGTAATCTTCACTGTAAGAGCAGTGAAAGTATGGACTTTTTACTGTAAGAGCAGTGAGACTATGGACTCTTTACTGTAGGAGCAGTGATACTATGGATTCCATACTGTAAGAGCATTGACACTATGGATTCTTTACTGTAAGAGCAGTGAGACTATGGACTCTTTACTGTAAGAGCAGTGAGACTATGAACTCTTTACTGTAAGAACAGTGAAACTATGGAATCTTTACTGTAAGAGCAGTAAGACTATGGACTCTTTACGGTAAGAGCAGTGAGACTATGTAATCCATACTTTAAGAGCATTGGCACTATGGATTCTTTACTGTAAGAGCAATGAGACTATAGACTTTTTACTGTAAGAGCAGTGAGACTATGAACTCTTTACTGTAAGATCAGTTCCACTATGGATTCTTTACTGTAAGAGCAGTGCGACTATGGACTCTTTACTGTAAGAGCAGTAAGACTATGGTCTCCATACTGTAAGAGCTGCGAGACTATGTAATCTTCACTGTAAGAGCAGTGAAAGTATAGACTTTTTACTGTAAGAGCAGTGAGACTATGGACTCTTTACTGTAAGAGCAGTGATACTATGGATTCCATACTGTAAGAGCTTTGACACTATGGATTCTTTACTGTAAGAGCAGTGAGACTATGGACTCTTTACTGTAAGAGCAGTGAGACTATGAACTATTTACTGTAAGAGCAGTGAAACGATGGAATCTTTACTGTAAGAGCAGAAAGACTATGAAATCTTTAGTGTAAGAGCAGTGAGACTATGGACTCTTTACTGTAAGAGCAGTCAGACTATGGACTCCTTACTGTAAGTGCAGTGAGACTATGGACTCTTTACTGTTAGAGCAGTGAGACTATGGACTCTTTACTGTAAGAGCAGTGAGACTATGGACGCTTTACTGTAAGTGCACTGAGACTATGTACTCTTTACTGTAAGAAAAGTGAGACTATGGACTCTTTACTGTAATAGCAGTAAGACTATGGACTTTTTACTGTAAGAGCACTGAGACTATAGACTCATCTTTAAGAGCAGTGAGACTACGCAATCTTTACTGTAAGAGCAGTGAGACTATGGACTTCTTACTGTAAGAGCAGTGAGACTATGGACTCTATACTGTAAGAGCAGTGAAACTATGGACTCTTTCGTGTAAGAGCAATTAGACAGTGGACTCTTTACGGTAACAGCATTGAAGCGATGGACTCTTTTCTGTATGAGCATTGAGACTATGGACGCTTTACTGTAAGAGCAGTGAAAGTATGGACTTTTTACTGTAAGAGCATTGAGACTATGGACTCTTTACTGTAACAGCAGTGAGACTATGTAATCCATACTTTAAGAGCATTGACACTATGGATTCTTTACTGTAAGAGCAATGAGACTATAGACTCTTTACTGTAAGAGCAGTAAGACTATGGACTTTTTACTGTAAGAGCAGTGAGACTATGAACTCTTTACTGTAAGATCAGTTCCACTATGGATTCTTTACTGTAAGAGCAGTGCGACTATGGACACTTTCCTGTAAGAGCAGTGAGATTATGGACTCTTTACTGTAGGAGCAGTGAGACTATGGACTCTTTACTGTAAGAGCAGTGAGACTATGGACTCTTTACTGTAAGAACAATTAGACTATGGACTCTTTACGGTACGAGCAGTGAGACTATGGACTTTTTACTGTAAGAGCAGTGAGACTATGAACTCTTTACTGTAAGATCAGTTCCACTATCGATTCTTTACTGTAAGAGCAGTGCGACTATGGACACTTTCCTGTAAGAGCAGTGAGATTATGGACTCTTTTCTGTAAGAGCAGTGATACTATGGACTCCATACTGTAAGAGCAGCGAGACTATTTAATCTTCACTGTAAGAGCAGTGAAAGTATAGACTTTTTACTGTAAGAGCAGTGAGACTATAAACTCAATACTGTAAGAGCAGTGAGACTATGGACTCTTTACTGTAAGAGCAGTGAGACTATGGACTTTATACTGTGCTAGCATTGAGACTATGGACTCCATACTGTAAGGGCAGTGACATTATGGATTCTTTACTGTAAGAGCAGTGACACTATAGACTCTTTACTGTAAGAGCAGTAAGACTATGGACGCTTTACTGTAACAGCAATGAGACTATGGAATCTTCAATATAAGAGCAGTGAAACTATGGACTCTTTACTGTAAGAGAAGTGAGACTATGAGACTCTTTTCTGTAAGAGCAGTGATACTATGGACTCCATACTGTAAGAGCAGCGAGACTATGTAATCTTCACTGTAAGTACAGTGAAAGTACAGACTTTTTACTGTAAGAGCAGTGAGACTATGGACTCATTACTGTAAGAGCAGTGAGACTATGGACTCTTTACTGTAAGAGCAGTGAGACTATGGACTCTTTACTGTAAGAGCAGTGAGACTATTGACTCTTTACTGTAGGAGCAGTGATACTATGGATTCCATACTGTAAGAGCATTGACACTATGGATTCTTTACTGTAAGAGCAGTGAGACTATAGACTTTTTACTGTAAGAGCATTGAGACTATGGACTCTTTACTGTAACAGCAGTGAGACTATGTAATCCATACTTTAAGAGCATTGACACTATGGATTCTTTACTGTAAGATCAATGAGACTATAGACTCTTTACTGTAAGAGCAGTGAGACTATGGACTTTTTACTGTAAGATCAGTTCCACCATGGATTCTTTACTGTAAGAGCACTGAGACTATAGACTCTTTACTGTAAGAGCAGTGAGACTATGGACTCTTTACTGTAAGATCAGTTCCACTATGGATTCTTTACAGTAAGAGCAGTGCGACTATGGACTCTTTACTGTAAGAGTAGTGAGACTATAGACTTTTTACTGTAAGAACAATTAGACAATGGACTCTTTACGGTAAGAGCAGTGAGACTATGGACTCTTTTCTGTAAGAGCAGTGATACTATGGACTCCATACTGTAAGAGGAGCGAGACTATGTAATCTTCACTGTAAGAGCAGTGAAAGTATAGACTTTTTACTGTAAGAGCAGTGAGACTATGGACTCTTTACTGTAAGAGCAGTGAGACTATGGACTCTTTACTGTAGGAGCAGTGATACTATGGATTCCATACTGTAAGAGCAGTGAGACTATGGACTCTTTACTGTAAGAACAGTGAGACTATGGAATCTTTACTGTAAGAGCAGTAAGACTATGAAATCTTTAGTGTAAGAGCAGTGAGACTATGGACTCTTTACTGTAAGTGCAGTGAGACTATGGACTCTTTACTGTAAGAGCATTGAGACTATGGACTCTTTACTGTAAGAGCAGTGAGACTATGGACTCTTTACTGTAAGAGTAGTGAGACTATGAACTCTTTACTGTAAGAGCGGTGAGACTATGGACTCTTTACTGTAAGAGCGGTGAGACTATGGACTCTTTACTGTAAGAGTAGTGAGACTATGGACTCTTTACTGTAAGAGTTGTGAGACTATGGACTCTTTACTGTAACAGCGGTGAGACTATGGACTCTTTACTGTTAGAGCAGTGAGACTATGGACTCTGTACTGTAAGAGCAGTGAGACTATGGACTCTTTACTGTAAGAGCAGTGAGACTATGGACTCTTTACTGTAAGAGCAGTGAGACTATGAACTCTTTACTGTAAGTTCATTGAGACTATGGACTCTTTCCTGTAGAGCAGTGAGACCATGGACTCTTTACTGTAAGAGCAGTGAGACTATGGACTCTTTACTGTAAGAGCAGTTAGACTATGGACACTTTCCTGTAAGAGCAGTGAGATTATGGACTCTTTTCTGTAAGAGCAGTGATACTATGGACTCCATACTGTAAGAGCAGCGAGACTATTTAATCTTCACTGTAAGAGCAGTGAAAGTATAGACTTTTTACTGTAAGAGCAGTGAGACTATAAACTCAATACTGTAAGAGCAGTGAGACTATGGACTCTTTACTGTAAGAGCAGTGAGACTATGGACTTTATACTGTGCTAGCATTGAGACTATGGACTCCATACTGTAAGGGCAGTGACATTATGGATTCTTTACTGTAAGAGCAGTGACACTATAGACTCTTTACTGTAAGAGCAGTAAGACTATGGACGCTTTACTGTAACAGCAATGAGACTATGGAATCTTCAATATAAGAGCAGTGAAACTATGGACTCTTTACTGTAAGAGAAGTGAGACTATGAGACTCTTTTCTGTAAGAGCAGTGATACTATGGACTCCATACTGTAAGAGCAGCGAGACTATGTAATCTTCACTGTAAGTACAGTGAAAGTACAGACTTTTTACTGTAAGAGCAGTGAGACTATGGACTCATTACTGTAAGAGCAGTGAGACTATGGACTCTTTACTGTAAGAGCAGTGAGACTATGGACTCTTTACTGTAAGAGCAGTGAGACTATTGACTCTTTACTGTAGGAGCAGTGATACTATGGATTCCATACTGTAAGAGCATTGACACTATGGATTCTTTACTGTAAGAGCAGTGAGACTATAGACTTTTTACTGTAAGAGCATTGAGACTATGGACTCTTTACTGTAACAGCAGTGATACTATGGATTCCATACTGTAAGAGCATTGACACTATGGATTCTTTACTGTAAGAGCAGTGACACTATGGATTCTTTACTGTAAGATCAATGAGACTATAGACTCTTTACTGTAAGAGCAGTGAGACTATGGACTTTTTACTGTAAGATCAGTTCCACCATGGATTCTTTACTGTAAGAGCACTGAGACTATAGACTCTTTACTGTAAGAGCAGTGAGACTATGGACTCTTTACTGTAAGATCAGTTCCACTATGGATTCTTTACAGTAAGAGCAGTGCGACTATGGACTCTTTACTGTAAGAGTAGTGAGACTATAGACTTTTTACTGTAAGAACAATTAGACAATGGACTCTTTACGGTAAGAGCAGTGAGACTATGGACTCTTTTCTGTAAGAGCAGTGATACTATGGACTCCATACTGTAAGAGGAGCGAGACTATGTAATCTTCACTGTAAGAGCAGTGAAAGTATAGACTTTTTACTGTAAGAGCAGTGAGACTATGGACTCTTTACTGTAAGAGCAGTGAGACTATGGACTCTTTACTGTAGGAGCAGTGATACTATGGATTCCATACTGTAAGAGCAGTGAGACTATGGACTCTTTACTGTAAGAACAGTGAGACTATGGAATCTTTACTGTAAGAGCAGTAAGACTATGAAATCTTTAGTGTAAGAGCAGTGAGACTATGGACTCTTTACTGTAAGTGCAGTGAGACTATGGACTCTTTACTGTAAGAGCATTGAGACTATGGACTCTTTACTGTAAGAGCAGTGAGACTATGGACTCTTTACTGTAAGAGTAGTGAGACTATGAACTCTTTACTGTAAGAGCGGTGAGACTATGGACTCTTTACTGTAAGAGCGGTGAGACTATGGACTCTTTACTGTAAGAGTAGTGAGACTATGGACTCTTTACTGTAAGAGTTGTGAGACTATGGACTCTTTACTGTAACAGCGGTGAGACTATGGACTCTTTACTGTTAGAGCAGTGAGACTATGGACTCTGTACTGTAAGAGCAGTGAGACCATGGACTCTTTACTGTAAGAGCAGTGAGACTATGGACTCTTTACTGTAAGAGCAGTTAGACTATGGACTCTTTACTGTAAGAGCAGTGAGACTATGGACTCTTTACTGTAAGAGCAGTGAGACTATGGACTCTTTACTGTAAGAGCAGTGAGATTATGGACTCTTTACTGTAAGAGCAGTGAGACTATGGTCTCTTTACTGTAAGAGCAGTGAGACTATGGACACTTTACTGTAAGAGCAGTGAGACTTTAGACTCTTTACTGTAAGAGCAGTGAGACTATGGACTCTATACTGTAAAAGCAGTGAGACTATGGGCTCTTTACTGTAAGAGTAGTGAGACTATGGTCTCTTTACTGTAAGAGCAGTGAGACTATGGACTCTTTACTGTAAGAGCATTGAGACTATGGACTCTTTACTGTAAGAGCAGTGAGACTATGGACTCTTTACTGTAAGAGTAGTGAGACTATGAACTCTTTACTGTAAGAGCGGTGAGACTATGGACTCTTTACTGTAAGAGCGGTGAGACTATGGACTCTTTACTGTAAGAGTAGTGAGACTATGGACTCTTTACTGTAAGAGTTGTGAGACTATGGACTCTTTACTGTAACAGCGGTGAGACTATGGACTCTTTACTGTTAGAGCAGTGAGACTATGGACTCTGTACTGTAAGAGCAGTGAGACTATGGACTCTTTACTGTAAGAGCAGTGAGACTATGGACTCTTTACTGTAAGAGCAGTGAGACTATGAACTCTTTACTGTAAGTTCATTGAGACTATGGACTCTTTCCTGTAGAGCAGTGAGACCATGGACTCTTTACTGTAAGAGCAGTGAGACTATGGACTCTTTACTGTAAGAGCAGTTAGACTATGGACTCTTTACTGTAAGAGCAGTGAGACTATGGACTCTTTACTGTAAGAGCAGTGAGACTATGGACTCTTTACTGTAAGAGCAGTGAGATTATGGACTCTTTACTGTAAGAGCAGTGAGACTATGGTCTCTTTACTGTAAGAGCAGTGAGACTATGGACACTTTACTGTAAGAGCAGTGAGACTTTAGACTCTTTACTGTAAGAGCATTGAGATTATGGACTCTATACTGTAAAAGCAGTGAGACTATGGGCTCTTTACTGTAAGAGTAGTGAGACTATGGTCTCTTTACTGTAAGAGCAGTGAGACTATGGACTCTTTACTGTAAGAGCAGTGAGACTATGGGCTCTTTACTGTAAGAGCAGTGAGACTATGGACTCTGTACTGTAAGAGCAGTGAGACTATGGACTCTACTGTAAGAGCAGTGAGACTATGGACTCTTTACTGTAAGAGCAGTGAGACTATGGACTCTGTACTGTAAGAGCAGTGAGACTATGGACTCTTTACTGTAAGAGCAGTGAGACTATGGAACTCTTTACTGTAAGAGCAGTGAGACTACGAACTCTTTACTGTAAGAGCAGTGAGACTACGAACTCTTTATTGTAAGAGCAGTGAGACTATGGTCTCTTTACTGTAAGATCACTGAGACTATGGGCTCTTTACTGTAAGAGTAGTGAGACTATGGTCTCTTTACTGTAAGAGCAGTGAGACTATGGACTCTTTACTGTAAGAGTAGTGAGACTATGGACTCTTTACTGTAAGAGTTGTGAGACTATGGACTCTTTACTGTAACAGCGGTGAGACTATGGACTCTTTACTGTTAGAGCAGTGAGACTATGGACTCTGTACTGTAAGAGCAGTGAGACTATGGACTCTTTACTGTAAGAGCAGTGAGACTATGGACTCTTTACTGTAAGAGCAGTGAGACTATGAACTCTTTACTGTAAGTTCATTGAGACTATGGACTCTTTCCTGTAGAGCAGTGAGACCATGGACTCTTTACTGTAAGAGCAGTGAGACTATGGACTCTTTACTGTAAGAGCAGTTAGACTATGGACTCTTTACTGTAAGAGCAGTGAGACTATGGACTCTTTACTGTAAGAGCAGTGAGACTATGGACTCTTTACTGTAAGAGCAGTGAGATTATGGACTCTTTACTGTAAGAGCAGTGAGACTATGGTCTCTTTACTGTAAGAGCAGTGAGACTATGGACACTTTACTGTAAGAGCAGTGAGACTTTAGACTCTTTACTGTAAGAGCAGTGAGACTATGGACTCTATACTGTAAAAGCAGTGAGACTATGGGCTCTTTACTGTAAGAGTAGTGAGACTATGGTCTCTTTACTGTAAGAGCAGTGAGACTATGGACTCTTTACTGTAAGAGCATTGAGACTATGGACTCTTTACTGTAAGAGCAGTGAGACTATGGACTCTTTACTGTAAGAGTAGTGAGACTATGAACTCTTTACTGTAAGAGCGGTGAGACTATGGACTCTTTACTGTAAGAGCGGTGAGACTATGGACTCTTTACTGTAAGAGTAGTGAGACTATGGACTCTTTACTGTAAGAGTTGTGAGACTATGGACTCTTTACTGTAACAGCGGTGAGACTATGGACTCTTTACTGTTAGAGCAGTGAGACTATGGACTCTGTACTGTAAGAGCAGTGAGACTATGGACTCTTTACTGTAAGAGCAGTGAGACTATGGACTCTTTACTGTAAGAGCAGTGAGACTATGAACTCTTTACTGTAAGTTCATTGAGACTATGGACTCTTTCCTGTAGAGCAGTGAGACCATGGACTCTTTACTGTAAGAGCAGTGAGACTATGGACTCTTTACTGTAAGAGCAGTTAGACTATGGACTCTTTACTGTAAGAGCAGTGAGACTATGGACTCTTTACTGTAAGAGCAGTGAGACTATGGACTCTTTACTGTAAGAGCAGTGAGATTATGGACTCTTTACTGTAAGAGCAGTGAGACTATGGTCTCTTTACTGTAAGAGCAGTGAGACTATGGACACTTTACTGTAAGAGCAGTGAGACTTTAGACTCTTTACTGTAAGAGCATTGAGATTATGGACTCTATACTGTAAAAGCAGTGAGACTATGGGCTCTTTACTGTAAGAGTAGTGAGACTATGGTCTCTTTACTGTAAGAGCAGTGAGACTATGGACTCTTTACTGTAAGAGCAGTGAGACTATGGGCTCTTTACTGTAAGAGCAGTGAGACTATGGACTCTGTACTGTAAGAGCAGTGAGACTATGGACTCTACTGTAAGAGCAGTGAGACTATGGACTCTTTACTGTAAGAGCAGTGAGACTATGGACTCTTTACTGTAAGAGCAGTGAGACTATGGAACTCTTTACTGTAAGAGCAGTGAGACTACGAACTCTTTACTGTAAGAGCAGTGAGACTACGAACTCTTTATTGTAAGAGCAGTGAGACTATGGTCTCTTTACTGTAAGATCACTGAGACTATGGGCTCTTTACTGTAAGAGTAGTGAGACTATGGTCTCTTTACTGTAAGAGCAGTGAGACTATGGACTCTTTACTGTAAGAGCAGTGAGACTATGGGCTCTTTACTGTAAGAGCAGTGAGACTATGGACTCTGTACTGTAAGAGCAGTGAGACTATGGACTCTACTGTAAGAGCAGTGAGACTATGGACTCTTTACTGTAAGAGCAGTGAGACTATGGACTCTTTACTGTAAGAGCAGTGAGACTATGGACTTTTTACTGTAAGAGCAGTGAGACTATGGACTCTGTACTGTAAGAGCAGTGAGACTATGGACTCTACTGTAAGAGCAGTGAGACTATGGACTTTTTACTGTAAGAGCAGTGAGACTATGGACTCTGTACTGTAAGAGCAGTGAGACTATGGACTCTTTACTGTAAGAGCAGTGAGACTATGGAACTCTTTACTGTAAGAGCAGTGAGACTACGAACTCTTTACTGTAAGAGCAGTGAGACTACGAACTCTTTATTGTAAGAGCAGTGAGACTATGGACTCTTTACTGTAAGAGCAGTGAGACTATGGACTCTGTACTGTAAGAGCAGTGAGACTATGGACTCTTTACTGTAAGAGCAGTGAGACTATGGAACTCTTTACTGTAAGAGCAGTGAGACTACGAACTCTTTATTGTAAGAGCAGTGAGACTATGGACTCTTTATTGTAAGAGTGTTGAGACTATGGACTCTTTACTGTAAGAGCAGTGAGACTATGGACTCTTTACTGTAAGAGCAGTGAGAATATTTTCCGTTTGCAATAAGAGCAGTGAGACAATCAGAATATTTACCGTAAGAGCAGTGATTTGCTTGGTAGTAGATGTAAGCATATATGACTCTTTACTGTAACAGCAAGACTATTGGAATATATAGTGTAAAAACAATCAGACTATGGATTCTTCATTGTAAAAGCTGTGAGACTAAGGATTTTTTTTACTTTGAGAGCTGTGAGACTATTGAGCTCTTCACTGTAAGAGAATTAAGACTATCAACTTAACTATAAGAGGCAATATATTGTAAGAACAGTGAAACTATGGCACTTTTTACTGTTAGAGAAGGGAGAATATGCATTATTTATGGTAGGAGCAGTGATACTATGGACTCTTTACTGTAAGAGCGGTGAGATTATTTGATTCTTTACTGTAAGAGCAGTGAGACTATAGATGGTTTTCTGCAAGAGCAGTGACACAATGTTATACTCCTGTGATAATGGCAGACTACATGGCTAAAGGCTGGATGTTATACACTGTGGTAATGGTAGACTGCATGGCTAGAGACTGGATGTTCTACACCTGTGGTAATGGTAGACTGCATGGCTAGAGGCTGGATACTATACACTGTGATAATGGTAGACTGCATTACAAGAGGCTGGATGTTATACACTGTGGTAATGGTAGACTGCACGGCTAGAGGCTGGATGTTATACACTGTGGTAATGGTAGACTGCATGGCTAGAGGCTGGATGTTATACGCTGTGATAATATTAGACTGCATTACAAGAGGATGGATGTTATACACTGTGGTAATGGTAGACTGCATTACAAGAGGATGGATGTTATACACTGTGGTAATGGTAGACTGCATTACAAGAGGCTGGATGTTATACACTGTGATAATGTTAGACTGCATGGCTAGAGGCTGGATGTTATACACTGTGGTAATGGTAGACTGCATGTCTAGAGGTCGGATGTTATACACCTGTGGTAATGGCAGACTGCATGGCTAGAGGCTGGATTTTATACACTTGTGGTCCTGGGGATGAATGACACACCTGAAGTCAAGGATGAGGACATGGGGCCAATACTGACCTTCATACAATGTATGCTCCATGTATATAACTAGGTAACAGAGTTGAAGTCTGGTTACAGCTGCAATAGGAGGTATATATTATGTACCTGGTCCTCATTATATGTGACCTGCTTCTGTAGATCCCCACAGTAATCTCCATGAGTCTCTAGACCTGAAGCTCAAGGTGGACTGAGACTGATCTGGGCCCCTGGGAAGGTTCTGACCCCTCAGCAACCTCTGGGGTAAAATGCAGAAGAGATGTAAAGGTCAGTGCCTGATGGGCCTCTATGACCGATGTCACCCCCAGCCTGCCAGGTGTCTGCACCTTGTACTGAAGCTGCAGTCATGAGGTTACATTTATTATGTAGTTGCCCTTTAAGCCTGGCAGCCATACATTATATTCACCTGCAGATTTGAGGACATCTTCCTCTTTCTGCTTCTCCTTTCTTGCTCCTGAACCAAGTCCGCACTTTTCCTTCCTCTTCCCTGATCCTTCAGATACTGTCAGAAGGACGGGGCTCAGCCAGCAGGACCTGAGCGTAATCAGTCTGCACTGTTGTCCCGGCATTCTGTTCATGAACCAAGGGGTTCAGTATAATAAACAGCTGCAGGGCAGAAATTATGGACACAGAAGAATCTGTCAAATTCAGGATGCAGTAACCAAACCTTACATCTGGGTCTTCAGGTCATTGACTGTAGCTGCGGAGGGCAGGGATAGCCGTAATCCCTGGGTCCTGATGACACAGGGATATGAAAGCCCCATTATTAAAAATGGCACATTGTGAGTGGGGGAGGGGGCTGTTACAGGTTTTGCACTGGGCTCTGGTGTCCTATCATCACAGACATTGACCCCTGACCATCAGCAGAGCAGGGCAGGAAATGCACCCCTTGTTCAGCTCTGGTTTGCTCCAGCCACATGGTCAGATAATGATATCCTAATGAGTGAGGGTCCTGTAGACGTCCATATACGTCAGGCAGAGGTCAGCCGAAACCAAGGGGATCATTTATCTAATGTGTGAGACCTCCTACATGTCCACACGTCAGCTGGAGGTCAGCCGAAACCGATGGGATTGTTCTATTGTAGTGTCCCACTAGGTGAAGGTGGGCACTGCACAGAAGGGGTTAATGTGTCTTTATTACCTGTAATGTTATGTATATGTGTTTCCCTGTGTTTATCTGGTGTCAGGCCTAGTTAGGGTGTAGTTAGGCCTCCCAGACGTTAGAGGGAGCCAGAGTGCCCTAGATATATATAGGAAGGCCCAGACAGGGGAGTGGTAGTTCATTCCAGGGGACTAGAGGAGTTACTTCCTCCACCTGAAGCTCCTGAAGCTAGGATTAGCTCAGTAGAGACACCCCAGTAGAAGGACAGAACCTCCTGGGAGAAACCTGCAGCTTCCCAACCAAGCAAGGATAATACAAGTCAGATAAGTACCCTGATGGGCAGAGGTTCTATAAAGTACAGCAAGCGCCAATACTGGAGGAAGGATTTATATACCAAGGATTAAAGCCAGCATTTAGGCATCCGGGCCTTGGGATCCAGCCAGCTAGAATAGCTGAAGGGAATAGAGCAGCATTGTACTGTAAAGCATTAACTGTTGTGCCCTCCAAGTATCTTGCATGATTTAATACCTGCCACTATTTGAAGTCTACCTGCTTGTGAAGTATTGTTCAAGGGACTGCGTTATCATCACTATCAACTGTAACTGTATGTACAAAGTTGGACTGTGTTCACCAAGTAAAGCAACGTTTGGTTTACCCACTGAGTACTCAGTTATTCCTCCTATAAATCGGTGTGCCACCGTTACAGGCACTGGCGTCACGAATTCAACAGGGACCTTGCCCCAGGCACTCAAAATACCTGTAACATCCAGGGCACCTCATCCACCATCAGGCCTGGTCCCTACATACCGAGTGTGCCCCAGAGGAACTGTGTCTACCTCTCATTCACTGCCGCATGCCTGCCCAGGGTTCTCCAATACAGTGAGCAACCCTCGATTGCCTATAACCTTGACCTCGCTTCGCTATACCCTGCAGGTCTGGCGTGCTGCATAAATTGGCGTCACGAACAGGATTTACGGAACATTCCTGCGCCATTGCGGATATAAAACTGTGTGCTAAAAAGTGCCTTAAAGTGACCAAGCCCTATTGTTTTATTCAAAATTGCTGGACCAAAGAACTGTCATCATTAGCGGTGTGAAGATAGTGTGTTCTGGACTGTTTGCTGCTTATTTGAGCCACCGCTTGCTGTCAGTGAATAGACAGCCATTTTGCCACTTAAACCTGAGGTGGATTGCAAGTGCGCCCGGTGAACTGTTTGGCGCGAAAAAGAGGACTTTGGCGCAAAAAGAACCAGGCGGAGCCATCACCCAGCCGGCGAGGAGGAAGAACGCCGCCCTGTCTGGAGGAAAAGTTGCCGCCTACCTGAGTCCCGGAGCTACGAGAGGCCGCGCCCACCTGCTGACGCTGTACGCAGGACGTCCGACGCCCGTAGCCACGCATCTCGCGAGACTTGGAGCGAGCACCACCGGAGTGAGTACCAACTTAAAACTGTTGCCGGCTCTTCTGTTTACCTTACCGGAACATTCCCGACCCCTGCCAGGGCACCGGAGGGAGCCCCGTTAGTAACAAAAGACTTTTCTGTGAAAAAAAAAAAAAGTCATCATTGCCGCTCCGGTCCGCTCCGCTACATTTAAAGGGCCATACCCACCTAGCAACACCATGTCTACACCGGAGGAAATCGAACAGGTGGCCCCAGTCGTGCCTTCTGGAGTATCCCCAGCCGACCCTAGGGACCCTGCCGCCGCGGCACCGCCAAGCCTGATGCCGCTAACTATGCCGTATTATTTTGGGGCCCCCTGGTTCCCACGTTATTCAGGGGAAGCCCACAAGTTAAAGGACTTTAGGGAGCAGATACTGGCCTTGTTCCGGCTCTATCCCATAAATGCCGAACAGCAAAAGGAGATCCTCCTAGCTCAGTTGGAAGGGGCCGCCCGCAGGGAAGTCATGTCGTGGCCCCGCTCTGAGAAAAGTAGCCTGGAGCAGATTTTTGATCGCTTGGGCACCACGTTTGAGGCCAGAACGGTGTCAGAAGTTAAAATGCATTTCTTCAGCAGAAAGCAGCAGCCTGGAGAGTCCGCGATTTTGCCCTGTCCTTACAAGAGACACTGAGAGCTGTAGTCCAAGTGGATCCTAAAGAAGCTGAGGACCAGGACCGGACTCTTAGAGAGCAATTCATGGCGGGCGTAAGTAATGAGCATTTAAAGGGCCAGCTACGCATGTTGTCAGCTCAACACCCCCACTGTGCATTTCTGGACTTTAAAGAATTAGCCATCAGCATATTGGGCCAGAACCCGGCTCCAGGGCCGGCAGCCTCCTATGAACCCCAGGCTTGTCAGCCCAAGACTGTGAATGTGAGGTCTGCAGGGGTCAGTCAGGCCACCCAAGCTCCAGTCACGGAAGTAGTGGCAGCCCTCATGGAGCAAGTGAACCATCTTACTCTAAGTCTAGAGAAGGTGTGCAAAAAAATAGAGGAATGGGAGAGACCCTTGTTACTAGAAGATGAAGGTCCTTTTCCTCCAAGGCTCCCACCTGCATATGGAGACGTATACCCTAAAGAGCCTGATGGGCGACCAAGATACAGGCCCAGAGGTAGAAAACAGCCTGTCTGCCACCACTGCAAGAAATATGGACATACTGAATCAATGTGCTGGCAGTTAAACGGGCAACCCCTGAGGCAGAGGACCGCCCCTCGGGAGGTAGAACAATAGGTCCAAAGGATCCAAGCTGGATGCCTAAGTATGTAGGATCCCGTCCAAAAATTAATATATGCATCAACGGGATACCCTTTGAAGCCCTCTTGGACACTGGGTCACAGGTCACCACCATTCAACGGCCTGCCTTTGACAAGTTCTGGGATCCAAGTCTTCTTACCCAGCCACCAGAGTCCTGGCTAGATATCATTGCCAGCAACGGTAAGCCAGTGAAAGTGCATGGGTATTGGGAACCTACCCTTCAGGTGGGAGAAGCCACCCTGCCACAGCAAGGCGTGATTGTGGTACAAGCAGGAGATAAAGGAGGACACCCTGTGATCTTAGGGACTAACGTTCTAAAAAATTGTTACTCTGAAGTGCTTGACGCATTAAATCAAACTATATCTTCAGCCTCACCTGCTTCCAGAAGAGTTATCCAAAAGACTATTAGTGTGCTGAGTGCTCAACAAAAGTTTGCCAATAAGAAAGGAGAAATTTGCACAGTCCGGATCCGGGATAACCGGCCGGTAATTCTGCCTCCAAACTCCCAGATCATCCTGTGGTGCCGTGCTGTGTTAGGGATCCAGGGCCAGGACTATCAAGCCCTAGTGGAACCTATTCCCTTTGAAAATCATCCCTTCGTACGGACAGCCAAGAGCATGGTGACTGTGTCTCAAGGTAAAGTGCCTGTCCGTTTAATTAACTTTGGTGATCATCCCGTTACTCTCCTTAAACACTGCCCCGTTGCTCAGCTTTTTCAAGTGTCTTTCCAGGATGTGATCCGTCTGCCTGCCACGGAGGCATTCCAGACCACACAGAGCAGCAGCACCCCCACAACATCCTGGTGGGAAGAACTACATGTGGGGGACGAATCCACCCCAGAAGAACAGATAGAGGGAGTCCTGAAGCTGGTGAAGGAGCACCACCAGGCTTTTAGCAAGCACTCCACGGACTATGGAGAGGTCAGTGTAATCAAACACACCATACCCACTGGCTCTCATCCTCCTATTAAGGAGAGGCACAGACCCATACCACCTACTACCTATCAGTCTGTGAAAGAGATGATAAAAGAGATGAAAGACTCTAATATAATCCGGGACAGCCATAGTCCCTGGGCTGCGCCCCTAGTACTTGTCCGGAAAAAAGATGGCAGCATAAGATTCTGCGTGGATTACAGAAAAATTAATCAAATCACCCACAAAGACGCATATCCATTGCCACGCATTGAAGAGTCCTTGACTGCTCTGGGGTCATCAGCCTATTTCTCCACCTTGGACTTAACCAGTGGGTACTGGCAATTACCCATGGCCCCAGAAGATCGAGAAAAGACTGCTTTCACTACACCTATGGGCCTGTTTGAATTCAATTATATGCCGTTTGGACTGTGTAACGCTCCAGGGACGTTCCAGAGGCTGATGGAACGTTGTTTAGGCCATAGGAACTTTGAGACTGTACTCTTATATCTGGATGACGTCATTGTATACTCCAAGACGTATGAGGATCATTTAAAGCACCTAGGTGAGGTGTTTCAAGTTCTTGCTAAATATGGCCTCAAGATCAAACCATCCATGTGCCACCTGCTGAAACCAGCGGTCAAATACCTTGGGCACGTTGTCAGTGCCGACGGAATACAGCCTGATCCTGATAAACTTGCTGCTGTCCGCAACTGGCCTACTCCTACGACCGTGAAAGAGGTGAGAAGCTTCCTCAGTTTTGCAGGGTACTACAGGCGTTTCATCCCGCACTTCGCACAAATTGCGGATCCCATCCAGGAACTGTTGAGGGGGCATCCAAAGAAGAGCCCGAAAACCCCTATTCCTGTTGAATGGAACCAAGAACGAGAAATTGCCTTTCAAATCCTAAAGAAGAAGTTGACTGAACCCCCTGTTCTGGGTTACCCAGATTATCAGAAGCCGTTCCTCCTCTACACGGATGCCAGTAAAAGAGGCCTGGGGGCCGTGTTGGCTCAAGTGCAAGACAACAAAGAAAGGGTAATTGCCTACGCCAGCAGATCCCTGAAGGGAGCCGAAAAGAATGACCAGAATTACAGTTCTTTCAAGCTGGAGTTTCTTGCCTTAGTGTGGGCTGTGACTGAAAAGTTCAAAGACTATCTCGCTGCCACACCGTTTGTTGCCTTCACGGACAATAATCCCCTGGCGCATCTGAACACGGCCAAGTTAGGGGCACTGGAGCAAAGATGGGCCTCCCGCCTTGCCAACTATGACTTTTCTGTGAAGTACCGGGCAGGCCGCTCCAATGATAATGCTGATGCCCTGTCGCGGCTTCCCACTACAGAGGCCCCAGATGAGCTAAAAGATGCCTGGGAAGAAGTGGAAATGCCTGCGTTCTACAATAAATTTGCCCAGCAGGATAATATCCGTACTGAAAATCTCCCTGCTGCTGATCCTCCCTCATCAGATGATCCTGAGTCTAGAGGCGATCAAGAAAGATGGATTAAGCTCCAGTCCGAAAGTAGAGTCCTCGGTGAACTGCTCGACTTCCTTACCAGTGGGAGAATCCCTGAGAGAATCCGCAGGAAGAGTGCAGACCCAGAACTAGTAAGACTGTGGAGACATCGCCACCAACTATTCCTTCAAAGAGGCCTGTTGCTCAGAAGGAGTCTGGATCCAGTGTCTTGTGATAGAGTCTACCAGATTCTCCTGCCACGTCGGGATGCCAGCCTGGTACTGGACATGTACCACAACCAGTCCGGACACTTCGGTGTGCAAAAGACTGAGGCCACTATATGGAGGAGATTCTATTGGATTGGGATGAGAGAGGATATCGAGAAATGGTGCCGAGAATGCACTGCCTGTGCTGTGGGGCGGACGGAACGCCATGACCAGAGGGCGCCTATCCATCCTATTGTAAGTACAGCTCCTTTAGAACTTGTCGCGATTGATCATGTGAAGTTGGAGCCGAGTCGCTCTGGGTATACATATGCCATGACTATAATTGACCACTTCACCAAGTTTGTCGTAGCAGTGCCTGTGAAAGACCTGACAGCCAAGACCACAGCGGAGGCGTTCTGGAAGCATTTCCTGTTGCCCTACGGCTGCCCAGAGAGGATCCTCACGGACCAAGGGTCTGCGTTTGAGTCTCAGCTGTTCCAGGAGATGTGCCTGCTGCACAACTGCCAGAAAGTCCGGACCACCGCTTATCATCCGCAAGGTAACGGACTCTGTGAGAAGATGAATAAGACTCTCATTGAAATGCTGAGAGCAGTACCCCCTGATACGAGGGGTGATTGGCCTACTCTGTTGCCACAACTGATGTACACTTATAACAACACCATCCATTGTTCCACCGGTTACACCCCGTTCTATCTGATGTTTGGGCGACAAGGGAGATTACCTGCGGATCACTCCCTGGGGGTACAAGTGCCGGATGCGATCAACCCACTGCCCAGGACTGATTGGGTAGTGGAGCACCAGAGGCGTCTTCTTAATGCCAAGGAGATTGTGCAAGAACGCATGGAGAATGTCCGGGAACGCCAGCAAAAAGACTACGACCAGACTGCCCATGCGGGACCCCTGGCTCTTGGAGACAAGGTTTGGTTGAAAAACAACCACCGGACCAGCAAGTTGGACAGCAAATGGGAAAGGATTCCCTACCTTGTTACTGCCATACCTAATGCTGCAGCCCACATATACCAGGTCTCCAGAGAAGGAAAAGGTCCCCAAGTTGTTCACAGGAACCGCCTCAAACCCTGTATCGAAGGAGAACCAGCGGCGGAGGAGATGGAGCCTGAGCCTTCTGAGGAGGAATTGCCGGCTCCACCTATGGACCCTATGCAGGCTGTGGAGAACTTGATCCATGATAAAGAGCCGCTCCACTGGGCCCTCACGCCTTGGCTGAATTTGTTGGATCCTGCTCCTGTTCCTGTTGGTCTCCCGTCTCAGGAGACTTCACCTCCAAGAGCTCCTGAAGAAGTTCCAGAGGCAGTGAGCTCCTTTGACCTTCCTGAGTCCAGGCAGGAAGGATCTCCGCCACTAAGGAGGTCTACACGTTCTACCAGGGGACACCCACCTGTGAGGTTTGAGGACTACATCATGGGCCCAGGTAGCCCCTCACGGGAAACCCCTGTTTAACCCTGTTACAAGCCTGGGTACGGACTCATATTTGTTCCTTGAGCCTCCAAGAACTTTACATCGTTTTATATTGTTCTACTGTTATATTATGGACAATTTGCATTTATGGACTATCCTGGTTTATTAATACGCTGCACCAGGTCAGCGCCCCTGTTCCCTTCCATTATCCTGAGAGAAGAGAATGACGCCCCTTTTCACCATTCCTGCCGTTACAATGTTTGTTGCTGGGATATTTGCCATGTATGCCGGTTCTCATTTTGTCTTTCAGGCTGCAGTATCCAGCCGGGCAGGGCCCCTCCATGTTGCGCCGAGGACGGGCAACGTTATAGCGTGGTTGTATGTAGTGTCCCACTAGGTAAAGGTGGGCACTGCACAGAAGGGGTTAATGTGTTTTTATTACCTGTAATGTTATGTATATGTGTTTCCCTGTGTTTATCTGGTGTCAGGCCTAGTTGGGTGTAGTTAGGCCTCCCAGACGTTAGAGGGAGCTAGAGAGCCCTAGATATATATAGGAAGGCCCAGACAGGGGAGTGGTAGTTCATTCCAGGGGACAAGAGGAGTTACTTTGTCCACCTGAAGCTAGGATTAGCTCCGTAGAGACACCCCAGTTGCAGGACAGCACCTCCTGGGAGAAACCTGCAGTTACCCTCAAGCCGAGTAAGGACAATACCAGGTCAGATAAGTACCCTGAATGGGCAGAGGTTCTATAAAGTAAAGCAAGCGCCAATACTGGAGGAAGGATTTATATACCAAGGATTAAAGCCAGCATTTAGGCATCCGGGCCTTGGGATCCAGCCAGCTAGAATAGCTGAAGGGGATAGAGCAGCATTGTACTGTAAAGCATCAACCGTTGTGCCCTCCAAGTATCTTGCATGATTTAATACCTGCCACTATTTGAAGTCTACCTGCTTGTGAAGTATTGTTCAAGGGACTGCGTTATCATCACTATCAACTGTAACTGTATGTACAAAGTTGGACTGTGTTCACCAAGTAAAGCAACGTTTGGTTTATCCACTGAGTACTCAGTTATTCCTCCTATAAACCGGTGTGCCACCGTTACAGGCACTGGCGTCACGAATTCAACAGGGACCTTGCCCCAGGCACTAAAAATACCTGTAACATCCAGGGCACCTCATCCACCATCAGGCCTGGTCCCTATATACAGAGTGTGCCCCAGAGGAACTGTGTCTACCTCTCATTCACTGCCGCATGCCTGCCCAGGGTTCTCCAATACAGTGAGCAACCCTCAATTGCCTATAACCGTGACCTCGCTTCGCTATACCCTGCAGGTCTGGCGTGCTGCACTATTATCTAATGTGTGAGACCTCCTAGATGTCCACATGTCAGATGGAGGTCAGCCGAAACTGATGCGATTGTTCTATTATCTAATGTGTGAGACATCCTAGATGTCCACATGTCAGGCAGAAGTCAGCCAAAACTGATGCGATTGTTCTATTATCTAATGTGTGAGGCCTCCTAGATGTCCACACGTCAGATGGCTGTCAGCCAAAACCAAGGGGGTTGTTATTATCTAATGTGTGAGGCCTCCTACATGTCCACACGTCAGCTGGAGGTCAGCCGAAACCGTTGGGATTGTTTTATTATCTAATGTGTGAGACCTCCTAGATGTCCACATGTCAGATGGAGGTCAGCCGAAACCGATGGGATTGTTCTATTATCTAATGTGTGAGACCTCCTAGATGTCCACGTGTCGTGCAGAAGTCAGCCGAAACTGATGCGATTGTTCTATTATCTAATGTGTGAGGCCTCCTACATGTCCACACGTCAGCTGGAGGTCAGCCGAAACCGTTGGGATTGTTCTATTATCTAATGTGTGAGACCTCCTAAATGTCCACATGTCAGATGGAGGTCAGCCGAAACCGATGGGATTGTTCTATTATCTAATGTGTGAGACCTCCTACATGTCCACATGTCGTGCAGAAGTCAGCCGAAACTGATGCGATTGTTCTATTATCTAATGTGTGAGGCCTCCTACATGTCCACACGTCAGACGGAGGTCAGCCGAAACCAAGGGGATTGTTCTATTATCTAATGTGTGAGACCTCCTAGATGTCCACACATCATATGGCGGTCAGCTGAGACCAATAGGATTGTTCTATTATCTAATGTGTGAGCCTTTGTAGATGTCCACATGTCAGACGGAGGTCAGCTGAGACCAATAGGATTGTTCTATTATCTAATGTGTGAGCCTTTGTAGATGTCCACATGTCAGATGGCTGTCAGCCGAAACCGATGGGATTGTTCTATTATCTAATGTGTGAGACCTCCTAGATGTCCACAGGTCAGATGGAGGTCAGCCGAAACCAATGGGATTGTTCTATTATCTAATGTGTGAGACCTCCTAGATGTCCACAGGTCAGATGGCTTTCAGCCGAAACCGATGGGATTGTTCTATTATCTAATGTGTGAGGGCTCCTACATGTCCACATGTCAAGCGGAGGTCAGCCGAAACCAATGGGATTGTTCTATTATCTAATGTGTGAGACCTCCTAGATGTCCACACGTCAGGCGGAGGTCAGCTGAAACCAATGGGATTGTTCTATTATCTAATGTGTGAGACCTCCTAGATGTCCACATGTCAGACAGGGGGTCAGCCGAAACCGATGGGATTGTTCTATTATCTAATGTGTGAGGCCTCCTACATGTCCACACCGCAGGTCGGAGGTCAGATGGCTGTCAGATGGCTGTCAGCCGAAACCGATGGGATTCTTCTATTATCTAATGTGTGATGCCTCCTACATGTCCACATGTCAGATGTCTGTCAGCCGAAACCGATGGGATTGTTCTATTATCTAATGTGTGAGACCTCCTACATGTCCACACGTCAGATGGCTGTCAGCCGAAACCGATGGGATTCTTCTATTATCTAATGTGTGAGACCTCCTACATGTCCACACATCAGATGGCTGTCAGCCGAAACCGATGGGATTCTTCTATTATCTAATGTGTGAGACCTCCTACATGTCCACATGTCAGACAGGGGGTCAGCCGAAACCGATGGGATTGTTCTATTATCTAATGTGTGAGACCTCCTAGATGTCCACAGGTCAGATGGCTTTCAGCCGAAACCGATGGGATTGTTCTATTATCTAATGTGTGAGGGCTCCTAGATGTCCACACGTCAGGCGGAGGTCAGCTGAAACCAATGGGATTGTTCTATTATCTAATGTGTGAGACCTCCTAGATGTCCACATGTCAGACAGGGGGTCAGCCGAAACCGATGGGATTGTTCTATTATCTAATGTGTGAGGCCTCCTACATGTCCACACCGCAGGTCGGAGGTCAGATGGCTGTCAGCCGAAACCGATGGGATTCTTCTATTATCTAATGTGTGATGCCTCCTACATGTCCACATGTCAGATGTCTGTCAGCCGAAACCGATGTGATTGTTCTATTATCTAATGTGTGAGACCTCCTACATGTCCACATGTCAGACAGGGGGTCAGCCGAAACCGATGGGATTGTTCTATTATCTAATGTGTGAGGCCTCCTACATGTCCACACCTCAGATCGGAGGTCAGCCAAAACCAAGGGGATTGTTCTATTGTCTAATGTGTGAAACCTCATAGATGTCCACACATCATATGGCGGTCAGCTGAGACCAATAGGATTGTTCAATTATCTAATGTGTGAGACCTCCTACATGTCCACATGTCAGGTGGAAGTCAATCGAAACTGATGGGATTGTTCTATTATCTAATGTGTGAGCCCTTGTAGATGTCTGCAATGTTCCGGACCGTGGTACGGTTACACGAACGCCAAATTATGCAGTGGGTCAGGATATGTGTATAGTCTATTGTTTTGTTCGTGACGCCAATTGCAGCGTGCACAGGGTACTAACACAGGGCCCTTTAAGTTGTTGTACCTCATGTACCAGGTTAGGAATGCCAGAGTGGTGTAATGTCTCTGTGTGGTAATAGCAATGTTGTCAACAGTGTCTCCTACCTGGGTACGGCTGGACTCCTGGATCCTGGCTCACTTGCAATAAAATGAGTGTGTTGCTAGTAGGAGTAATTGAGGGATTTGCAGCAATAATTGAGATGCAGACTTGGAATAAAGTTCAAACTGGTCTTTACTTGATGCATCTTTCATCCAAATGAGATACAGCAATAGTCTGAAGTCCCAGCAGGTATAGGCAATGTGTGGAAGGAATCTATCTTCTGCTTCTATCATGTGCCTGGAGCTCTTTGCAGGATAAGTCGTCTGCTTGTGGCTCTGTAATGTGGCAGGAATTTATATCTTCTGCGCTTACTATCTTCTGCTATCTTGATGACTGACTAGCTGAGGAGGAATTTAGCATCTCCTGGTCTCTGGACGGTACTCACAGTTGTGCTCACAGGGTATGCTTCTTCCTGAAATACTGTAGGTGGCTGCTTGCTTTTACCAGCTGAGGCTGAAGGGCTCCAGCTGGGGATGATGATCAATGTCTCAGCCGAGACAAGATCCTGGCTTTGGATCCCTATAACTGGGAGCTCCTACTTGCACAACCTTCCCCTAGCAGGGTGGCTGGCACACTCTAACTCTAACCTCCTTCCCCACCCATGAGGCAGGATGTGGGAACATTCCACACCTCCTCACAGAGGGGGGAGCTAAACTGGAATGTACTATTCCAGTCTAGAAACACTAAAGTGTCTAAGTCCCTGTTAATACATTGCTGCCACCTGCTGGTGAACATAGAAATTACAGCAATTTACACTTTACAAGGCTTAGAATGCACATTTGTGAGAATATTAAATAAAATCACATTAGATGATAGTATAAATACACTTAACAGGTGGTAGCGGGGTAAAAGCGTTTCGTAACATAACTCTGGGATGTTACATTCGCCCTTACTTCGAGTTAAACCGTCGTCGGCTTATGCTTAGGAGGGAGAGGAACCAGCTCTGGGGTACCCAAATAAGTACAAAGTGCTGCATGTATTACACATAATGACATACATAGACAAACATATAACGGCTATCCCAAGGTTCCTGCCCGCATGAGTAGGGTGTCCTAATTAACAGTTTCCCTCTCTCGGTATAACCAGTGAACCAAAACATTACTGACTAACTTTGTAGTGTTATGGATCCTTCAAACACCAAAGAAAGCATGGGGGTGTCTTTATTCCGTAATCCCACATTATATAACGGAATGCCCGCAAATGAAAGGGTGGCTTTATCCTGTATTCCCTTTCCTGCACCAAAGTCTGAAAAATATGGCTTATAGCATGATCACTATGGTGACTAAGGGGTAGCTAAATTGTGGCTCTAAGGTTTAAGGCGCCATACCTTAGGCAAAGGCTCAGAAGGAGAGGTATTTAGCATCTCCATACACTTCTGGCAATGTCACAGGAGGAGGACATTATAATCCCATGGAACTCCTGGAAATAAAACACCTCAGGATGGGAGCAATCCTGAACATATAACAAGCGGGAAGGAGGGGTCTATGACTTCTAACCATTCCCGAAGCAGCGGGGTTACCCGTGTAGTTACTGGATCTGCCGGGACTTACCACTTGGTCCTACCTGGGTACCTAGGATATATAACTCCAGATGTAGGCCATTAGTTTTAAGCGTCCGCATAAAGGCAGTCCGTATAAAGAGAGGAGGGAATAAGAGCTGTAAAATAAGGCATACTGAGTAAGTTGCTACATTTCTGGTTAAGTGCAATCATCACAATAAGTGCAGGAAGGTCACATTGCGGTACCTAAAAGAGAATACACACAATGGGCATGTTATACTTGAACGTTACATAACCTGTAAACTGGTACAATTAGTGCAATAGAAATCACAGTATGAAAATCACAAAGAGCTCAGGTATACATTTGAGTCTTTTCTTTGGGCGCAACCTTTTAACGTTGCAGTAAACATTTTTATTAAAAGTAGTGCAATTTTTATTAATGCAATAGAATACTCAAATAAAGCTTGAGTCCTTTTTCTTCTTGTAGTGCTTAATGTTGAATCCTCTGGAAACAGGGCAAAAGTCAATTGTAATCCACAGGAATAATAAAGAGTTAATTATAATCCAAAGGAAATATAAAATGTCATGTAAAAGCAGCTTAAGAACCGTAGTTCCATAAGGTTATCAAGTAACCTGAGAAAGGGGGTAAAACAATGAGAACTTGGATGTAAGGGGTTAAATGATGATGGGGGGGGAGTCCTCACAGTGCATGACCATCAGGGTGAGGACAAAATAGGGCAACCTGGAAGAGTAAACGTTAAAACACAATGCCAACGGGTCCTCACCCGTCAGGAACAGTCCATGACGTGGCTCCCAATAGATCTTTATTTTTAGAAAAGGATGCATTTAGAGAAGGACGTCATGTCCTCCTCGCTGCTCGAGCTCCTGAAGTGCATTAGGGGGCGCTCTTACCTCTGGTAGCTCAGGGTTGCAGCAGTAGTGGTGCGCCACTGCCCTCTAGTGGTGTCCTTGGTATTTGGCTGAGCAAACAGCCTGGAGAATGCAGCTGTAACCTGCTGCAAGTCGGGATCCCTTGCCGGTGCAGAGGCGGTTAAAACCTCCAGCTGAAGGGGTTCTGGTAGGCAACTTGAGGGTGCCTGGGGTTGCTTCCAAGGAAGAACATATGGCTGCACTCTAGGATTAAATGTGAGGGCAGAGTTGTTGATTTGGCCCACCCGTAGTGTTGGTGGTGCGGCCAGGTCAGGGATGAGTGGCTCAGGTTCTGGCTGGGGCTGTTCTCTGAACATCAACCTGCCGTCTGGGGTCTACTGTAGGCAGCGGACTATCCCTGTAGAGCCTGGGTCTTCCTGCCAAGTCTCTGGAGTGACTGCAGGGGTTAACGGTTTGTCCAGCAGGGTCACACCGGCAGCAAAGGGGCCTTGGACGGAGCGCATAGGGGTGTACTCCACTTGGTCGCCCACATACAGACTGTGGCAGGCCTGCGGCAAATAGGGGGCGCTTAACAGAGCGGCGGCCCACAAACATTTCTGTTCCAGAGTAGTTGTCCTGCAGGAATCCCACTCCTTGCTGTACGGAAAACCAGAGGACTGTCCCTGTCTGTCTGGTGAGCTTAGGATCGCCAGGCTGGGGGTCATCTAGGACTTGTTTGACCCACTCCTCTATGTTAGTCTTATATTCCCATGGGGTCTGGGCATAAGCAGTGATCCCCAACCGAACTTCGTGGTTAAGGCATCCTGGTTTAGCAGTAGTAGCACTGGGCAGCGGAGTGGAAGTTCCGGCCGCCTCCGCTGCACCAGTAGGTGTCCTTGGCCTAGGCCTGTTAGAGGTATCGGGACCCTCAGGGAGCGGTGCAAGGGCAGCTACGGACCGGGCCTGGGCCTCAGGGAGCGAGTCTGCTCCTACCTGGTGTTCTGGTGCTTCCTAGTGGTCATCGCGGGCTTCAGGTGCCGTCCACGGTGCAGGCTGGTCCAAAGCCTGGGCAGCTGTGTCAGCGGCGTCCTCCGCGGCAGCAGGCTTAGCATCGGCGGCCATCTTGGGGGACGTCTTGTCTTTGACGCTGGCAGCAGTCCGGTTCGCTGAATCAGTAGCGGCGGAGGGGTCCACTGCCTCCGAGGTCTGGATTGGAGTCACAACATCTTCTTCCGTGGGAGCGGGTTCGGGAACCGCGGCCTTCTCTTCTTCGGCGCTGGTAGAAATCTGGGTTGCAGGCTCCGTAGCCGCGGAGGGATCCACTGCCTCCGGGCTTGCAGCAAAGATGGAGGGACCACTTCTCTTCACCAGTTGAGATACTTGAATCTCCGTTGGGTGGTCTTCGTATACAGGCTCTCCTCCAATAACCATTTGGTTCCATCTTGGTGAAGGGAGCGCCATCCTCCTTGGCTCTTCTGTCACGATCAGTGCAGGGAATGCAGGAAGTGAGGGTGGAGCCCAGAGGGAGGAGTCTGCACTCCCTTGGCTCGCATTGCAAAGTTCTTCGTGGGCAGGCTTGAGAGTTCCCGCTTCTAGGAGGGCATAGACATCATTTTCACGCTCTTGAAAGCCATGAAGACACTGAGCCATGAGGGAAAAATAGCTGATTAACCCTTGAAGTGCTGACGTGCACAATGCAGTGTTTTCAGTCCATTTTCAGTTTTTTTTTGCACAATCTGTAGATCTTGCAGTACTGTGAAACATGCAATTTGATCCAGTTAAGCACACAATTGGATCCGGTTCTGTTGGCACACAGTTGGAACCGGTTATGCAGGGATAGGCACACAATTCATTCCGATCCTGTTATGGCACACAATTCAGTTCGTATCCTGTTGGCACACAGCTCGATCCTGTTCTTGACACCAAAAATGCAATGAGCCGGACTGTGGTACGGTTACACAGACGCCAAATTATGCAGTGGGTCAGGATATGTGTATAATAGTCTATTGTTTTGTTCGTGACGCCAATTGCAGCGTGCGCAGGGTACTGTCACAGGGCCCTTTAAGGTGTTGTAACTCACGTACCAGGTTAGGAATGCCAGAGTGGTGTAATGTCTTTGTGTGGTAATAGCAATGGTGTCAACAGTGTCTCCTACCTGGGTACGGCTGGACTTCTGGATTCTCGCTCACTTGCAATAAAATGAGTGTGTTGCTAGTAGGAGTAATTGAGGAACTTGGTAGCAATGAATGAGATCCAGACTTGGAATAAAGTTCAAACTGGCCTTTACTAGGGTTGAGTGAACTTTAGGATTTTTGGACCCCGGATCCGAACATTTTTGTAAAAGTCCGGGTTCGGGTTCGGTGTTCGGCGCTTTCTTGGTGCTTTTTGAAAGGCTGCACAGCAGCCAATCAACAAGCGTCATACTACTTGCCCCAAGAGGCCATCACAGCCATGCCTACTATTGGCATGGCTGTGATTGGCCAGAGCAGCATGTGACCCAGCCTCTATATAAGCTGGAGTCACGTAGCGACGCCCGTCACTCTGCTGTTACTAGTGCAGGGAGAGGTTGCAGCTGCTGTGAGGGAGAGAATAGGAGAGAATCTAACTCAGCGATCTACAGAGAAATAGTTGTGTGGGTGCAGGGCACAATCGTTTTACTCTGCCCTGAGCCCATTGACCAAAAATACTAACTTTTAGAATTCTGTTAGGTGGGTGGCGGCGGCGGCGGCCTTTTTATGCATGCTCAGTGCACCAGCACGGCATCTGAGCTTTGGGGATATTGCAAATCACCATTTTTTTGGAGCAAACTACAACATCTGTATTAGTCAGTGTGCAATTTAAGCTAGAAATACACCCATCATTTTATGGGGTTTGAAAAACACACTTATTTGACAAAAAACACTATTTTCAGGCCTTGCAGCATCAGCACGTGTGAAATTCCAGGCTTATATACTGCTGTCAAATTCAGTTGTTAAACAAACACTCGTTTGGGCACAAAGAATGTAGTTGGCAGCCTTTGATGCAGATGTCATTGTGAGATACTCCCTCTACATACAGGGGTTTGAATCAGGGATTTGAAATACAGCCATTTTGTGCAAAGAAATCTTTAATTTCTGCCTAGTCTGGTTCAGGCCGTGTGAGATACACCCTTTACATACTGTTGTTCTATTCTACTATTGAATTAAACACCCATTTAGGGCAAAATCCTAAATTCCAGAAATATGAGGAGAGCGTCAAATAAGGGACGTGGCCCGGGTCGTGGTGCTGCTGGTGGAGCTCCTGTTGCAGGGAGAGGACGTGGTCGATCTGTGCCAGCTACACGCACAAGTGAAACCCCTTCCTCAGGTGCGAGTAGGCGACAGAACCTGCAGCGGTATTTGGTCGGGCCTAATGCGGCTCTACGAATGGTGAGGCCTGAACAAGTACAGGCGATAGTAGATTGGGTGGCTGACAGTGGATCCAGTTCCTTCACATTGTCTCCCACCCAGTCTCCTGCTGAAAGACCACAGTTGGCACCTGCAGCCGATGTCCATCAGTCTTTCACCTCGCCCCCTTGCACATCAGCCAAGCAGTCTGAGCTCCAAGTCATGCAGCAGTCTCTTCTGCTTTTTGATGACTCTGTTAGCAGGGTTTCCCAGGGCCATCCACCTAGCCCTGCCCCAGAAGTGGAAGAGATTGAGTGCACCGATGGCCAACCACTTATCTTTCAGGATGAGTACATGGGAGGACCATCGCAGCACGTCTCGGATGAGGACGAAACACAGGTGCCAACTGCTGGGGCTTTCTGCAGTGTGCAGACCGGCAAGGAGGGCAGGGGTGAAGACTGGGTGGAAGATGATGTGGAGGACGATGAGGTCCTCGACCCCACATGGAATCAAGGTCATGCGAGTGACCGATGTAGTTCGTAGGAAGAGGCGGTGGTCGCACATAGCCACCAGCACAGCAGAAGAGGGAGCAGGGTGCAAAAGCGGAGCGGCCGTCCCCTAGACAGTACGCCTCCTACTGCCCACCGCAGCAAGGGACCGAGCACACCAAAGCCAGCTCCAAGGAGTTCCCTGGCGTGGCAGTTCTTCAGACAATGTGCTGACGACAAGACACGAGTGGTTTGCACGCTGTGCAATCAGAACCTGAAGCGAGGCATAAACGTTCTCAACCTGATCACAACCTGCATGACCAGGCATCTAAGTGCAAAGTACGAGCTGCAGTGGAGTAGACGCCTCAAAAACCAAGAAAGGTCTCTGGCTCCTCCTGCTTCCTCTTCTGCTGCAGTCTCGGCCTCTTCATCCACCTCTGGAGTGACAGTGCCACCTGCCACCCCGCAGAGGATCTGCCAGCAACACCACCACCTGGGTCAACAAGTATCTCCACAATGTCCCACGGAAGCGTTCAGCTCTCCATATCCCAAACACTGGAGCGAAAGAGGAAGTACCCCCCTACCCACCCACGATCCCTGGCCCTGAATGCCAGCATTTCTAAATTACTGGCCTTTGAAATGCTGTCATTCCGTCTGGTGGAGACGGAGAGTTTTAAAGGCCTTATGGCGATGGCTGTCCCACAGTACGTCGTGCCCAGCCGCCACTACTTCTCCAGGAGAGCCATCCCTTCCCTGCACAACCAAGTGGGGGACAAAATCAGGTGTGCACTGCGCAACACCATCTGTGGCAAGGTGCACCTGACTACGGATACGTGGACCAGTAAGCACGGTCAGGGCCGTTATATCTCCATAACAGCACACTGGGTAAATGCAGTGGCGGCTGGGCCTGAGGCGGAGAGCAGTTTGGCGCATGTCCTTCCACCACCGAGGATTGCAGGGCGCTTCAGTTTGCCTCCTGTTGCTTCCTCCTCCTACTCCGCTTCCTCATCCTCTACCGGCTCCTCATCCGGTCAGCGTAACCCCTTCACCACCAACTTCAGCACAGCCCGGGGGAAACGACAGCAGGCAGTTTTATAACGTATCTGTTTGGGGGACAGGCCCCACACCGCGCAGGAGCTGTGGACGGGCCTTGAACAACAGACCGATGAGTGGTTTGTGCCAGTGAGCCTCAAGCCCGGCCTGGCGGTGTGCGATAATGGGCGAAATCTCATAGCAGCTCTGGGACTAGCCGGTTTGACGCACATCCTTTGCATGGCGCATGCGCTGAATTTGGTGGTGCAGAGATTCCTTAAACATTACCCCGACATGTCAGAGCTGCTGCATAAAGTGCGGGCCGTCTGTGCTCGCTTTCGGCGTTCACACCCTGCCGCTGCTCGCCTGTCTGCGCTGCAGCGTAACTTCGGCCTTCCCGCTCACCGCCTCATATGCGACGTGCCCACCAGGTGGAACTCCACCTTGCACATGCTGGACAGACTGTGCGAGCAGCAGCAGGCCATAGTGGAGTTTCAGCTGCAGCACGCACGGGTGAGTCGCTCTGCGGAACAGCAACACTTCACCACCGATGACTGGGCCTCCATGTGAGACCTGTGTTCCTTGTTGCGCTGTTTCGAGTACTCCACCAACATGGCCAGTGGCGATGACGCAGTTATCAGTGTTATTATCCCACTTCTATGCCTCCTTGAAAAAACGCTCCTGGCGATGATGGAAGATGATGTGGCCCAGGAGGAGGAGGAGGAAGAGGGATCATTTCATAGGGTTTCCGGCCAGTCATTCCCAAGTGGCTCCGAGGGTGGGTTCTTGCACCCACAAACCCAAGGTACACAATTGTCCAGCCAGGGCACAGTTCTGGAGGATGAGGAGGAGGAGAAACCATGCTCACAGCAGGGTGGCACCCAGACCAGCTCATGGCCATCACTGGTGCGTGGCTGGGGGGATACAGAGGACACAGACGATACACCTCCCACAGAGGACAGCTTGTCGTTGCCTCTGGGCAGCCTGGCACACATGATCGATTACATGCTGCAGTGTCTCCGCAACGACCGCCGAGTTGCCCACATTCTAACTTGTGCTGATTACTGGGTGGCCACGCTGCTGGATCCACGTTACACGGACAACGTACCGTCCTTAATTCCGTCACTGGAGCGTGATCGTAAGATGCGCGAGTACAAGCGCACGCTGGTAGACGCGCTGCTGGTGGCATTCCCACCTGACAGCGGGGGCACAGTGGAAGCACAAGGCGAAGGCAGAGGACGAGGAAGAGGTCGCCAACGCAGCTGGGGCACCGCCATCACCTCAGAAGGCAGGGTTAGCATGGCCGACATGTGGAAAAGCTTTGTCAGCACGCCACAACAACCAGCACCACCAGCTGATATGGAGCGTCTTAGCAGGAGGCAGCATTTCACCAACATGGTGGAGCAGTATGTGTGCACACGCCTACACGTACTGAATGACGGGTCTGCCCCCTTCAACTTCTGGGTCTCCAAATTGGGCACATGGCCTGAGCTTGCCCTTTACGCCTTGGAGGTGCTGGCCTGCCCTGCAGCCAGTGTACTCTCTGAACGTGTATTTAGCACGGCAGGGGGCGTCATCACAGACAGACGCAGCCGCCTGTCCACAGCCAATGTGGACAAGCTGACGGTCATTAAAATGAACCAGGCATGGATCCCTCAGGACTTGTCTGTACCTTGTGCAGAATAGACATTTATACCACCATCAAACATACATTCTTGTACTCAAGTCAAGTGCAATGATTCTTTGTTTTCTTTTTTTTTTATTTGTCCCAATATTTTGGGGGCTACCTACCCCAATAAAAAAAAAAAAAAAACATTGCTGCCTCCTCCTCCTCCATTGCTGCCTCCACCTACAACACCACATTCACCGCCTCCTCCACCTCCGACTCCATATCCACCTCCTTCTCTGAGTTGCAGGTTAATAATTTGTAATTTTTAGTTATTTTATTTCATTTTAAGTTATTTCCCTATCCACATTTGTTTGCAGAGCAGTTGCCATGCTCTTAAGCACATTTTATTGCATTTTACATCCCTCTAGCCTTTTCAAGGACTATTTTAAAGCCATTTTAATGCAAAAAAGTGCCAATTTTAGTGCCCTAAATTGAAAAAATTCTTATTTTCAATAGTCAGGTGACATTTTACCATTTTTGGCGTATACAAACCCCTGCTGTGCCTGGGTGACGGGGGCCTAAATATCTCAAAATCCTCTGTTCTATTGCTGGGTGACATGTACCCCCTTTTGCAGTGAATGAACCCCTGCTCTGCATTGCTGACAGGGAACTACATTTAGTGAAAACATCTGTTACTGATCAGAAGATGCGCGACTACAAGCGCACGCTGATGATGGCATTCCCACCTGACAGCGGGGGCACAGTGGAAGCACAAGGCGAAGGCAAAGGAGGAGGAAGAGGTCGCCAACGCAGCTGGGGCACCGCCAGCACCTGAGAAGGCAGGGTTAGCATGGCCCAAATGTGGAAAAGCTTTGTCAGCCTTGGAGGTGCTGACCTGCCCTGCAGCCAGTGTATAGTGTGAACGTGTGTTTAGCACGGCAGAGAGCATTATCACAGGCCGCAGCCAATGTGGACAAGCTCACGTTTATTATAATGAACCAGGCATGGATCCCACAGGACTTGTCCGTACCTTGTGCAGAATAGACATTTATACCAGCCTCAACCATCCAGTCTTGTACTCAAGTGCACTTATTCTTAGTTTTATTTTGTTATACAGTACAGACCAAAAGTTTGGACACACCTTCTCATTCAAAGAGTTTTCTTTATTTTCATGACTATGAAGGCATCAAAACTATGAATTAACACATGTGGAATTATATACATAACAAACAAGTGTGAAACAACTGAAAATATGTCATATTCTAGGTTCTTCAGAGTAGCCACCTTTTGCTTTGATTACTGCTTTGCACACTCTTGGCATTCTCTTGATGAGCTTCAAGAGGTAGTCCCCTGAAATGGTCTTCACTTCACAGGTGTGCCCTGTCAGGTTTAATAAGTGGGATTTCTTGCCTTATAAATGGGGTTGGGACCATCAGTGGCGTTGAGGAGAAGTCAGGTGGATACACAGCTGATAGTCCTACTGAATAGACTGTTAGAATTTGAATTATGGCAAGAAAAAAGCAGCTAAGTAAAGAAAAACGAGTGGCCATCATTACTTTAAGAAATGAAGGTCAGTCATTTAGCCAAAAAATTGGGAAAACTTTGAAAGTAAGGACTATTTGACCATGAAGGAGAGTGATGGGGTGCTGCTCCAGATGACCTGGCCTCCACAGTCACCGTACCTGAACCCAATCGAGATGGTTTGGGGTGAGCTGGACCGCAGAGTGAAGGCAAAAGGGCCAACAAGTGCTAAGCATCTCTGGGAACTCCTTCAAGACTGTTGGAAGACCATTTCAGGGGACTACCTCTTGAAGCTCATCAAGAGAATGCCAGGAGTGTGCAAAGCAGTAATCAAAGCAAAAGGTAGCTACTTTGAAGAACCTAAAATATGACATATTTTCAGTTGTTTCACACTTGTTTGTTATGTATATAATTCCACATGTGTTAATTCATAGTTTTGATGCCTTCATAGTCATGAAAATAAAGAAAACTCTTTGAATGAGAAGTTGTGTCCAAACTTTTGGTCTGTACTGTATGTCCCAATATTTTGGGGGATACCCCAATTTAAAAATAAAAAATAACACAAATCAGTGTTGGCTACCTATTCCTCCTTTACTGCCACTTCCACCTACACCGCCACGCCAACCTACACCGCCACATCCACCCATCCATCGCCTCCTCAACCTCCTGCTCCTAGATCCAGATTGTTATTTTTATTTTTCTGTATTTTATGTTATTTTAAGTCATTTCCCTATCCACATTTGTTTGCAGAATAGTTGTCATGCTCTTAAGCACATTTTGATGCCTTTTGCAGCCCTCTAGCCCTGTCCAGGACTATTTTAGAGCCATTTTAGTGCCCAAAAGTTCAGGTCCCCATTGACTTCAATGGGGTTCGGGGTCAAGTTCGGGTCCCGAACCCGAACTTTTTCAAGTTTGAACCCCAACATCCAGGTGTCCGCTCAACTCTAGCCTTTACTATATGCAGCTTTCATCCGAATGAGATACAGCAATAGTCTGAAGTCCCAGCAGATATAGGCAATGTGTGGCAGGAATCTATCTTCTGCTTCTATCATGTGCCTGGAGCTCTTTGCAGGATAAGTCGTCTGCTTGTGGCTCTGTAATGTGGCAGGAATTTATATCTTCTGCTATCTTGAGGACTGACTAGCTGAGGAGGAATTTAGCTTCTCCTAGTCTCTGGACGGTACTCACAGTTGTGCTCACAGGGTATGCTTCTTCCTGGAATACTGGAGGTGGCTGCTTGCTTCTACCAGCTGAGGCTGCAAGGCTCAGGCTGGGAATGATGATCAATTGTCTCAGCCGAGACAAGATCCTGGCTTTGGATCCCTATAACTAGGAGCTCCTACTTGAATAACCTTCCCCTAGCAGGGTGGCTGGCACACTCTAACTCTAACCTCCTTCCCCACCCATGAGGCAGGATGTGGGAACATTCCACACCTCCTCACAGAGGGGGGAGCTAAACCGGAATGTACTATTCCAGTCTAGAAACACTAAACTGTCTAAGTCCCTGTTAACACATTGCTGCCACCTGCTGGTGAACATAGAAATTACAGCAATTTACACTTTACAAAGCTTAGAATGCACATTTGTGAGAATATTAAATAAAATCACATTAGATGACAGTTTAAATACACTTAACAGGTTGTAGCGGGGTAAAAGCGTTTCGTAACACAACTCTGGGATGTTACATGTCCACATGTCAGATGGCTGTCAGCTGAAACCGATGGGATTGTTCTATTATCTAATGTGTGAGGCCTCCTACATGTCCACACGTCAGATGGCAGTCAGCTGAGACCAATAGGATTGTTCTATTATCTAATGTGTGAGCCTTTGTAGATGTCCACATGTCAGATGGCTGTCAGCTGAGACCAATAGGATTGTTCTATTATCTAATGTGTGAGGCCTCCTACATGTCCACACGTCAGGCAGAGGTCAGATGAAACCAATGGGATTGTTCTACTATCTAATGTGTGAGGCCTCCTACATGTCCACACGTCAGGCGGAGGTCAGCTGAAACCAATGGGATTGTTCTATTATCTAATGTGTGAGGCCTCCTACATGTCCACACGTCAGGCGGAGGTCAGCCGAAACCAATGGGATTTTTCAATTATGTAATGTGTGGGGTGAGGTCCTGACTCTACCACCGGGCTGTAATGATTTTTACAAGGAAAAAAATTCTGCAACAAACCTGCATGCCATGTCTCACACATATTGGGGCTGACACCTAGGGCCAGGCAGTTCTATCATGTGGAGCATCAATTACAAACCCCTCTAATCCCCACACGTCTGTGCAGTTATAACCCATATGGGACCACGTTCTGTAGGTGTCAGGATGACTATCTAATATGGGAACTGAGCAGGGTGAATAATACACAACTCAGAAGACTCCGGGTAATATAGTGTTACCGCAGCTTGTGGCTTCCTCTCTCTGACACACACTGATATCTCATCAACCTCACACTCCCATCCCCCACTGCTGCACATGTGATGACCTAGATAATCTAGTTACTAGATGATGGACCACATCTCAGGCATTTACTACTCTCCTGTGTCCTCTCTTATTGACTTGTAAGGGACGAGCCATCAGCAGTGGCCACCACCATTGAATAAATTCTCCAAAAGCTGGAAAGGCCACAGGCCTCTGGGCCTACAATTCATAGATTTCATCTTACAAAGGTCACCATATCGGTGGGGACTCAGAGCTCCATGACGTTGGTGTTGAGACTGTCGCCCCATCGCTTCTACTATAGTTCTTCACTGGCTTGTTTGTAGACCTTTCTGAAAGTGAAGATGGAGGCCTCCACCCATTGGCTTCCCCTGATTTTCTGAGTTGTGTCCTCTTTATTTATGGAGTCCATTATAATATTCTACATGTGGAGCAAGGTTCTCCCATTTCAACGTAGTTTGGCACGTCAGTGTATTTTATCCACTAGCATCAAACAACTTCATGCCAAGAGGGTTACAATTCCTATGGAGCTGATGTTTGAGCTGATGACTGTAGGGAATGTACAGGTCTGGACATTGTGTTACCTCTCATCCAGCTCCACCATCCTCCTGACCACTGATGGCCTCCTGCTGCATTTTCCAATCACGCATGTGCAGTTCTTTCCATGAGGCTGATGCCAGCACAGGGAAGGAACACTATACCGGCACTGCGCATGCGCGATCTCGCGCATCGCGAGATTACGGCTATCTATCGTTGATGAAAGGAGGAGATTCGGAGGACATAGGCGGTGCTGGGCTCCTTCACAGGCGGGTGTGGCTGGGCACAAGTAAGGTTAGTGCAGCCCCTTGGACACATTCAAGACTCATTTACATATCTATAAAATCCTTTTTTAAGGAAATTAAAACCACACAGCCCTATAGGACAGATATATTGCGGACATGATAGCGGCGATCTAGCCGTGCACGTCCGCAGCTCTATAGGGAAAAACCTGGTGACAGAATCCCTTTAAGGAGCTAATAGTCTCTTCTTTAGGAACACCCCTTTTGTGATGTCATGTCTGCTATTTAAGTCAATGTAATGTGAATAAAGTGCGTCTCTTCTACCATGGCTCAGGGAAGATGAGAAGATGCTTTCATGAAACCACCTAGTGTGTCTGGTCTCATTATGAAAGCAGTATAGCACGTGCATACTTATACTTCTAATTGATTGACACCACACAAACAAGATGAGAAGTGCATGGATTGCGCTGACATCCCTGACTGCCCTCAGTATTGTCATTGTTTGGTTTCTTCCTGAAAGTTTGTTCATGACTGCCTACTTCCTTTCCTCTTGTTCCTTTCTCTATTGATAACGTAAGCTCTGTCTTCTGACGACTTCTGTGATCCTTCCTAGGCCCTTTGTCCTCTCAAAAACAATCTGCTCCCCTATCGTCTCCAAAATCCTGACTACATCATCCAAACTCCTCTGTCCTCTCCTGTCTCTGCCAACCCCTTTTTCTCCCTCTAGACTCCTCTGTCTCATTTTGAGCCTTTTGTCCCCCTCCAGACCCCTCTGCGCTCCTCCAGACCACTCTGTCCCCTTCCAGACCCCTGTCCCCTCCAGACCCCTCTGTCCCCTCCAGACTCCTCTGTCCCCCTCCAGACTCCTCTATCTCCTCCAGACCCCTCTGTCCTCCTCCAGATTCCTCTGTCCCCCTCCAGACTCCTCCAGACCCCTCTGTCCTCCTCCAGATTCCTCTGTCCCCCTCCAGACTCCTCTGTCCCCCTCCAGACTCCTCTATCTCCTCTAGACCCTTCTGTCCTCCTCCAGACCCCGCTGTCCTCCTCCAGACCCCTCTGTCCCCTCCAGACCCTCTGTCCCCCCTCCAGACTCCTCTGTCCCCCTCCAGACCCCTCTGTCCTCCTCCAGGCCCCTCTGTCCCCTTCCAGACTCCTCTATCTCCCCAGACCCCTCTGCGCTCCTCCAGACCACTCTGTCCCCTTCCAGACCCCTGTCCCCTCCAGACCCCTCTGTCCCCTCCAGACTCCTCTGTCCCCCTCCAGACCCCTCTATCTCCTCCAGACCCCTCTGTCCTCCTCCAGATTCCTCTGTCCCCCTCCAGACCCCTCTGTCCTCCTCCAGATTCCTCTGTCCCCCTCCAGACTCCTCTGTCCCCCTCCAGACTCCTCTATCTCCTCTAGACCCCTCTGTCCTCCTCCAGACCCCGCTGTCCTCCTCCAGACCCCTCTGTCCCCTCCAGACCCTCTGTCCCCCCTCCAGACTCCTCTGTCCCCCTCCAGGCCCCTCTGTCCCCTTCCAGACTCCTCTATCTCCCCAGACTCCTCTGTCCTCCTCCAGACCCCTCTGTCCCCTCCAGACCCCTCTGTCCCCTCCAGACCACTCTGTCCTCCTCCAGACCCCTCTGTCCCACTCCAGACTCATCTATCTCCCCAGACTCCTCTCCCGCTCCAGACCCCTCTGTCCCCTCCAGACCCCTCTGTCCTCCTCCAGACCCTTCTGTCCTCCTCCAGACCCCTCTGTTCCCCTCCAGACTCCTCTATCTCCTCCAGACCCCTCTGTCCTCCTCCAGACCCCTCTATCCTCCTCCAGACCCCTCTGCCCCTCTCCAGACCCCTCTGTCCCCCTCCAGACCCCTCTGTCCCCCTCCAGACTCCTCTATCTCCTCCAGACCCCTCTGTCCTCCTCCAGACCCCTTTGTCCCCCCTCCAGAGCCCTCTGTCCTCCTCCAGACCTCTATGTCCCCTTCCAGACTCCTCAATCTCCCCAGACTCCTCTCCTGCTCCAGACCCCTCTGTCCCCTCCAGACCCCTCTGTCCTCCTCCAGACCCTTCTGTCCTCCTCCAGACCCCTCTGTTCTCCTCTATCTCCTCCAGACCCCTCTGTCCTCCTCCAGACCCCTCTATCCTCCTCCGGACCCCTCTATCCTCCTCCAGACCCCTATGTCCCCTCCAGACCCCTCTGTCCTCCTCCAGACCCCTCTGTCCCCCTCCAGACTCCTCTACCTCCTCCAGACCCCTCTGTCCTCCTCCAGACCCCGCTGTCCTCCCGCAGACACCTCTGTCCCCCACCAGAACCCTCTGTCCTCCTCCAGACCCCTCTGTCCCCCTCCAGAATCCTCTATCTCCTCTAGACCCCTCTGTCCTCCTCCAGACCCTTCTGTCCTCCTCCAGACCCCTTTGTCCCCCCTCCAGACTTCTCTGTCCTCCTCCAGACCCCTCTGTCCCTTTCCAGACCCCTCTGTCCCCTCTCCAGACACCTCTGTCCCCCACCAGAACCCTCTGTCCTCCTCCAGACCCCTCTGTCCCCCTCCAGACTCCTCTATCTCCTCTAGACCCCTCTGTCCTCCTCCAGACCCCTCTGTCCTCCTCCAGACCCCTTTGTCTCCCCTCCAGACTTCTCTGTCCTCCTCCAGACCCCTCTGTCCCTTTCCAGACTACTCTATCTCCCCAGACTCCTCTCCCGCTCCAGACCCCTCTGTCCCCTCCAGACCCCTCTGTCCCCTCCAGACCCCTCTGTCCCCTCCAGACCCCTCTGTCCTCCTCCAGACCCTTCTGTTCCCCTCCAGACTCCTCTATCTCCTCCAGACTCCTCTATCCTCCTCCAGACCCCTCTGCCCCCCTCCAGACCCCTCTGCCCCCCCCCCAGACCCCTCTGTCCTCTTCCAGACCCCTCTGTCCTCATCCAGACACCTCTTTCCCCCCTCCACAATTCTCTGTCCCCCTTTAGACTCTTCTGTTCCCTCCAGACTCCTCTGTCTCCCTCCAGACTCCTCTGTCCCCCTCCCGACCCCTCTGTCCCCCTCCAGAATCCTCTATCTCCTCTAGACCCCTCTGTCCTCCTCCAGACCCTTCTGTCCTCCTCCAGACCCCTTTGTCCCCCCTCCAGACTTCTCTGTCCTCCTCCAGACCCCTCTGTCCCTTTCCAGACCCCTCTGTCCCCTCTCCAGACACCTCTGTCCCCCACCAGAACCCTCTGTCCTCCTCCAGACCCCTCTGTCCCCCTCCAGACTCCTCTATCTCCTCTAGACCCCTCTGTCCTCCTCCAGACCCCTCTGTCCTCCTCCAGACCCCTTTGTCTCCCCTCCAGACTTCTCTGTCCTCCTCCAGACCCCTCTGTCCCTTTCCAGACTACTCTATCTCCCCAGACTCCTCTCCCGCTCCAGACCCCTCTGTCCCCTCCAGACCCCTCTGTCCCCTCCAGACCCCTCTGTCCCCTCCAGACCCCTCTGTCCTCCTCCAGACCCTTCTGTTCCCCTCCAGACTCCTCTATCTCCTCCAGACTCCTCTATCCTCCTCCAGACCCCTCTGCCCCCCTCCAGACCCCTCTGCCCCCCCCCCCCAGACCCCTCTGTCCTCTTCCAGACCCCTCTGTCCTCATCCAGACACCTCTTTCCCCCCTCCACAATTCTCTGTCCCCCTTTAGACTCTTCTGTTCCCTCCAGACTCCTCTGTCTCCCTCCAGACTCCTCTGTCCCCCTCCCGACCCCTCTGTCCCCCTCCAGAATCCTCTATCTCCTCTAGACCCCTCTGTCCTCCTCCAGACCCTTCTGTCCTCCTCCAGACCCCTTTGTCCCCCCTCCAGACTTCTCTGTCCTCCTCCAGACCCCTCTGTCCCTTTCCAGACCCCTCTGTCCCCTCTCCAGACACCTCTGTCCCCCACCAGAACCCTCTGTCCTCCTCCAGACCCCTCTGTCCCCCTCCAGACTCCTCTATCTCCTCTAGACCCCTCTGTCCTCCTCCAGACCCCTCTGTCCTCCTCCAGACCCCTTTGTCTCCCCTCCAGACTTCTCTGTCCTCCTCCAGACCCCTCTGTCCCTTTCCAGACTACTCTATCTCCCCAGACTCCTCTCCCGCTCCAGACCCCTCTGTCCCCTCCAGACCCCTCTGTCCCCTCCAGACCCCTCTGTCCCCTCCAGACCCCTCTGTCCTCCTCCAGACCCTTCTGTCCTCCTCCAGACCCCTTTGTCTCCCCTCCAGACTTCTCTGTCCTCCTCCAGACCCCTCTGTCCCTTTCCAGACTACTCTATCTCCCCAGACTCCTCTCCCGCTCCAGACCCCTCTGTCCCCTCCAGACCCCTCTGTCCCCTCCAGACTCCTCTATCTCCTCCAGACTCCTCTATCCTCCTCCAGACCCCTCTGCCCCCCTCCAGACCCCTCTGTCCCCCCCCCAGACCCCTCTGTCCTCTTCCAGACCCCTCTGTCCTCATCCAGACACCTCTTTCCCCCCTCCACAATTCTCTGTCCCCCTTTAGACTCTTCTGTTCCCTCCAGACTCCTCTGTCTCCCTCCAGACTCCTCTGTCCCCCTCCCGACTCCTCTGTCCCCTCCAGACTCCTCTGTCCCCTCCACACACCTCTTTCCCCCCTCCACACTTCTCTGTCCCCCTTTAGACTCTTCTGTTCCCTCCAGACTCCTCTGTCTCCTTTAGCCCCCTCTGTCTCCTTCAGATCTCTCGGTCCCCCTTCAGACTCCTCTGTCTCCTTCAAACCCCTCTGTCCCCCTCCAAACTCCTCTGTCCCCCTCCAGACTCCTCTGTCCCCCTCCAGACCCCTCTGCGCTCCTCCAGACCCCTCTGTCCCCCTCCAGACCCCTCTGTCCCCCTCCAGATGCCTCTATCTCCTCCAGACCGCTCTGTCCCCCTTCAGACCCCTCTGTCCCCCTTCAGACGCCTCTATCTCCTCCAGACCCCTCTGTCCCCATCCAGACTCCTCTGTCCCCCTCCAGACCCCTCTGTCCCCCTCCAGACCCCTCTGTCCACCCTCCGGACTCCTCTCCCCCTCCAGACCCCTATGTGCTCCTCCAGACTCCTCTGTCCCCCCTCCAGACTCCTCTGTCCCCTGCAGAATCTCTCGCCTGATATTGTCTGTGGAGTCAGGAAGCCCCCCATACACACTGGGGACGGCTAAAAAAAAGTATAACTTCATATTTGTGAAGGGTCAAACGCCATCAACCAGCACATCATTCTCCACATCACACCTGCCCCGGACCATGCAAGTAAAGGGTTAATAGTTCTTGTGGACCACTATTTATACAGCTGATTGGTGGGGTCCGGGGAGTCGGAGCCCCTCTAGTACTGATGACCTATCCTGAGGATAAACAATCCATATGTAGATCTCGGAGAACCCTTTTAATGGCTGTCACGAGGCCTCAGCCTCCATGCGAGATCTGTCTGAGAGATGAGACTCCCTCCCCCAAAACAGAGTGAATAAGAGAATTCTCCACGGTGCGTGACAGTCCCATGATATTTACTAAAATTCCTGAGCACACATCGTCCTGACCTCCTCCTCTGAGACTCTGCACTGAGAGGGGCTGGACACTCTCTACTACCCCCCCCCCCCCCCCCCCCCCCGGACTGTCTTATCCTCTCCCTGCACTCTCTCCTCTCCCCTCCGAAATCTCTCTCGACCCATGCACTCTCTTCTCCTTTCCCCTGCATTCTCTCCTCCTCCCCCAGCACTCTCTCCTCCTCTATCTTCATCCCCCTGCACTCTCTCATCCTCTCTCCTCCTTCCCCTGCACTCTCTCATCCTTCCCCTGCACTCTCTCCTCCTCCACATGCACTCCCTCATCCTTCCCCTGCACTCTCTGATCCTCCCCCCTGCACTCTCTCCTCATCCCCCTGCACTCTCCCCCCTGCACTCTCTCATCCTCCCCTGCACTCTCTCATCCCCCCTGAACTCTCTCCAACTCTCCCATACACTCTCTCCTACTTTCTCTCCCCCTACCCCTGCACTCTCTCCTCCTACCCCTGCACTCTCTCATCCTCCACCTGCACTCTCTCCTCCTCCCCCTGCACTCTCTCCTTCCTTCTCTATCCCCCCTGCACTCTCTCCTCCTCTCTGTCCTCCCCCTGCACTCTCTGTCCTCCTCTCTGTCCTCCCCTGCACTCTCTCCTCCTCTCTGTCCTCCCCCCTGCACTCTCATCTTCTCTCTGTCCTCCCCCCTGCACTCTCTGTCCTCCCCCTGCACTCTCTCCTCCTCTCTGTCCTCCCCCTGCACTCTCTGTCCTCCCCCTGCACTCTCTCCTCCTCTCTGTCCTCCCCCTGCACTCTCTCCTCCTCTCTGTCCTCCCCTTGCACTCTCTGTCCTCCCCCTGCACTCTCTCCTCCTCTCTGTCCTCCCCCTGCATTCTCTCCTACTCTCTGTCCTCTCCCCTGCACTCTCTCCTCCTCTCTGTCCTCCCCCCTGCACTCTCTCCTCCTCTCTGTCCTCCCCCTGCACTCTCTCCTACTCTCTGTCCTCTCCCCTGCACTCTCTCCTCCTCTCTGTCCTCCCCCTGCTCTCTCTGTCCTCCCCCTGCACTCTCTCCTCCTCTCTGTCCTCCCAACTGCACTCTCTCCTCCTCTCTGTCCTCCCCCCTGCACTCTCTCCTCCTCTCTGTCCTTCCCCTGCACTCTCTGTCCTCTCTCCTCCTCTCTCTCCTCCCTCCTGCACTCTCTCCTCCTCTCTGTCCTCCCCCTGCACTCTCTCCTCCTCTCTGTCCTCCCCCCTGCACTCTCTGTCCTCCCCCTGCACTCTCTCCTCCTCTCTGTCCTCCCCCTGCACTCTCTCCTCCTCTCTGTCCTCCCCCTGCACTCTCTCCTCCTCTCTGTCCTCCCCCTGCACTCTCTCCTACTCTCTGTCCTCCCCCCTGCACTCTCTCATCCTCTCTGTCCTCCCCCTGCACTCTCTCCTCCTCTCTGTCCTCCCCCTGCACTCTCTCCTCCTCTCTGTCCTCCCCCTGCAGTCTCTCCTCCTCTCTGTCCTCCCCCCTGCACTCTCTCCTCCTCTCTGTCCTCCCCTGCACTCTCTCCTCCTCTCTGTCCTCCCCCCTGCACTCTCTCCTCCTCTCTGTCCTCCCCCTGCACTCTCTCCTCCTCTCTGTCCTCCCCCTGCACTCTCTGTCCTCCCCCCTGCACTCTCTGTCCTCTCTCCTCCTCTCTGTCCTCTCCCCTGCACTCTCTGCACTCTCTCCTCCTCTCTGTCCTCCCCCTGCACTCTTTCCTCCTCTCTGTCCTCCCCCTGCACTCTCTCCTCCTCTCTGTCCTCCCCCCTGCACTCTATTCTCCTCTCTGTCCTCCCCCCTGCACTCTCTCCTCCTCTCTGTCCTCCCCCCTGCACTCTCTCCTCCTCTCTGTCCTTCCCCTGCACTCTCTCCTCCTCTCTGTCCTCCCCCTGCACTCTCTCCTCCTCTCTGTCCTTCCCCTGCACTCTCTCCTCCTCTCTGTCCTCCCCCTGCACTCTCTCCTCCTCTCTGTCTTCCCCCTGCACTCTCTCCTCCTCTCTGTCCTCCCCCTGCACTCTCTCCTCCTCTCTGTCCTCCCCCTGCACTCTCTCCTCCTCTCTGTCCTCCCCCTGCACTCTCCTCTCCTCTCTGTCCTCCCCCTGCACTCTCTGTCCTCCTCTCTGTCCTCCCCCTGCACTCTCTCCTCCTCTCTGTCCTCCCCCTGCACTCTCCTCTCCTCTCTGTCCTCCCCCTGCACTCTCTGTCGTCCTCTCTGTCCTCCCCCTGCACTCTCTCCTCCTCTCTGTCCTCCCCCCTGCACTCTCCCCTCCTCTCTGTCCTCCCTCTGCACTCTCTCCTCCTCTCTGTCCTCCCCCTGCACTCTCTCCTCCTCTCTGTCCTCCCCCTGCACTCTCTCCTCCTCTCTGTCCTCCCCCTGCACTCTCTCCTCCTCTGTATCCTCCCCCCTGCACTCTCTCCTCCTCTCTGTCCTCCCCCTGCACTCTCTCCTCCTCTCTCCTGCACTCTCTCCTCCTCTCTGTCCTCCCCCCTGCACTCTCTCCTCCTCTCTGTCCTCCCCCTGCACTCTCTCCTCCTCTCTGTCCTCCCCCCTGCACTCTCTCCTCCTCTCTGTCCTCCCCCTGCACTCTCTCCTCCTCTCTGTCCTCCCCCTGCACTCTCTCCTCCTCTCTGTCCTCCCCCCTGCACTCTCTCCTCCTCTCTGTCCTCCCCCTGCACTCTCTCCTCTCCTCTCTGTCCTCCCCCTGCACTCTCTCCTCCTCTCTGTCCTCCCCCTGCAGTCTCTCCTCCTCTCTGTCCTCCCCCCTGCACTCTCTCCTCCTCTCTGTCCTCCCCCTGCACTCTCTCCTCCTCTCTGTCCTCCCCCCTGCAGTCTCTCCTCCTCTCTGTCCTCCCCCTGCACTCTCTCCTCCTCTCTGTCCTCCCCCTGCAGTCTCTCCTCCTCTCTGTCCTCCCCCTGCACTCTCTCCTCCTCTCTGTCCTCTCCCCTGCACTCTCTGCACTCTCTCCTCCTCTCTGTCCTCCCCTGCACTCTTTCCTCCTCTCTGTCCTCCCCTGCACTCTCTCCTCCTCTCTGTCCTCCCCCCTGCACTCTCTTCTCCTCTCTGTCCTCCCCCTGCACTCCCTCCTCCTCTCTGTCCTTCCCCTGAACTCTCTCCTCCTCTCTGTCCTTCCCCTGCACTCTCTCCTCCTCTCTGTCCTCCCCCTGCACTCTCTCCTCCTCTCTGTCTTCCCCCTGCACTCTCTCCTCCTCTCTGTCCTCCCCCTGCACTCTCTCCTCCTCTCTCCTGCACTCTCTCCTCCTCTCTTTCCTCCCCCCTGCACTCTCTCCTCCTCTCTGTCCTCCCCCTGCACTCTGTCCTCCTCTCTGTCCTCCCCCCTGCACTCTGTCCTCCTCTCTGTCCTCCCCCTGCACTCTCCTCTCCTCTCTGTCCTCCCCCTGCACTATCTCCTCCTCTCTGTCCTCCCCCTGCACTCTCTCCTCCTCTCTGTCCTCCCCCTGCACTCTCTCCTCCTCTCTGTCCTCCCCCTGCACTCTCTCCTCCTCTCTGTCCTCCCCCCTGCACTCTCTCCTCCTCTCTGTCCTCCCCCTGCACTCTCTCCTCCTCTCTGTCCTCCCTCTGCACTCTCTCCTCCTCTCTGTCCTCCCCCTGCACTCTCTCCTCCTCTCTGTCCTCTCCCCTGCACTCTCTCCTCCTCTCTGTCTTTCCCCTGCACTCTCTCCTCCTCTCTGTCCTCCCTCCTGCACTCTCTCTGTCCTCCCCCCTGCACTCTCTCCTCCTCTCTGTCCTCCCCCTGCACTCTCTCCTCCTCTCTGTCCTCCCCCTGCTCTCTCTCCTCCTCTCTGTCCTCCCCCCTGCACTCTATCCTCCTCTCTGTCCTCCCCCTGCACTCTATCCTCCTCTCTGTCCTCCCCCCTGCACTCTCTCCTCCTCTCTGTCCTCCCCCTGCACTCTCTCCTCTCCTCTCTGTCCTCCCCCTGCACTCTCTCCTCCTCTCTGTCCTCCCCCTGCAGTCTCTCCTCCTCTCTGTCCTCCCCCCTGCACTCTCTCCTCCTCTCTGTCCTCCCCCTGCACTCTCTCCTCCTCTCTGTCCTCCCCCCTGCACTCTCTCCTCCTCTCTGTCCTCCCCCTGCACTCTCTCCTCCTCTCTGTCCTCCCCCTGCACTCTCTGTCCTCCCCCCTGCACTCTCTGTCCTCTCTCCTCCTCTCTGTCCTCTCACCTGCACTCTCTCCTCCTCTCTGTCCTCCCCTGCACTCTTTCCTCCTCTCTGTCCTCCCCCTGCACTCTCTCCTCCTCTCTGTCCTCCCCCTGCACTCTCTCCTCCTCTCTGTCCTCCCCCTGCACTCTCTCCTCCTCTCTGTCCTCCCCCCTGCACTCTCTTCTCCTCTCTGTCCTCCCCCTGCACTCCCTCCTCCTCTCTGTCCTTCCCCTGAACTCTCTCCTCCTCTCTGTCCTTCCCCTGCACTCTCTCCTCCTCTCTGTCCTCCCCCTGCACTCTCTCCTCCTCTCTGTCTTCCCCCTGCACTCTCTCCTCCTCTCTGTCCTCCCCCTGCACTCTCTCCTCCTCTCTGTCCTCCCCCTGCACTCTCCTCTCCTCTCTGTCCTCCCCCTGCACTCTCTGTCGTCCTCTCTGTCCTCCCCCTGCACTCTCTCCTCCTCTCTGTCCTCCCCCCTGCACTCTCCCCTCCTCTCTGTCCTCCCTCTGCACTCTCTCCTCCTCTCTGTCCTCCCCCTGCACTCTCTCCTCCTCTCTGTGCTCCCCCTGCACTCTCTCCTCCTCTCTGTCCTCCCCCTGCACTCTCTCCTCCTCTGTATCCTCCCCCCTGCACTCTCTCCTCCTCTCTGTCCTCCCCCTGCACTCTCTCCTCCTCTCTCCTGCACTCTCTCCTCCTCTCTGTCCTCCCCCCTGCACTCTCTCCTCCTCTCTGTCCTCCCCCTGCACTCTCTCCTCCTCTCTGTCCTCCCCCTGCACTCTCTCCTCCTCTCTGTCCTCCCCCTGCACTCTCTCCTCCTCTCTGTCCTCCCCCTGCACTCTCTCCTCCTCTCTGTCCTCCCCCTGCACTCTCTCCTCCTCTCTGTCCTCCCCCTGCACTCTCTCCTCCTCTCTGTCCTCCCCCCTGCACTCTCTCCTCCTCTCTGTCCTCCCCCTGCACTCTCTCCTCCTCTCTGTCCTCCCCCTGCAGTCTCTCCTCCTCTCTGTCCTCCCCCCTGCACTCTCTCCTCCTCTCTGTCCTCCCCCTGCACTCTCTCCTCCTCTCTGTCCTCCCCCCTGCACTCTCTCCTCCTCTCTGTCCTCCCCCTGCACTCTCTCCTCCTCTCTGTCCTCTCCCCTGCACTCTCTCCTCCTCTCTGTCTTCCCCCTGCACTCTCTCCTCCTCTCTGTCCTCCCTCCTGCACTCTCTCTGTCCTCCCCCCTGCACTCTCTCCTCCTCTCTGTCCTCCCCCTGCACTCTCTCCTCCTCTCTGTCCTCCCCCTGCACTCTCCTCTCCTCTCTGTCCTCCCCCTGCTCTCTCTCCTCCTCTCTGTCCTCCCCCCTGCACTCTATCCTCCTCTCTGTCCTCCCCCTGCACTCTCTCCTCCTCTCTGTCCTCCCCCGTGCACTCTCTCCTCCTCTCTGTCCTCCCCCTGCACTCTCTCCTCCTCTCTGACCTCCCCCCTGCACTCTCCTCTCCTCTCTGTCCTCCCCCTGCACTCTCTCCTCCTCTCTGTCCTACCCCTGCACTCTCTCCTCCTCCTCTCTGTCCTCCCCCTGCACTCTCTGTCCTCTCTGTCCTCCCCCTGCACTCTCTCCTCCTCTCTGTCCTCCCCCTGCAATCTCTCCTCCTCTCTGTCCTCCCCCCTGCACTCTCTCCTCCTCTCTGTCCTCCCCCTGCACTCTCTCCTCCTCTCTGTTCTCCCCCTGCACTCTCTGTCCTCCCCCTGCACTCTCTCCTCCTCTCTGTCCTCTCACTGCACTCTCTGTCCTCCCCCCTGCACTCTCTCCTCCTCTCTGTCCTCCCCCCTGCACTCTCTCCTCCTCTCTGTCCTCCCCCTGCACTCTCTCCTCCTCTCTGTCCTCCCCCTGCACTCTCTCCTCCTCTCTGTCCTCCCCCTGCACTCACTCCTCCTCTCTGTCCTCCCCCTGCACTCTCTCCTCCTCTCTGTCCTCCCCCTGCACTCTCTCCTCCTCTCTGTCCTCCCCACTGCACTCTCTCCTCCTCTCTGTCCTCCCCATGCACTCTCTCCTCCTCTCTGTCCTCCCCCTGCACTCTCTCCTCCTCTCTGTCCTCCCCCCTGCACTCTCCTCTCCTCTCTGTCCTCCCCCTGCACTCTCTCCTCCTCTCTGTCCTACCCCTGCACTCTCTCCTCCTCCTCTCTGTCCTCTCTGTCCTCCCCCTGCACTCTCTCCTCTTCTCTGTCCTCCCCCCTGCACTCTCTCCTCCTCTCTGTCCTCCCCCTGCACTCTCTCCTCCTCTTTATCCTCCCCCCTGCACTCTCTCCTCCTCTCTGTCCTCCCCCTGCACTCTCTCCTCCTCTCTGTCCTCCCCCTGCACTCTCTCCTCCTCTCTGTCCTCCCCCTGCACACTCTCCTCCTCTCTGTCCTCCCCCTGCACTCTCTCCTCCTCTCTGTCCTCCCCCTGCACTCTCTGTCCTCCCCCTGCACTCTCCTCTCCTCTCTGTCCTCCCCCTGCACTCTCCTCTCCTCTCTGTCCTCCCCCTGCACTCTCTCCTCCTCTCTGTCCTCTCCCCTGCACTCTCTCCTCCTCTCTGTCCTCTCCACTGCACTCTCTCCTCCTCTCTGTCCTCCCCCCTGCACTCTCTCCTCCTCTCTCTGCAGTCTCTCTCCTCCTCTCTGTCCTCCCCCTGCACTCTCTCCTCCTCTCTGTCCTCTCCCCTGCACTCTCTCCTCCTCTCTGTCCTCCCCCTGCACTCTCTCCTCCTCTCTGTCCTCTCCCCTGCACTCTCTCCTCCTCTCTGTCCTCCCCCTGCACTCTCTCCTCCTCTCTGTCCTCCCCCCTGCACTCTCTCCTCCTCTCTCCTGCACTCTTTCCTCCTCTCTGTCCTCCCCCCTGCACTCTCTCCTCCTCTCTGTCCTCCCCCCTGCACTCTCTCCTCCTCTCTCCTGCACTCTCTCCTCCTCTCTGTCCTCTCCCCTGCACTCTCTCCTCCTCTCTGTCCTCCCCCTGCACTCTCTCCTCCTCTCTGTCCTCCCCCTGCACTCTCTCCTCCTCTCTGTCCTCCCCCTGCACTCTCTCCTCCTCTCTGTCCTCCCCCTGCACTCTCTCCTCCTCTCTGTCCTCCCCCTGCACTCTCTGTCCTCCCCCTGCACTCTCCTCTCCTCTCTGTCCTCCCCCTGCACTCTCCTCTCTGTCCTCCCCCCTGCACTCTCTCCTCCTCTCTGTCCTCCCCCCTGCACTCTCTGCACTCTCTCCTCCTCTCTGTCCTCCCCCTGCACTCTCTCCTCCTCTCTGTCCTCCCCCTGCACTCTCTCCTCCTCTCTGTCCTCCACCTGCACTCTCTCCTCCTCTCTGTCCTCCCCCCTGCACTCTCTCCTCCTCTCTGTCCTCCCCCTGCACTCTCTCCTCCTCTCTGTCCTCCCCCTGCACTCTCCTCTCCTCTCTGTCTTCCCCCCTGCACTCTCTCCTCCTCTCTGTCCTCCCCCTGCACTCTCTCCTCCTCTCTGTCCTCCCCCCTGCACTCTCTCCTCCTCTCTGTCCTCCCCCCTGCACTCTCTCCTCCTCTCTGTCCTCCCCCTGCACTCTCTCCTCCTCTCTCCTGCACTCTCTACTCCTCTCTTTCCTCCCCCCTGCACTCTCTCCTCCTCTCTGTCCTCCCCCTGCACTCTCTCCTCCTCTCTGTCCTCCCCCTGCACTCTCTCCCCCTCTCTGTCCTCCCCCTGCACTCTCTCCTCCTCTCTGTCCTCCCCCTGCAGTCTCTCCTCCTCTCTGTCCTCCCCCCTGCACTCTCTCCTCCTCTCTGTCCTCCCCCTGCACTCTCTCCTCCTCTCTGTCCTCCGCCCTGCATTCTCTCCTCCTCTCTGTCCTCCCCCTGCACTCTCTCCTCCTCTCTGTCCTCCCACTGCACTCTCTGTCCTCCCCCCTGCACTCTCTGTCCTCTCTCCTCCTCTCTGTCCTCTCCCCTGCACTCTCTCCTCCTCTCTGTCCTCCCTCTGCACTCTTTCCTCCTCTCTGTCCTCCCCCTGCACTCTCTCCTCCTCTCTGTCCTCCCCCCTGCACTCTCTTCTCCTCTCTGTCCTCCCCCTGCACTCCCTCCTCCTCTCTGTCCTTCCCCTGCACTCTCTCCTCCTCTCTGTCCTCCCCCTGCACTCTCTCCTCCTCTCTGTCTTCCCCCTGCACTCTCTCCTCCTCTCTGTCCTCCCCCTGCACTCTCTCCTCCTCTCTGTCCTCCCCCTGCACTCTCCTCTCCTCTCTGTCCTCCCCCTGCACTCTCTGTCCTCCTCTCTGTCCTCCCCCTGCACTCTCTCCTCCTCTCTGTCCTCCCCCTGCACTCTCTCCTCCTCTCTGTCCTCCCTCTGCACTCTCTCCTCCTCTCTGTCCTCCCCCTGCACTCTCTCCTCCTCTCTGTCCTCCCCCTGCACTCTCTCCTCCTCTCTGTCCTCCCCCTGCAGTCTCTCCTCCTCTCTGTCCTCCCCCTGCACTCTCTCCTCCTCTCTGTCCTCCCCCTGCACTCTCTCCTCCTCTCTGTCCTCCCCCTGCACGCTCTCCTCCTCTCTCCTGCACTCTCTCCTCCTCTCTGTCCTCCCCCCTGCACTCTCTCCTCCTCTCTGTCCTCCCCCTGCACTCTGTCCTCCTCTCTGTCCTCCCCTGCACTCTCCTCTCCTCTCTGTCCTCCCCCTGCACTCTCTCCTCCTCTCTGTCCTCCCCCTGCACTCTCTCCTCCTCTCTATCCTCCCCCTGCACTCTCTCATCCTCTCTGTCCTCCCCCTGCACTCTCTCCTGCTCTCTGTCCTCCCCCCTGCACTCTCTCCTCCTCTCTGTCCTCCCCCTGCACTCTCTCCTCCTCTCTGTCCTCCCCCCTGCACTCTCTCCTCCTCTCTGTCCTCCCCCCTGCACTCTCTGTCCTCCCCCTGCACTCTCTCCTCCTCTCTGTCCTCTCACTGCACTCTCTGTCCTCCCCCCTGCACTCTCTCCTCCTCTCTGTCCTCCCCCCTGCACTCTCTCCTCCTCTCTGTCCTCCCCCTGCACTCTCTCCTCCTCTCTGTCCTCCCCCTGCACTCTGTCCTCCTCTCTGTCCTCCCCCTGCACTCTCTCCTCCTCTCTGTCCTCCCCCTGCACTCTCTCCTCCTCTCTGTCCTCCCCCTGCACTCTCTCCTCCTCTCTGTCCTCCCCCCTGCACTCTCCTCTCCTCTCTGTCCTCCCCCTGCACTCTCTCCTCCTCTCTGTCCTACCCCTGCACTCTCTCCTCCTCCTCTCTGTCCTCTCTGTCCTCCCCCTGCACTCTCTCCTCTTCTCTGTCCTCCCCCCTGCACTCTCTCCTCCTCTCTGTCCTCCCCCTGCACTCTCTCCTCCTCTCTGTCCTCCCCACTGCACTCTCTCCTCCTCTCTGTCCTCCCCCTGCACTCTCTCCTCCTCTCTGTCCTCCCCCTGCACTCTCTCCTCCTCTCTGTCCTCCCCCCTGCACTCTCCTCTCCTCTCTGTCCTCCCCCTGCACTCTCTCCTCCTCTCTGTCCTACCCCTGCACTCTCTCCTCCTCCTCTCTGTCCTCTCTGTCCTCCCCCTGCACTCTCTCCTCTTCTCTGTCCTCCCCCCTGCACTCTCTCCTCCTCTCTGTCCTCCCCCTGCACTCTCTCCTCCTCTTTATCCTCCCCCCTGCACTCTCTCCTTCTCTCTGTCCTCCCCCTGCACTCTCTCCTCCTCTCTGTCCTCCCCCTGCACTCTCTCCTCCTCTCTGTCCTCCCCCCTGCACTCTCTCCTCCTCTCTGTCCTCCCCCTGCACTCTCTCCTCCTCTCTGTCCTCCCCCTGCACTCTCTCCTCCTCTCTGTCCTCCCCCTGCACTCTCTCCTCCTCTCTGTCCTACCCCTGCACTCTCTCCTCCTCCTCTCTGTCCTCTCTGTCCTCCCCCTGCACTCTCTCCTCTTCTCTGTCCTCCCCCCTGCACTCTCTCCTCCTCTCTGTCCTCCCCCTGCACTCTCTCCTCCTCTTTATCCTCCCCCCTGCACTCTCTCCTTCTCTCTGTCCTCCCCCTGCACTCTCTCCTCCTCTCTGTCCTCCCCCTGCACTCTCTCCTCCTCTCTGTCCTCCCCCTGCACTCTCTCCTCCTCTCTGTCCTCCCCCTGCACTCTCTCCTCCTCTCTGTCCTCCCCCTGCACTCTCTCCTCCTCTCTGTCCTCCCCCTGCACTCTCTCCTCCTCTCTGTCCTCCCCCTGCACTCTCTCCTCCTCTCTGTCCTCCCCCTGCACTCTCTGTCCTCCCCCTGCACTCTCCTCTCCTCTCTGTCCTCCCCCTGCACTCTCTCCTCCTCTCTGTCCTCTCCCCTGCACTCTCTCCTCCTCTCTGTCCTCTCCACTGCACTCTCTCCTCCTCTCTGTCCTCCCCCCTGCACTCTCTCCTCCTCTCTCTGCAGTCTCTCTCCTCCTCTCTGTCCTCCCCCTGCACTCTCTCCTCCTCTCTGTCCTCTTCCCTGCACTCTCTCCTCCTCTCTGTCCTCCCCCTGCACTCTCTCCTCCTCTCTGTCCTCTCCCCTGCACTCTCTCCTCCTCTCTGTCCTCCCCCTGCACTCTCTCCTCCTCTCTGTCCTCCCCCCTGCACTCTCTCCTCCTCTCTCCTGCACTCTTTCCTCCTCTCTGTCCTCCCCCCTGCACTCTCTCCTCCTCTCTCTCCTCCTCTCTGTCCTCCCCCCTGCACTCTCTCCTCCTCTCTGTCCTCTCCCCTGCACTCTCTCCTCCTCTCTGTCCTCCCCCTGCACTCTCTCCTCCTCTCTGTCCTCCCCCTGCACTCTCTCCTCCTCTCTGTCCTCCCCCTGCACTCTCTCCTCCTCTCTGTCCTCCCCCTGCACTCTCTCCTCCTCTCTGTCCTCCCCCTGCACTCTCTGTCCTCCCCCTGCACTCTCCTCTCCTCTCTGTCCTCCCCCTGCACTCTCCTCTCTGTCCTCCCCCCTGCACTCTCTCCTCCTCTCTGTCCTCCCCCCTGCACTCTCTGCACTCTCTCCTCCTCTCTGTCCTCCCCCTGCACTCTCTCCTCCTCTCTGTCCTCCCCCTGCACTCTCTGTCCTCCCCCTGCACTCTCCTCTCCTCTCTGTCCTCCCCCTGCACTCTCCTCTCTGTCCTCCCCCCTGCACTCTCTCCTCCTCTCTGTCCTCCCCCCTGCACTCTCTGTCCTCCCCCTGCACTCTCTCCTCCTCTCTGTCCTCCCCCCTGCACTCTCTGTCCTCCCCCTGCACTCTCTCCTCCTCTCTGTCCTCCCCCTGCACTCTCTCCTCCTCTCTGTCCTCCCCTGCACTCTCCTCTCCTCTCTGTCCTCCCTCTGCACTCTCTCCTCCTCTCTGTCCTCCCCCCTGCACTCTCTCCTCCTCTCTGTCCTCCCCCTGCACTCTCTCTCCTCCTCTCTGTCCTCCCCCTGCACTCTCTCCTCCTCTCTGTCCTCCCCCTGCACTCTCTCTCCTCTCTGTCCTCCCCCCTGCACTCTCTCCTCCTCTCTGTCCTCCCCCTGCAGTCTCTCCTCCTCTCTGTCCTCCCCCTGCACTCTCTCCTCCTCTCTGTCCTCCCCCTGCACTCTCTCCTCCTCTCTGTCCTCCCCCTGCACTCTCTCCTCCTCTCTGTCCTCCCCCTGCACTCTCTCCTCCTCTCTGTCCTCCCCCTGCACTCTCTCCTCCTCTCTGTCCTCCCCCTGCACTCTCTCCTCCTCTCTGTCCTCCCCCCTGCACTCTCTGTCCTCTCTCCTCCTCTCTGTCCTCTCCCCTGCACTCTCTGCACTCTCTCCTCCTCTCTGTCCTCCCTCTGCACTCTTTCCTCCTCTCTGTCCTCCCCCTGCACTCTCTCCTCCTCTCTGTCCTCCCCCCTGCACTCTCTTCTCCTCTCTGTCCTCCCCCTGCACTCCCTCCTCCTCTCTGTCCTTCCCCTGCACTCTCTCCTCCTCTCTGTCCTCCCCCTGCACTCTCTCCTCCTCTCTGTCTTCCCCCTGCACTCTCTCCTCCTCTCTGTCCTCCCCCTGCACTCTCTCCTCCTCTCTGTCCTCCCCCTGCACTCTCTCCTCCTCTCTGTCCTCCCCCTGCACTCTCTCCTCCTCTCTGTCCTCCCCCTGCACTCTCTCCTCCTCTCTGTCCTCCCCCTGCACTCTCCTCTCCTCTCTGTCCTCCCCCTGCACTCTCTGTCCTCCTCTCTGTCCTCCCCCTGCACTCTCTCCTCCTCTCTGTCCTCCCTCTGCACTCTCTCCTCCTCTCTGTCCTCCCCCTGCACTCTCTCCTCCTCTCTGTCCTCCCCCTGCAGTCTCTCCTCCTCTCTGTCCTCCCCCTGCACTCTCTCCTCTTCTCTGTCCTCCCCCTGCACGCTCTCCTCCTCTCTCCTGCACTCTCTCCTCCTCTCTGTCCTCCCCCCTGCACTCTCTCCTCCTCTCTGTCCTCCCCCTGCACTCTGTCCTCCTCTCTGTCCTCCCCCTGCACTCTCCTCTCCGTCCTCCCCCTGCACTCTCTCCTCCTCTCTGTCCTCCCCCTGCACTCTCTCCTCCTCTCTGTCCTCCCCCTGCACTCTCTCCTCCTCTCTGTCCTCCCCCTGCACTCTCTCCTCCTCTCTGTCCTCCCCCCTGCACTCTCTCCTCCTCTCTGTCCTCCCCCTGCACTCTCTCCTCCTCTCTGTCCTCCCCCTGCACTCTCCTCTCCTCTCTGTCCTCCCCCTGCACTCTCTCCTCCTCTCTGTCCTCCCCCTGCACTCTCTCCTCCTCTCTGTCCTCCCCCTGCACTCTCCTCTCCTCTCTGTCCTCCCCCTGCACTCTCTGTCCTCCTCTCTGTCCTCCCCCTGCACTCTCTCCTCCTCTCTGTCCTCCCTCTGCACTCTCTCCTCCTCTCTGTCCTCCCCCTGCACTCTCTCCTCCTCTCTGTCCTCCCCCTGCAGTCTCTCCTCCTCTCTGTCCTCCCCCTGCACTCTCTCCTCTTCTCTGTCCTCCCCCTGCACTCTCTCCTCCTCTCTCCTGCACTCTCTCCTCCTCTCTGTCCTCCCCCTGCACTCTGTCCTCCTCTCTGTCCTCCCCCTGCACTCTCCTCTCCGTCCTCCCCCTGCACTCTCTCCTCCTCTCTGTCCTCCCCCTGCACTCTCTCCTCCTCTCTGTCCTCCCCCTGCACTCTCTCCTCCTCTCTGTCCTCCCCCTGCACTCTCCTCTCCTCTTTGTCCTCCCCCTGCACTCTCTGTCCTCCTATCTGTCCTCCCCCTGCACTCTCTCCTCTTCTCTGTCCTCCCCCCTGCACTCTCTCCTCCTCTCTGTCCTCCCTCTGCACTCTCTCCTCCTCTCTGTCCTCCCCCTGCACTCTCTCCTCCTCTCTGTCCTCCCCCCTGCACTCTCTCCTCCTCTCTGTCCTCCCCCTGCAGTCTCTCCTCCTCTCTGTCCTCCCCCTGCACTCTCTCCTCCTCTCTGTCCTCCCCCTGCACTCTCTCCTCCTCTCTATCCTCCCCCCTGCACTCTCTCCTCCTCTCTGTCCTCCCCCCTGCACTCTCTCCTCCTCTCTGTCCTCCCCACTGCACTCTCTCCTCCTCTCTGTCCTCCCCCCTGCACTCTCTCCTCCTCTCTGTCCTCCCCCTGCACTCTCTCCTCTTCTCTGTCCTCCCCCTGCACGCTCTCCTCCTCTCTCCTGCACTCTCTCCTCCTCTCTGTCCTCCCCCTGCACTCTCTCCTCCTCTCTGTCCTCCCCCCTGCACTCTCTCCTCCTCTCTGTCCTCCCTCTGCACTCTCTCCTCCTCTCTGTCCTCCCCCTGCACTCTCTCCTCCTCTCTGTCCTCCCCCTGCAGTCTCTCCTCCTCTCTGTCCTCCCCCTGCACTCTCTCCTCTTCTCTGTCCTCCCCCTGCACGCTCTCCTCCTCTCTCCTGCACTCTCTCCTCCTCTCTGTCCTCCCCCCTGCACTCTCTCCTCCTCTCTGTCCTCCCCCTGCACTCTGTCCTCCTCTCTGTCCTCCCCTGCACTCTCCTCTTCTCTCTGTCCTCCCCCTGCACTCTCTCCTCCTCTCTGTCCTCCCCCTGCACTCTCTCCTCCTCTCTGTCCTCCCCCTGCACTCTCTCCTCCTCTCTGTCCTCCCCCTGCACTCTCTCCTCCTCTCTGTCCTCCCCCCTGCACTCTCTCCTCCTCTCTGTCCTCCCCCTGCACTCTCTCCTCCTCTCTGTCCTCCCCCTGCACTCTCTCCTCCTCTCTGTCCTCCCCCTGCACTCTCTCCTCCTCTCTGTCCTCTCCCCTGCACTCTCTCCTCCTCTCTGTCCTCCCCCTGCACTCTCTCCTCCTCTCTGTCTTCCCCCTGCACTCTCTCCTCCTCTCTGTCCTCCCCCTGCACTCTCTCCTCCTCTCTGTCCTCCCCCTGCACTCTCCTCTCCTCTCTGTCCTCCCCCTGCACTCTCTGTCCTCCTATCTGTCCTCCCCCTGCACTCTCTCCTCCTCTCTATCCTCCCCCCTGCACTCTCTCCTCCTCTCTGTCCTCCCCCCTGCACTCTCTCCTCCTCTCTGTCCTCTCCCCTGCACTTTCTCCTCCTCTCTGTCCTCCCCCTGCACTCTGTCCTCCTCTCTGTCCTCTCCCTGCACTCTCCTCTCCTCTCTGTCCTCCCACTGCACTCTCTCCTCCTCTCTGTCCTCCCCCTGCACTCTCTACTCCTCTCTGTCCTCCCCCTGCACTCTCTCCTCCTCTCTGTCCTCCCCCTGCACTCTCTCCTCCTCTCTGTCCTCCCCCCTGCACTCTCTCCTCCTCTCTGTCCTCCCCCTGCACTCTCTCCTCCTCTCTGTCCTCCCCCCTGCACTCTCTCCTCCTCTCTGTCCTCCCCCTGCACTCTCTCCTCCTCTCTGTCCTCCCCCCTGCACTCTCTCCTCTCCTCTCTGTCCTCCCCCTGCACTCTCTCCTCTCCTCTCTGTCCTCCCCCTGCACTCTCTCCTCTCCTCTCTGTCCTCCCCCTGCAGTCTCTCCTCCTCTCTGTCCTCCCCCTGCACTCTCTCCTCCTCTCTGTCCTCCCCCCTGCACTCTCTCCTCCTCTCTGTCCTCCCCCTGCACTCTCTCCTCCTCTCTGTCCTCCCCCTGCACTCTCCTCCTCTCTGTCCTCCCCCTGCACTCTCTCCTCCTCTCTGTCCTCCCCCTGCACTCTCTCCTCCTCTCTGTCCTCCCCCTGCACTCTCTCCTCCTCTCTGTCCTCCCCCTGCACTCTCTTCTCCTCTCTGTCCTCCCCCTGCACTCTCTCCTCCTCTCTGTCCTCTCTCCTCCTCTTTGTCCTCCCCCTGCACTCTCTCCTCCTCTCTGTCCTCCCCCTGCACTCTCCTCTCCTCTCTGTCCTCCCCCTGCACTCTCTCCTCCTCTCTGTCCTTCCCCTGCACTCTCTCCTCCTCTCTGTCCTCCCCCTGCACTCTCCTCTCCTCTCTGTCCTCCCCCTGCACTCTCTCCTCCTCTCTGTCCTCCCCCTGCACTCTCTCCTCCTCTCTGTCCTCCCCCCTGCACTCTCTCCTCCTCTCTGTCCTCCCCCTGCACTCTCTCCTCCTCTCTGTCCTCCCCCTGCACTCTCTCCTCCTCTCTGTCCTCCCCCTGCACTCTCTCCTCCTCTCTGTCCTCCCCCTGCAGTCTCTCCTCCTCTCTGTCCTCCCCCCTGCACTCTCTTCTCCTCTCTGTCCTCCCCCTGCACTCTCTGTCCTCCCCCTGCACTCTCTCCTCCTCTCTGTCTTCCCCCCTGCACTCTCTCCTCCTCTCTGTCCTCCCCCCTGCACTCTCTCCTCCTCTCTGTCCTCCCCCCTGCACTCTCTTCTCCTCTCTGTCCTCCCCCTGCACTCTCTGTCCTCCCCCTGCACTCTCTCCTTCTCTCTGTCCTCCCCCTGCAGTCTCTCCTTCTCTCTGTCCTCCCCCTGCACTCTCTCCTCCTCTCTGTCCTCCCCCTGCACTCTCTCCTTCTCTCTGTCCTCCCCCTGCACTCTCTCCTCCTCTCTGTCCTCCCCCTGCACTCTCTCCTCCTCTCTGTCCTCCCCCTGCACTCTCTCCTCCTCTCTGTCCTCCCCCCTGCACTCTCTCCTCCTCTCTGTCCTCCCCCTGCACTCTCTCCTCCTCTCTGTCCTCCCCCTGCACTCTCTCCTCCTCTCTGTCCTCCCCCTGCACTCTCTCCTCCTCTCTGTCCTCCCCCCTGCACTCTCTCCTCCTCTCTGTCCTCCCCCTGCAGTCTCTCCTCCTCTCTGTCCTCCCTCTGCACTCTCTCCTCCTCTCTGTCCTCCCCCTGCACTCTCTCCTTCTCTCTGTCCTCCCTCTGCACTCTCTCCTCCTCTCTGTCCTCCCCCTGCACTCTCTCTGTCCTCCCCCTGCACTCTATCCTCCTCTCTGTCCTCCCCCTGCACTCTCTCCTCCTCTCTGTCCTCCCCCTGCACTCTCTCCTCCTCTCTGTCCTCCCCCCTGCACTCTCTCCTCCTCTCTGTCCTCCCCCTGCACTCTCTGTCCTCCCCCTGCACTCTCTCCTTCTCTCTGTCCTCCCCCTGCACTCTCTCCTTCTCTCTGTCCTCCCCCTGCACTCTCTGTCCTCCTCTCTGTCCTCCCCCTGCACTCTCTCCTCCTCTCTGTCCTCCCCCCTGCACTCTCTCCTCCTCTCTGTCCTCCCCCTGCACTCTCTCCTCCTCTCTGTCCTCCCCCTGCACTCTCTCCTCCTCTCTGTCCTCCCCCTGCACTCTCTCCTCCTCTCTGTCCTCCCCCTGCACTCTCTGTCCACCCCCTGCACTCTCTCCTCCTCTCTGTCCTCCCCCTGCACTCTCTGTCCACCCCCTGCACTCTCTCCTCCTCTCTGTCCTCCCCCTGCATTCTCTTCCTGGTTCAGGGTGTTGTCACTGAGGTCAGCACTCGCAGACAGGAGAGACAGCAGATGAGACAGCAGATGAGACAGCAGATGAGACAGCAGATGAGAGATCTGAGAGCGCATAGGAAAAATCCAGCTGAGGAGCAACTAACTGATAGTCTGAGAAGAGAGACAGTCAGCAGCAGAGGACGGCCCCGTCACCCAGGACAATGTCACCTACGGGGGGTCTCTTCCTTCTTCTCCTTGTGTGGCCCTACAGCACAGGTCTTCCTGTATCCAGTCAGGGGCCCCTGATGGACCTGAGGTACGGATGGTCTAATGTCACCTGCACCACGTGCAAAGCTCTGGTCACTGCCCTGGACATCAGCCTGCAGGTAAGGTACAGCGCTGAGCCGCTGGCAAAGACGGGGTTAAGCATCCAGTGCACGCCAGGAGTGATTGTCCGCAGGGAGAAGGTGTACAAAGGGTTAACGTCACCACTACTGTGGGGGTGGTACATGTTTACATAGACTGAGCAGTTAGGGGTTAATTACAACCCCTCTATTCATGTATGATCCAGCAGTGAAGGGGTTAATCTGCTTTCTCTCCTCATGCGTTCTGTGTAGGAAGAGGTTAATATTCTCCCTGGTGTCAGCAGTGAGGGGGTTAATGGCTGATGGATTGCCTGGGGCATCTCTCCCTTGTTACCCCCATCATACCCTGTAAGTGCCCCATGTGCCGTATACTGGGTGACAGCGAGCTCCACTGTGCCTCCTGGTGGAAGAGCTGAGTGGTACAGGGTCGTCATGGCGTCCTGAATCTATGGGTCCCTGTGCTTCACCCCGTCCTGAGCTGAATCTATAGGTCCCTGTGCTTCACCCCGTCCTGAGCTGAATCTATAGGTCCTTGTGCTTCACCCCGCCCTGAGCTGAATCTATAGGTCCCTGTGCTTCACCCCGTCCTGAGCTGAATCTATAGGTCCCTGTGCTTCACCCCGTCCTGAGCTGAATCTATAGGTCCCTGTGCTTCACCCCGTCCTGAGCTGAATCTATAGGTCCTTGTGCTTCACCCCGTCCTGAGCTGAATCTATAGGTCCCTGTGCTTCACCACGTCCTGAGCTGAATCTATAGGTCCCTGTGCTTCACCCCGTCCTGAGCTGAATCTATAGGTCCCTGTGCTTTACCCCGTCCTGAGCTGAATCTATAGGTCCCTGTGCTTCACCCCGTCCTGAGCTGAATCTATAGGTCCTTGTGCTTCACCCCGTCCTGAGCTGAATCTATAGGTCCCTGTGCTTCACCCCGTCCTGAGCTGAATCTATAGGTCCCTGTGCTTCACCCCGTCCTGAGCAGAATCTATAGGTCCCTGTGCTTCACCCCGTCCTGGGCTGAATCTATAGGTCCCTGTGCTTCACCCCGCCCTGAGCTGAATCTATAGGTCCCTGTGCTTCATCCCGCCCTGAGCTGAATCTATAGGTCCCTGTGCTTCACCCCATCCTGAGCTGAATCTATAGGTCCCTGTGCTTCGCCCCGTCCTGAGCTGAATCTATAGGTCCCTGTGCTTCACCCCGTCCTGAGCTGAATCTATAGGTCCCTGTGCTTCACCACGTCCTGAGCTGAATCTATGGGTCCCTGTGCTTTACCCCGTCCTGAACTGAATCTTTAGGTCCCTGTGCTTCACCCCGTCCTGAGCTGAATCTATAGGTCCCTGTGCTTCACCCCGTCCTGAGTTGAATCTATAGGTCCCTGTGCTTCACCCCGTCCTGAGCTGAATCTATGGGTCCCTGTGCTTCACCCCGTCCTGAGCTGAATCTATAGGTCCTTGTGCTTTACCCCGTCCTGAGCTGAATCTATAGGTCCCTGTGCTTTACCCCGTCCTGAGCTGAATCTATAGTTCCCTGTGCTTTACCCCGTCCTGAGCTGAATCTATAGTTCCCTGTGCTTTACCCCGTCCTGAGCTGAATCTATAGGTCCCTGTGCTTTACCCCATCCTGAGCTGAATCTATAGGTCCCTGTGCTTCACCCCGTCCTGAGCTGAATCTATAGGTCCCTGTGCTTTACCCCGTCCTGAGCTGAATCTATAGTTCCCTGTGCTTCACCCCGTCCTGAGTTGAATCTATAGGTCCCTGTGCTTCACCCCGTCCTGAGCTGAATCTATAGGTCCCTGTGCTTCACCCCATCCTGAGCTGAATCTATAGGTCCCTGTGCTTTACCCCGTCCTGAGCTGAATCTATAGGTCCCTGTGCTTCACCCCGTCCGGAGCTGAATCTATGGGTCCCTGTGCTTCACCCCGTCCTGAGCTGAATCTATAGGTCCCTGTGCTTCACCCCGTCCTGAGCTGAATCTATAGGTCCCTGTGCTTTACCCCATCCTGAGCTGAATCTATAGGTCCCTGTGCTTCACCTCGTCCTGAGCTGAATATATAGTTCCATGTGCTTCACCCCGTCCTGAGCTGAATCTATAGGTCCTTGTGCTTTACCCTGCCCTGAGCTGAATCTATAGGTCCTTGTGCTTTACCCTGCCCTGAGCTGAATATATAGGTCCCTGTGCTTTACCCTGCCCTGAGCTGAATCTATAGTCCCCTGTTCTTTTCCCCCATCATGAGCTTAATCTATACGTCCCTGTGCTTCTCCCCCATCATGAGCTGAATCTATAAGTCACTGTGCATCAACCTCATCATTAACTGAATCTATGGGTCCCTGTGCTTCTTCCCATCATAAACTGAATCTACAGGACCCTGTGCTTCACCCCCCCCCCCACATGAGCTGAATCTATAGGTCCCTGTGCTACCCACCTCACGCCCCCCTCCACACCATGAGCTGCATTAATAGGTCCATGTGCTTCACCCCATCTTGAGCTGAATCTATAGGTCCCTATCTTTTCCGCCATCGTGAGCTAAATCTACAGGCCTATGTGCTTTCCCCCATCATGAGCTGAATCTGAAGGTCCCTGTACTTCACCCCCATCTTGAGCTGAATCTATAGGTCCCTATATTTTCGGCCATCGTGAGCTGAATCTGTAGGTCCCTGTACTTCACCCCCATCTTGAGCTAAATCTATAGGTCCCTGTTCTTTTTCCCAATCGTGAGCTTAATCTACAGGTCCATGTGCTTCACCCCATCATGAGCTGAATCTATAGGCTTCTGTGTTTCACCCCATCATGAGCTCAATCTATAGACCCCTGTGTTTCACCCCCATAATGAGCTGAATGTATAGGTCCCTGTGCTCACCCTATTATGAGCTAAAACTATAGGTAGGTCTCTGTACTTCGCCCCATCAGGGCCTGAATCTCTAGGTCCATGTGCTTTCCCCCTTCATGAGCAGAATCTATATGTTCCTGTGCTTCACCTCCCATCAGAGGCTGAACCTATAGGGTCCTGTGCTTTAGCCCCCGCTCCATGAGCTGGACCTCTAGGGCCCTGTTCTTTACCCCCATCATGGGCTGGACCTAGAGGGACATGTGCTTCTTCCCAGTCATGGGCTGGACCTATAGGGCCTTATTCTTTACCTCCCATCCCCATCATGGGCTGGTCCTCTAGGGCCCTGTTCTTTACCCCCATCATGGGCTGGACCTAGAGGGACATGTGCTTCTTCCTATTCATGGGCTGGACCTATAGGGCCTTATTCTTTACCTCCCATCCCCATCATGGGCTGGATCTATAGGGCCCTGTGCTTTACCCTCGGTCATGAACTGGACCTATAGAGCCCTGTGCTTTTCCCTCAGTCATGGACTGGACCTATAGGGCCTTGTGCTTCACCCTCAGTCATGGACTGGACCTAAAGGTACTTGTTCTTTACCCTCAGTCATGGACTGGACCTATAGGTACTTGTTCTTTACCCTCAGTGATGGACTGGACCTATAGGTACTTGTTCTTTACCCTCAGTGATGGACTGGACCTATAGGTACTCGTTCTTTACCCTCAGTGATGGATTTGACCTATAGGTACTTGTTCATTAACCCCCCCATCATGCGCTGAATCTATAGGTCCCTGTGCTTCTCCCTTGCCTCAGTTTGTGGCCCGGCACTGACGTTGGTTCCCTTGTCTCTTGCAGGTGGAGAGTAACATGGACCTGGTGGCTGAGGTCGCAGTGAAGGTTTGTCGGACGCTGCATCTCGCAGAATCGGGCATCTGTCAGCAGGTGGTGCAGCTCTTTAAGCGGGATGTAATCACTTCCTGGGTGCTGTCGGTGCTGCGCCCCTCGGAGATCTGTGGGCTTCTCCTGGGCACAGACTGTGGACACTGGGACATCGGCTCAGACTGGAATATTACCCTCCCGCCTGTGCCCAAACCTCCGGTTTACCCCCCTGTGCCACCTCAGCCGGGGGCTCCTGTCTCGCGAGTGCTGTTCCTCACAGACATTCACTGGGACCACGGCTATTCCCCTGGGGCCCCTGCCATCTGCAAGGAGCCACTGTGCTGCCGCAACCATTCCACATCAACAGGTCAGAATCCCTCGGGATATTGGGGGGATTACGGCATCTGCGACCTCCCACTACACACCATCGAGTCTCTCCTCCGGCATGTCGCCACTAGTGGACGGTTTGACCGGGTGTACTGGACGGGTGATATACCCGCTCACAACGTGTGGGAGCAGACCCGGGCACGGCAGCTGGACGCCCTCAGAACCATTACCGGCCTTATTCGGAAGTATCTGGGTCCAGTACCCGTATACCCAGCTGTGGGAAACCACGAGAGCGCCCCCGTCAACAGCTTCCCACCCCCCTCCGTTTTTGGGAACCTTTCCAACAGCTGGCTCTACCACGCCATGGCACAGGAATGGGAAGGCTGGCTGCCAGCCCCTGCGCTGCAGACCCTCAGGTGAGCTCGTGGCCACCTACCTACCCTTCTTCACCCATGTATGTTATCCATGAGACCTCCCTCACCCGCTGTCTCCCTGTTACAGGACTGCTGGCTTTTACACCACCAGGATAGCGCCCGGCTTGCGCTTGGTATCGCTCAATATGAACTTCTGTGCCGTGGAGAATTTCTGGCTTATGATCAATTATACGGACCCCGCAGGACAACTGCAGTGGTTGGTGGGGGTCCTGCAGGATGCCGAGAACAACCACGAGAAGGTGAGGACGGTATAGGAAGCATGTCACCCCCAGGTCAGCCAGTCACACTGCACACATAATACCGCCATACCTAACCCAGGTGACATCATCTCATTGTACCTACATAACGCCACCCTGAAAGTGTTCACATAGCACTGCCATACATGACTGCTGTAATACTGCCCCAAAAAGGTAACAGAGCTATAATAATCCCATATAGCAGCCCCATAGAGGTATAATAATCCCATATAGCAGCCCCATAGATGTAATAGAGGTATAATAATCCCATATAGCAGCCCCATAGATGTAATAGAGGTATAATAATCCCATATAGCAGCCCCATAGAGGTATAATAATCCCATATAGCAGCCCCATAGACGTAATAGAGGTATAACAATCCCATATAACAGCCCCATAGATGTAATAGAGGTATAATAATCCCATATAGCAGCCCCATAGAGGTATAATAATCCCATATAACAGCCCCATAGAGGTATAATAATCCCATATAACAGCCCCATAGATGTAATAGAGGTATAATAATCCCATATAACAGCCCCATAGATGTAATAGAGGTATAATAATCCCATATAACAGCCCCATAGATGTAATAGAGGTATAATAATCCCATATAACAGCCCCATAGATGTAATAGAGGTATAATAATCCCATATAACAGCCCCGTAGATGTAATAGAGGTATAATAATCCCATATAACGGCCCCATAGATGTAATAGAGGTATAATAATCCCATATAACAGCCCCGTAGATGTAATAGAGGTATAATAATCCCATATAACAGCCCCGTAGATGTAATAGAGGTATAATAATCCCATATAACAGCCCCATAGAGGTATAATAATCCCATATAACAGCCCCATAGATGTAATAGAGGTATAATAATCCCATATAACAGCCCCATAGAGGTATAATAATCCCATATAACAGCCCCATAGATGTAATAGAGGTATAATAATCCCATATAACAGCCCCATAGATGTAATAGAGGTATAATAATCCCATATAACAGCCCCATAGAGGTATAATAATCCCATATAACAGCCCCATAGATGTAATAGAGGTATAATAATCCATATAACGACCCCATAGATGTAATAGAGGTATAATAATCCCATATAACGACCCCATAGATATAATAGAGGTATAATAATCCCATATAACGACCCCATAGATGTAATATAGGTATAATAATCCCATATAACAGCCCCATAGATTTAACAGAGGTATAATAATCCCATATAACGACCCCATAGATGTAATAGAGGTATAATAATCCCATATAACAGCCCCATAGATGTAATAGAGGTATAATAATCCCATATAACAGCCCCATAGAGGTATAATAATCCCATATAACAGCCCCATATATGTAATAGAGGTATAATAATCCCATATAGCAGCCCCATAGAGGTATAATAATCCCATATAACAGCCCCATAGATGTAATAGAGGTATAATAATCCCATATAACAGCCCATAGATGTAATAGAGGTATAATAATCCCATATAACAGCCCCATAGATGTAATAGAGGTATAATAATCCCATATAACGGCCCCAAAAATGTAACAGAGGTATAATAATGCCATATAACAGCCCCGTAGATGTAATAGAGGTATAATAATCCCATATAACGGCCCCATAGATGTAATAGAGGTATAATAATCCCATATAACAGCCCCATAGAGGTATAATAATCCCATATAACAGCCCCATAGATATAATAGAGGTATAATAATCCCATATAGCAGCCCCGTAGATGTAATAGAGGTATAATAATCCCATATAACAGCCCCATAGAGGTATAATAATCCCATATAACAGCCCCATAGATGTAATAGAGGTATAATAATCCCATATAACAGCCCCGTAGATGTAATAGAGGTATAATAATCCCACATAACAGCCTCATAGATGTAGTAGAGGTATAATAATCCCATATAACAGCCCCATAGAGGTATAATAATCCCATATAACAGCCTCATATATGTAATAGAGGTATAATAATCCCATATAACAGCCCCATAGATGTATAATAATCCCATATAACAGCCCCATAGATGTAATAGAGGTATAATAATCCCATATAACAGCATCAAAGATGTAATAGAGGTATAATAATCCCATATAACAGCCTCATAGATGTAATAGAGGTATAATAATCCCATATAACAGCCCCATAGATGTAACAGAGCTATAATAATCCCATATAACAGCCCCATAGAGATATAATAATCCCATATAACAGCCCCATAGATGTAATAAAGGTATAATAATCCCACATAACGGCCCCATAGATGTAATAGAGGTATAATAATCCCATATAACAGCCCCATAGATGTATAATAATCCCATATAACAGCCCCATAGATGTAATAGAGGTATAATAATCCCATATAACAGCCCCATAGATGTAACAGAGGTATAATAATCCCATATAACAGCCCCATAGATGTAATAGAGGTATAATAATCCTATATAACAGCCCCGTAGATGTAATAGAGGTATAATAATCCCATATAACGACCCCATAGATGTATAATAATCCCATATAACAGCCCCGTAGATGTAATAGAGGTATAATAATCCCATATAACATCCCCATAGATGTAATAGAGGTATAATAATCCCATATAACAGCCCCATAGATGTATTAGAGGTATAATAATCCCATATAATGGCCCCATAGATGTAATAGAGGTATAATAATCCCATATAACAGCCCCATAGATGTAACAGAGGTATAATAATCCCATATAACGACCCCATAGATGTAATAGAGGTATAATAATCCCATATAACAGCCCCATAGATGTAATAGAGGTATTATAATCCCATATAACAGCCCCATAGAGGTATAATAATCCCATATAACAGCCCCATATATGTAATAGAGGTATAATAATCCCATATAGCAGCCCCATAGAGGTATAATAATCCCATATAACAGCCCCATAGATGTAATAGAGGTATAATAATCCCATATAACAGCCCCATAGATGTAATAGAGGTATAATAATCCTATATAACAGCCCCGTAGATGTAATAGAGGTATAATAATCCCATATAACAGCCTCATAGAGGTATAATAATCCCATATAGCAGCCCCATAGAGGTATAATAATCCCATATAACAGCCCCATAGATGTAATAGAGGTATAATAATCCCATATAACAGCCCCATAGATGTAATAGAGGCATAATAATCCCATATAACAGCCCCATAGATGTATAATAATCCCATATAACAGCCCCATAGACGTAATAGAGGTATAATAATCCCATATAGCAGCCCCATAGAGGAATAATAATCCTATATAACAGCCCCGTAGACGTAATAGAGGTATAATAATCCCATATAACAGCCCCGTAGATGTAATAGAGGTATAATAATCCCATATAACATCCCCATAGATGTAATAGAGGTATAATAATCCCATATAACAGCCCCATAGAGGTATAATAATCCCATATAACATCCCCATAGATGTAATAGAGGTATAATAATCCCATATAACAGCCCCATAGAGGTATAATAATCCCATATAACAGCCCTATAGAGGTATAATAATCCCATATAACAGCCCCATAGAGGTATAATAATCCCATATAACAGCCCCATAGAGGTATAATAATCCCATATAACAGCCCCATAGATGTAATAGAGGTATAATAATCCTATATAACAGCCCCATAGAGGTATAATAATCCCATATAACAGCCCCATATATGTAATAGAGGTATAATAATCCCATATAACGGCCCCATAGATGTAATAGAGGTATAATAATCCCATATAACAGCCCCATAGAGGTATAATAATCCCATATAACAGCCCCATAGATATAATAGAGGTATAATAATCCCATATAGCAGCCCCGTAGATGTAATAGAGGTATAATAATCCCATATAACAGCCCCATAGAGGTATAATAATCCCATATAACAGCCCCATAGATGTAATAGAGGTATAATAATCCCACATAACAGCCTCATAGATGTAGTAGAGGTATAATAATCCCATATAACAGCCCCATAGAGGTATAATAATCCCATATAACAGCCTCATATATGTAATAGAGGTATAATAATCCCATATAACAGCCCCATAGATGTATAATAATCCTATATAACAGCCCCGTAGATGTAATAGAGGTATAATAATCCCATATAACAGCCTCATAGATGTAATAGAGGTATAATAATCCCATATAACAGCCCCATAGATGTAACAGAGCTATAATAATCCCATATAACAGCCCCATAGAGGTATAATAATCCCATATAACAGCCCCATAGATGTAATAAATGTATAATAATCCCATATAACAGCCCCATAGGTATAATAATCCCATATAACAGCCCAATAGATGTAATAGAGGTATAATAATCCCACATAACGGCCCCATAGATGTAATAGAGGTATAATAATCCCATATAACAGCCCCATAGATGTATAATAATCCCATATAACAGCCCCATAGATGTAATAGAGGTATAATAATCCCATATAACAGCCCCATAGATGTAACAGAGGTATAATAATCCCATATAACAGCCCCATAGATGTAATAGAGGTATAATAATCCTATATAACAGCCCCGTAGATGTAATAGAGGTATAATAATCCCATATAACGACCCCATAGATGTATAATAATCCCATATAACAGCCCCGTAGATGTATAATAATCCCATATAACAGCCCCGTAGATGTAATAGAGGTATAATAATCCCATATAAAATCCCCATAGATGTAATAGAGGTATAATAATCCCATATAACAGCCCCATAGAGGTATAATAATCTCATATAACATCCCCATAGATGTAATAGAGGTATAATAATCCCATATAACAGCCCCATAGATGTAATAGAGGTATAATAATCCCATATAACGGCCCCATAGATGTAATAGAGGTATAATAATCCCATATAACAGCCCCACAGATGGAACAGAGGTATAATAATCCCATATAACGACCCCATAGATGTAATAGAGGTATAATAATCCCATATAACAGCCCCATAGATGTAATAGAGGTATTATAATCCCATATAACAGCCCCATAGAGGTATAATAATCCCATATAACAGCCCCATATATGTAATAGAGGTATAATAATCCCATATAGCAGCCCCATAGAGGTATAATAATCCCATATAACAGCCCCATAGATGTAATAGAGGTATAATAATCCCATATAACAGCCCCATAGATGTAATAGAGGTATAATAATCCCATATAGCAGCCCCATAGAGGTATAATAATCCCATATAACAGCCCCATAGATGTAATAGAGGTATAATAATCCCATATAACAGCCCCATAGATGTAATAGAGGTATAATAATCCTATATAACAGCCCCGTAGATGTAATAGAGGTATAATAATCCCATATAACAGCCTCATAGAGGTATAATAATCCCATATAGCAGCCCCATAGAGGTATAATAATCCCATATAACAGCCCCATAGATGTAATAGAGGTATAATAATCCCATATAACAGCCCCATAGATGTAATAGAGGCATAATAATCCCATATAACAGCCCCATAGATGTATAATAATCCCATATAACAGCCCCATAGACGTAATAGAGGTATAATAATCCCATATAGCAGCCCCATAGAGGAATAATAATCCTATATAACAGCCCCGTAGACGTAATAGAGGTATAATAATCCCATATAACAGCCCCATAGATGTAATAGAGGTATAATAATCCTATATAACAGCCCCGTAGATGTAATAGAGGTATAATAATCCCATATAACAGCCCCGTAGATGTAATAGAGGTATAATAATCCCATATAACATCCCCATAGATGTAATAGAGGTATAATAATCCCATATAACAGCCCCATAGAGGTATAATAATCCCATATAACAGCCCCATAGATGTAATAGAGGTATAATAATCCCATATAACAGCCCCATAGAGGTATAATAATCCCATATAACAGCCCCATAGAGGTATAATAATCCCATATAACAGCCCCATAGAGGTATAATAATCCCATATAACAGCCCCATAGAGGTATAATAATCCCATATAACAGCCCCATAGATGTAATAGAGGTATAATAATCCTATATAACAGCCCCATAGAGGTATAATAATCCCATATAACAGCCCCATAGATGTAATAGAGGTATAATAATCCCATTTAACAGCCCCATATATGTAATAGAGGTATAATAATCCTATATAACAGCCCCATAGAGATATAATAATCCCATATAACAGCCCCATAGATGTAATAGAGGTATAATAATTCCATATAACAGCCCCATAGATGTAATAGAGGTATAATAATCCCATATAACAGCCCCATAGATGTAACAGACGTATAATAATCCCATATAACAGCCTCATTGATGTAACAGAGGTATAATAATCCCATATAACAGCCCCATATATGTAATAGAGGTATAATAATCCCATATAACAGCCCCATAGATGTAATAGAGGTATAATAATCCCACATAACAGCCTCATTGATGTAACAGAGGTATAATAATCCCATATAACAGCCCCATAGGTATAATAATCCCATATAACAGCCTCATAGATGTAACAGACGTATAATAATCCCATATAACAGCCTCATAGATGTAATAGAGGTATAATAATCCCACATAGAAGCCCCATAGATGTATAATAATCCCATATAACAGCCCCATAGATGTAATAGAGGTATAATAATCCCATATAACTGCCCCATAGGTATAATATTCCCATATAACAGCCTCATAGATGTAATAGAGGTATAATAATCCTATATAACAGCCCCGTAGATGTAATAGAGGTATAATAATCCCATATAACAGCCCCGTAGATGTAATAGAGGTATAATAATCCCATATAACAGCCCCGTAGATGTAATAGAGGTATAATAATCCCATATAACAGCCCCGTAGATGTAATAGAGGTATAATAATCCCATATAACAGCCCCGTAGATGTAGTAGAGGTATAATAATCCCACATAGAAGCCCCATAGATGTATAATAATCCCATATAACAGCCCCATAGATGTAATAGAGGTCTAATAATCCCAGGGCCCCTGGCGTTTAGGCCGTGGGCAGGAAGGAAGAGAAGCTGCAGGGTACAGCACAGGAGAAGACTTGGGGGTTATGGTTATTGATGCGGTATAATTAGAGTGTCAGCTCTGTGGGTGACTGTGCTCTGCTGACTGGTATCTTCCTTCTGACAGGTGCACATCATCGGTCACATCCCCCCGGGGCACTGCCTGAGGAGCTGGAGCTGGAATTACTACCGGATCGTTAACAGGTGGGCCCCAATGGTCTGTGCCCTCCGGGGGTTCAAGAGGGTGGGATAGCGGTGGATTAATCTGCGGCACCGCGTCCTCCCGTGCTCCTTCCTCAGCTAGAGAACATAGCACCTCGAAGTCCCCCCAGTCCAGCACCTGCCGGGGGCGGTGGACTCTGTAATACTGACCACCCCCGTCAGCCGTCAGGTGACCTCTGACCTGCCGCTGGCTAATATCAGTCATAAGAAAGGTCAGCAGGGGTCAGCTATAAGTGAGTGCTTGGTGGAGGGACATAACCGCTCTGTGCCCCGCCCCCGCTTACATCCCTGAGGGTACGTGGCGACATTGATAGAAGGGACAGCTGTCTTGGCCAGGATCGCTTAGAAATGACTGTGGTCACAATACGAGTCACATACCAAGCTCGCGCTGCGACCATTTCTATGGGATCACGGATAAACTGCGATCCAGTGTCGCCATACCTTTATTCTCTTGTCCTTTGTTGTTCCTGACCTTCAGTAGCATTGCCCCATGTATCTCATGTCAGGTGGCTCCTGGGGTCCCTCTGATGATGGGGGCTATATAACAGAGCAGGTGGGTGACCGCTGCCCCCTCAGACACCTCCTCTGGTAACCGCCCTCCAACTTCTCCTCCCTCTGCCGCAGGTACGAGGGCACCATCGCTGCTCAGTTCTTTGGACACACGCACCTGGATGAGTTTGAGATCTTCTATGATGAGGAGACGTTGTCCCGGCCGCTGTCTGTAGCCTTCATCGCACCCAGTGTCACCACCTTCATCGGCCTGAACCCAGGTAACCACAACCCCCACTCTCCTTACCCCCATGCGTGAAATACACAGTGGATTTTTTTCACACTGAAAAATTTGGAAGAAATGTGTAAGTTAGTTTGACGTCAGTGTTCTCCCCGCCTGACCACCACCTACTCCACCCACCTGACCACCACCTACTCCACCCACCTGACCACCACCTACTCCCCCACCTGACCACCACCTACTCCCCCACCTGACCACCACCTACTCCCCCACCTGACCACCACCTACTCCACCCACCTGACCACCACCTACTCCACCCACCTGACCACCACCTACTCCACCCACCTGACCACCACCTACTCCCCCACCTGACCACCACCTACTCCACCCACCTGACCACCACCTACTCCACCCACCTGAGCACCACCTACTCCACCCACCTGACCACCACCTACTCCACCCACCTGACCACCACCTACTCCACCCACCTGAGCACCACCTACTCCACCCACCTGACCACCACCTACTCCACCCACCTGACCACCACCTACTCCCCCACCTGACCACCACCTACTCTGCCGCCTGACCACTACCTACTCTGCCGCCTGACCAGCCCCTTCTCCACCCACCTGACCACCATCTAACCCTCACCTGACCTCCACCAACTCACCCACCTAACCAGCCCATTCTCCACCTACCTGACCACCACCTACTCCCCCGCCTGACCATCTCATTCTCCACTTACCTGACCACCACCTACTCCCCCACCTGACCACCACCTACTCTGCCGCCTGACCACTATCTACTCTGCCGCCTGACCAGCCCCTTCTCCACCCACCTGACCACCATCTAACCCTCACCTGACCTCCACCAACTCACCCACCTAACCAGCCCATTCTCCACCTACCTGACCACCACCTACTCCCCCGCCTGACCATCTCTTTCTCCACTTACCTGACCACCACCTACACCCCCGCCTGACCATCTCTTTCTCCACTTACCTGACCACCACCTACTCCCCCGCCTGACCATCTCTTTCTCCACTTACCTGACCACCACCTACTCCCCCGTCTGACCACCACCTACTCCCCCGTCTGACCAGCTTCTTCTCCACCTACCTGACCACCACCTACTCCCCCCGCCTGAACATCTCCTTCTCCACTTACCTGACCACCACCTACTCCCCCGTCTGACCAGCTTCTTCTCCACCTACCTGACCACCACCTACTCCCTCACCTGACCACCACCTACTCACCCGCCTGACCATCTCCTTCTCCACTTACCTGACCACCACCTTCTCCCCCGTCTGTCCATCACCTGCTCCCCATCCACCTTCTGCTGTTGGAGAAAGACCTGGTTCCAGCTTACCTCTCAGACTGACCTAGCAGTGTGGAATTGAATTCTGATTCGGTTGGTTCTGCTGCCACTATAGAGTTACAGACTACCCTCTTCAGGTAGTTTCTGATATTCTCCCATGTCCACATTGTCTTCTCTACCTCATGTGTGGAACTAGTATACGTTGTCTTCTCTTCCAGGCTTTCGTGTGTACCAAGTGGATGGTGAGTACCCTGGTAGCTCCCACGTGGTGTTAGACCATGAGACATATATACTGAACCTGACGGAAGCCAACAAGGAGCTGAACAAGACCCCGACCTGGAGCCTCTTGTACAGCGCACTCAGCACCTATGGGATGAAATCAGCTTATCCATCTGACTGGGACGAGCTGGTACAGAGGTTTTTACAGGACGATCGACTGTTCCAGACCTTCTGGTTTCTTCACCACAAGGGCCATGTGGACGAGGTCTGCCAGGACCTCTGTAAGACAAGCCTTCTATGTGCCCTGCGTACAGGGAGGTCCTATGACCTGCAGCTGTGCAAAGATCTGGACCTCCATGGAAAACCGCCCCAGAAAAGGAAATCTCTCTGCTGAATGGTCACTTTATCCTAGTGATCTGCTAAATCCTTTCAGGAACGCCCAGGGCAGAGTCTGTGACCAAATGTCTCCTCTGATCCCCTGCTCCACAATGGAGAATAACAGACGAGGAAATCTGAATTATTAATTTATTGCCTTGAGAAATCTGCTTTATAATGGCGGCACAGAATGGAGCCCTGAAATATGCTGGACAAGGAGCGGGACTGCAGCGAGGTCTGAGCGTATCTCAGGAGGCTTCATGGACAACCTCAGATTGTGTGGACACATCAGTGGAGCTCTTGATAGACTGAGTCTCCAGGTGGATGGGATCACCCCACACAACACCCGAAAAACCACCCTCGGGGGGAATCATTGTATTCTATGCTAAAAAGGATTAAACAGGAGGAGATTTATCAAACTGGTGTGAAGTAGAACTGGTTTAGTCACCCATAGCAACCAATCAGATTGATCCTTTCATTTTCCAAAGAAGCTGTCAAAAATAAAAGGTGGAATCTGATTGGTTGCTATGGGTGACTAAGCCAGTTCTACTTCACACCAGTTTGATAAATCTCCCCCCCACAGTAATCCCACGCCACCCGCCCTGTATCAGTACAGACACCGACCAGACGACCTGCTCAGCACTGCACATCCCCCAAACCTAGAAGATCCCTGAAATCTGGAGTCACCTGCTAATCATCTAAGGGTACAAACAGTCACATCTGCGCACAACTTATCTGCCAGCCTGATCCGGAACAAATTCCATGGTTTTGTCGGAGCTTGATCACCGCTGGGCCCCATTCTAGTCAATGTGGATCCGGCAGTGAACTGTAGAATCCAGCAATGGCTGACCCAGCGGAATCCGGCAGGCTGCCTTATCTGTGAACGTACCCTAACCAACCTTCTACAGACCCCAAGCTACCATTTTCTATTCCTCCCCCACAGCAGACACTCTGCACAGGTCCCAGAACCCACCCTGTCCTTCTGCAGACACCAACCTGCCCATTACACCCCGCTCACCAGCTCAGGCCCCCGCCTGAACCCACCCTCTCCTGCAGACTCCAGCCCACCATTGCTAATCCTCCTCACCAGCCAACTGGTCCCAAAACACATTACAAGTTCTACAGCCTGCTACCTTCTCACCGCGTCCTCCAGCGACCCTCACCCAACATTCCTCCGCACACACACCCCATGTAAGCATTTGCACTTTTTGTAAATGAGGATCAGTAAAAGCGTCTGTCAGATTCCTCTCCGAATATCTAATGTCAACAAGGAGCCTCTCACTTCAAAGGTCCTTCACACCAAAAATATAACCATATCATAGGCCGGACATAATCATTACACCACTGCTGGGCGAGAGCTACACCATGTCTCCCTATACACCTGCATGCTCAGCTCGACCGAGGGTGCATGTGTTCTCAATACAGAAGAGTCCCCCCACAGACTCCTCCTGTCCCCCTTCTAGGCCCCTTTGTTTTCCTTCTGTCCCTCTCCAGACTGCTCTGTCTTCTCCAGACCTCTCTGTTCTGTCCAGAACCCTCTGTCCCCCTCCAAACCCTCTGTCCTTCCCCCAGACCCCTCTGCCCTCCTCCAGACCCATCCTGTCCCCTCCAAACCCTCTGTCCTTCCCCCAGACCCCTCTGTCCCCCTCCAAACCCTCTGTCCTTCCCCCAGACCCCTCTGTCCCCCTCCAAACCCTCTGTCCTTCCCCCAGACCCCTCTGTCCCCCTCCAAACCCTCTGTCCTTCCCCCAGACCCCTCTGCCCTCCTCCAGACCCCTCCTGTCCCCTCCAAACCCTCTGTCCTTCCTCCAGACCCCTCTGTCCCCCTCCAAACCCTCTGTCCTTCCCCCAGACCCCTCTGTCCCCCTCCAAACCCTCTGTCCTTCCCCCAGACCCCTCTGCCCTCCTCCAGACCCCTCCTGTCCCCTCCAAACCCTCTGTCCTCCCCCCAGACCCCTCTACCTCCTCCAAACCCCTCCTGCCCCCCCTCCACACCCTCTGTCCTCCCCTCAGACCCCTCCACCTCCAGACCCTTCTACCTCCTCCAGACCCCTCCTGCCGCCCCCCTCCACACCCTCTGTCCCCCTCCAGACCCCTCTGTCCCCCTGCAGACCCCTCTGTCCCCCTGCAGACCCCTCTGTCCCCCTGCAGACCCCTCTGTCCCCCTCCAGACCCCTCTGTCCCCCTCCAGACCCCTCTGTCCCCCTCCAGACCCCTCTGTCCCCCTCCACATCCTCTGTCCCCCCTCCAGACTCCCCTGTCCCCCTCCACACCCTCTGTCCCCCCCTCCACACCCTCTGTCCCCCCCTCCACACCCTCTGTCCCCCCCTCCACACCCTCTGTCCCCCCCTCCAGACCCCTCTGTCCCCCTGCAGACCCCTCTGTCCCCCTCCAGACCCCTCTGTCCCCCTCCAGACCCCTCTGTCCCCCTCCACATCCTCTGTCCCCCCTCCAGACTCCCCTGTCCCCCTCCACATCCTCTGTCCCCCTCCACATCCTCTGTCCCCTCCACACCCTCTGTCCCCCTCCAGACCCTCTGTCCCCCCCTCCAGACTCCTCTTCCCCCCTCCACACCCTCTGTCCCCCCTCCAGACCCCTCTTCCCCTTTCAGACTCCTCTGTCCTGTCCCCCCTCCAGACTCCCCTGTCCCCCTCCACATCCTCTGTCCCCTCCACACCCTCTGTCCCCCCCTCCAGACCCCTCTTCCCCCCTCCACACCCTCTGTCCCCCCTCCAGACCCCTCTTCCCCCTTCAGACTCCTATGTCCCCCTCCAGACCCCTCTGTCCCCCTCCAGACTCCTCTTCCCCCTCCAGACTCCCCTGTCCCCCTCCACACCCTCTGTCCCCCTCCATCAATCGCTGGGTTCAGCCTATGGCATCTGACCAGCCTGAAGCTACAGTAGTGGATTAGAATAACATGGCTGCTTTCTTCCATACACGGCGCCACCTTTGTCCATGGGTTGTGTGTGGTATTGCAACCCAAATTCATAATCATGCCTCCCCCGACATTAACTATTTCCATGCCATGTGTCCATCCTGCTCCTCAGCAGCTCAGACACAGTCCACAATTGGGGCTTTTGATGAGGTCACAACGATCCATAAATCATCAGGTGTGATCCAGTGGCCAACGCCAATAAGAACCCCAGAGATGACCAGCAGGCCGGAAATCTGCAGCTGCGGAGCCAGACCTTACTAATCTGTTATCTGCAGTGCGACCAATAATGATTGTGCAATCAGATTGTGTGCAATTAAGATGATGTTCTAATAGACTGGAAATATTTCATAAAGACTTTTATCAGAACTGTGTGTGAAAATCTGTCCCCACCATCACAGTGTGTCACAGTCATTAGTGTCCACCCCATCACCATGTGCCTCTTACCTCCGCCCTGCATGCTGCTACTTCCTCCCTGCATGCTATTGCCTCTTCCCCTCCTGCTGCCTCTTACCTCCTCCCTGCATGCTGCTGCCTCTTCCCTCCTTGCATGCTGCTGCCTCTTACCTCCTCCTTGCATGCTGCTGCCTCTTACCTCCTCCTTGCATGCTGCCTCTTACCTCCTCCTTGCATGCTGCTGCCTCTTACCTCCTTCCTGCATGCTGCTGCCTCCTCCCTGCATGCTGCTGCCTCTTCCCCCTCCTGCTGCCTCTTACCTCCTCCCTGCATGCTGCTGCCTCTTTCCTCCTCCCTGCATGCTGCTGCCTCTTCCCTCCTCCCTGCATGCTGCTGCCTCTTCCCTCCTCCCTGCATGCTGCTGCCTCTTCCCTCCTCCCTGCCTGCTGCCTCTTACCTCCTCCATGCATGCTGCTGCCTCTTTCCTCCTCCATGCATGCTTCTGCCTCTTCCCTCCTCCCTGCATGCTGCTGCCTCTTCCCTGCTCCATGCTTGCTGCTGCCTCTTCCCTCCTCCCTGCATGCTGCTGCCTCTTACCTCCTCCTTGCATGCTGCTGCCTCTTACCTCCTCCTTGCATGCTGCCTCTTACCTCCTCCTTGCATGCTGCTGCCTCTTACCTCCTTCCTGCATGCTGCTGCCTCCTCCCTGCATGCTGCTGCCTCTTCCCCCTCCTGCTGCCTCTTACCTCCTCCCTGCATGCTGCTGCCTCTTACCTCCTCCCTGCATGCTGCTGCCTCTTTCCTCCTCCCTGCATGCTGCTGCCTCTTCCCTCCTCCCTGCATGCTGCTGCCTCTTCCCTCCTCCCTGCATGCTGCTGCCTCTTCCCTCCTCCCTGCATGCTGCTGCCTCTTCCCTCCTCCCTGCCTGCTGCCTCTTACCTCCTCCATGCATGCTGCTGCCTCTTTCCTCCTCCATGCATGCTTCTGCCTCTTCCCTCCTCCCTGCATGCTGCTGCCTCTTCCCTGCTCCATGCATGCTGCTGCCTCTTCCCTCCTCCCTGCATGCTGCTGCCTCCTCCCTCCTTACATGCTGCTGCCTCTTCCCCCTCCTGTTGCCTCTTACCTCCTCCCTGTATGCTGCTGCCTCTTCCCTCCTTACATGCTGCTGCCTCTTCCCCCTCCTGCTGCCTCTTCCCTCCTCCCTGCATGCTGCTGCCTCTTCCCTCCTCCCTGCATGCTGCTGCCTCTTCCCTCCTCCCTGCCTGCTGCCTCTTACCTCCTCTATGCATGCTGCTGCCTCTTTCCTCCTCCATGCATGCTTCTGCCTCTTCCCTCCTCCCTGCATGCTGCTGCCTCTTACCTCCTCCTTGCATGCTGCTGCCTCTTACCTCCTCCTTGCATGCTGCCTCTTACCTCCTCCTTGCATGCTGCTGCCTCCTCCCTGCATGCTGCTGCCTCTTCCCCCTCCTGCTGCCTCTTACCTCCTCCCTGCATGCTGCTGCCTCTTACCTCCTCCCTGCATGCTGCTGCCTCTTTCCTCCTCCCTGCATGCTGCTGCCTCTTCCCTCCTCCCTGCATGCTGCTGCCTCTTCCCTCCTCCCTGCATGCTGCTGCCTCTTCCCTCCTCCCTGCATGCTGCTGCCTCTTCCCTCCTCCCTGCCTGCTGCCTCTTTCCTCCTCCATGCATGCTTCTGCCTCTTCCCTCCTCCCTGCATGCTGCTGCCTCTTCCCTGCTCCATGCATGCTGCTGCCTCTTCCCTCCTCCCTGCATGCTGCTGCCTCTTACCTCCTCCCTGAATGCTGCTGCCTCTTCCCCCTCCTGCTGCCTCTTCCCTCCTCCCTGTATGCTGCTGCCTCTTCCCTCCTTACATGCTGCTGCCTCTTCCCCCTCCTGCTGCCTCTTCCCTCCTCCCTGCATGCTGCTGCCTCTTCCCTCCTTACATGCTGCTGCCTCTTCCCCCTCCTGTTGCCTCTTACCTCCTCCCTGTATGCTGCTGCCTCTTCCCTCCTTACATGCTGCTGCCTCTTCCCCCTCCTGCTGCCTCTTCCCTCCTCCCTGCATGCTGCTGCCTCTTCCCTCCTTACATGCTGCTGCCTCTTCCCCCTCCTGCTGCCTCTTCCCCCTCCTGCTGCCTCTTACCTCCTCCCTGTATGCTGCTGCCTCTTCCCCCTCTTGCTGCCTCTTCCCTCCTCCCTGTATGCTGCTGCCTCTTCCCTCCTTACATGCTGCTGCCTCTTCCCCCTCCTGCTGCCTCTTCCCTCCTCCCTGCATGCTGCTGCCTCTTACCTCCTCCCTGCATGCTGCTGCCTCTTACCTCCTCCCTGCATGCTGCTGCCTCTTCCCCCTCCTGCTGCCTCTTACCTCCTCCCTGCATGCTGCTGCCTCTTACCTCCTCCCTGCATGCTGCTGCCTCTTTCCTCCTCCCTGCATGCTGCTGCCTCTTCCCTCCTCCCTGCATGCTGCTGCCTCTTCCCTCCTCCCTGCATGCTGCTGCCTCTTCCCTCCTCCCTGCATGCTGCTGCCTCTTCCCTCCTCCCTGCCTGCTGCCTCTTTCCTCCTCCATGCATGCTTCTGCCTCTTCCCTCCTCCCTGCATGCTGCTGCCTCTTCCCTGCTCCATGCATGCTGCTGCCTCTTCCCTCCTCCCTGCATGCTGCTGCCTCTTACCTCCTCCCTGAATGCTGCTGCCTCTTCCCCCTCCTGCTGCCTCTTCCCTCCTCCCTGTATGCTGCTGCCTCTTCCCTCCTTACATGCTGCTGCCTCTTCCCCCTCCTGCTGCCTCTTCCCTCCTCCCTGCATGCTGCTGCCTCTTCCCTCCTTACATGCTGCTGCCTCTTCCCCCTCCTGTTGCCTCTTACCTCCTCCCTGTATGCTGCTGCCTCTTCCCTCCTTACATGCTGCTGCCTCTTCCCCCTCCTGCTGCCTCTTCCCTCCTCCCTGCATGCTGCTGCCTCTTCCCTCCTTACATGCTGCTGCCTCTTCCCCCTCCTGCTGCCTCTTACCTCCTCCCTGTATGCTGCTGCCTCTTCCCCCTCCTGCTGCCTCTTCCCTCCTCCCTGTATGCTGCTGCCTCTTCCCTCCTTACATGCTGCTGCCTCTTCCCCCTCCTGCTGCCTCTTCCCTCCTCCCTGCATGCTGCTGCCTCTTCCCTCCTCCCTGCATGCTGCTGCCTCTTACCTCCTCCCTGCATGCTGCTGCCTCTTACCTCCTCCCTGCATGCTGCTGCCTCTTCCCTCCTCCCTGCATGCTGCTGCCTCTTACCTCCTCCCTGCATGCTGCTGCCTCTTACCTCTCTGCAAGCTGCTGCCTCTTACCTCCTCCCTGCATGCTGCTGCTGCCTCTTCCCCCTCCTGCTGCCTCTTCCCTCCTCCCTGCTACATTGTGCAGTGCGGACCACCCTGACCAGACATATCACGCGCTCTGCCCCATCGTGTTGAGACAGCACTGCAGCAGGGCTGCCTGTGTGTGGCCGCATAGGCACATGCAACAAAATTATGCAGCGAGCATAGTGCAGTACCTCCCCCGCCACGCAGTACCCCTCCAGCGCAGCGCCACTACACACACATGCATCATGGAAGCTGTTGTCATGACGAGGCTCGTCTTCCATACCGGCTTTTTCCGTTGTGCCACTGCTGCAGTAAAGTACAGTTAAAGGAATTGTCCGACATCACAGCAGCGATGATCCATAGGATAGGTCATCAATATCAGATCGGTGGGGGTCCGACTCACGCCACACCCGCCAATCAGCTGATTGAAGAGGCCGCTGTACCCTTTTCAGTGTTCCCTTCTGTCCGTACCCCAGAACGCTGTACATATAGTGGGGGTATCGCACCGTGCAAGCATCGAGGCCCCTTCATACAGCTAATCCCCATGGTCGCCGGAAGTCAGACCCCCCCCAGCTCTGATACTGAGAATCGGTCACTGATATTGTGATCACGGAAAACTAGGAACAGAAAATACACAAAGGGGGCAAACACTAGAGCGGCCACAGCCCCTCACAGGGTGTCACTGCTACTTCAGCACGCCCATGGGGATCACTGGTCACAGCATCCACCACAGAAGACCTGGACCCACCAAAGTCCTGGACCCACAGAAGCTTCTCGTATCTTGTCTTCTCTCTTTCTAAGTGGGCCCAGTCTGGGATCTGATTAATTTAGGGGGTCTGATCTGGGGTCTCTGTTAGTTTAGGGGGTCTGGGGTATGATTAATGTAGGGGGTCTGGTCTCTAATTTATAGGGTCCGGTCTGAGGTCTAATAAATTTAGAGGGTCCGGTCTGGGGTCTTATTAATTTAGAGGGTCCAGTGTGAGGTCTAATTAATTTAGAGGGTCCAATTTGGGGTCTGATTAACTTAGGGGTCCATTCTGAAGTCTAATTAATTAAGAGGGTCTGGTTGAGGTCTAATTAATTTAGAGGGTCTGGTCTGAGGTCTAATAATTTAGAGGGTCTGGTCTGAGGTCTAATTAATTAAGAGGGTCTGGTCTGAGGTCTAATTAATTTAGAGGGTCTGGTCTGAGGTCTAATAATTTAGAGGGTCTGGTCTGAGGTCTAATTAATTAAGAGGGTCTGGTCTGAGGTCTAATTAATTTAGTGGGTCTGGTCTGAGGTCTAATTAATTAAGAGGGTCTGGTCTGAGGTCTAATTAATTTAGAGGGTCTGGTCTGAGGTCTAATAATTTAGAGGGTCTGGTCTGAGGTCTAATTAATTAAGAGCGTCTGGTCTGAGGTCTAATTAATTTAGAGGGTCTGGTCTGAGGTCTAATTAATTTAGAGGGTCTGGTCTGAGGTCTAATTAATTTAGAGGGTCTGGTCTGAGGTCTGATTAGTTTAGAGGGTCTGAGATCTGATTGATTTAGAGGGTTTGTTCTGAGGTCTAATTAATTTAGTGTCACGTTCGGGTGTGGGAGGGAAGCACCACACCAAACATAGTACGGAAAGGGGTGAGGGAATAAGGCCTGGAAAACCCTAACCAAAGTCCTGACTAACTACCAGTATGAACAGACCCCAGAGGTAGGTGAGTTCATACACCGGAATACCTAGTGTCCTAACTCCCCCTATAGGACCCTGGTACTAATGTCAGGACTGAGACAACCTGTTCCTCCAAAAGGAAGGATGAACAGGAGTCTCCCTCAGGCCTTAATACAAATGACAGGGAAATGCAACACACAAAAGAACCCAAACAAAATACAAAAGGGAAAGAAAACACTTAAAGGGAACCTGTCACCTGGATTTTGTGTACAGAGCTGAGGACATGGGCTGCTAGATGGCCTCTAGCACATCTGCAATACCCAGTCCCCATAGCTCTGTGTGCTTTTATTGTGTAAAAAAAACGATTTAATACATCTGCAAATTAACATGAGATGAGTCAGAGCTTGAAAATATGACTCTTCTCTGGTCACACAAGTAAGATAGGACTCTTTTATGCTAATTTACATAAAATCTTTTTTTTTTACACAATAAAAGCACACAGAGCTATGGGGACTGGGTATTGCGGATGTTCTAGCGGCCATCTAGCAGCCCATGTCCTCAGCTCTATACCCAAAATCCCGGTGACAGGTTCCCTTTAAGTTCAAGTCGCTATGGCAGCACCAGGAACTCAGCCGAGATCCACACACCCGTTATCCACAGGTCCAACAGAAAATATAAACCGCACAGCATTGTGGGAGAAGCAACAATAAATAGAGAAGGTTAAATGACCCCAATAGTCACACCTGGGGGAAGAAGGTGCGGCAAGCACCAGAAACAACACAGACGTCATCTGATCCAAACGGAAAACCTGTCAGATCAAACCAGGTGTTGCCAGTCTCACAGATCTCCTGCCACCTGTTGCAGGAACGTCCGTGACATTTAGAGGGTCTGGTCTGAAGTCTCCTGAATTTAAAGGGTCTGGTTTTGGTTGGATTAATGTTAACGTTTTATCTGGTGTCCACTTACAGGATCTGTTAGCAGTCAGCTTGCTCTACATTCACCCTGCGACCCGGCTCTGGAGACTGCGGCAGGCCATAGAAGTGCCCTGAACCTTAGACAGGGCGGTTCTTGGCCCGACAGGTGGTCCAGGAGCCATTAGATAGCATACCAGAATGTGAGGAAATGTATCCCGAGCCGTAGCTCTTTCCTAGTGACACTTACAGGTTAATAACGTCTGTAATCCCTTCCGCTATACCGCGGATGTCACACCAGGTGGCCTGCGTTCCTACATCTGTCATATGTAGGATCTAAACGATCTGAATGATGACAATCCGGGACCCGAGTTAATACAATTGGGGGATCCGATCGACTTGGATTGTGTTCAGCTATCTCTTCCCGTCTGTGGGACCGGCACAGGGCTATTACCAATCAACCTCTAAGTACTGAACTTTTCTGCATTTCGTCTTTTTATCCCCATGACCGTTACGCACCTGGATGTACAGCGTTTTATGTTTTTTTTGCTGTACATTTAAAACTTTAATGGTTTTCCTGTTTTCTAATCGAAGCTAAGCTGTTATTGAGAGTACGTACCGTCGCGTTGTCGTGTTCCTTCTTGTGAATGGAGAGTTGTCGGAGTTCCTCTTGGCCCCTAATTAATAAATTTTATAGGTTGGGGCAGCGTGTTTGGGGGTGTGGAAGGCTGTCTTGAGGAGGATTTATGTTCAACTTGTGGCCTAAGTGGAGGGGCACACAAGATTGCATGTGTGAAACCGGTCCGTGGTATTCGCACCCGGGTCACATGAGCAGTTACATACATGATAAAGCCTTACATGACCATAAAACCTGGATCAGCGCGCAGCGACCTTTTCAATGGATCTGTAGATAATCGGCTGATTCGCTGCAGATCTCACCTCATTACTCTGGAGGGGTGAATTCCACAGGTAAAATCCGTAGCATGTCTGCCCCGTGTGAACCTGCTTCTAAAGAGGAGCTAACAAACCAGGAACAGAAATATTAGAGAAAAACTACAAAGAACACGAACAAGAAAATTCATCCAGCAAAAAAAACAAACTGAGTATCGACCTCCAAAAGCTCGTCTACAGAACCTCAGATCCAACATGGGACCAGCTCCTCTGTCACCACGTGAGGAGAAGCTTCCAGGAGAGAAACCTCTGCTCAGAAAAGAGAAGACTACTCCTTATTGGCGTTCTCATATCTTATATGCTCGTTGGAGGTCTGACCACCAGGGGCGCTGTCCACATCAGTTGCTTAGAAATAAATGAGACGGTTGACAGACAGCGGTCAGATCCCGGCAAACATATCCCCCCCCCCAAAAAAAAAAAAAAAAGAGTATCCACGGCACTCACTGCTGTTAAAATCTTCTTTAGTGCCACATAAAAAAAAAAAAACATGCAGAGGATGTATGAGCAAGACAATGCCACTACAAGCAGCACAGTCTACCACCATTTCACATCAACAGACGTATTCACAAATCCTCAAAGTGCAAAATGGCCGTAGTCTGTGCTGCTTGAATTGGCAATGTCTTGCTCATGTAGTGGCCGAGTTTGGCGTGGCCACTACGCTGGTTCCCCCGGACACCGTTGAGGTGTCAACATGCATTGCTGGTTTCCCGAAGGGATGGTAAGGCGTGGTGCACCGCAATGAGAAATAAGTCAAGAGAGTCAGGGTCTGCAGTAACCAGTGTGCTTCTTTACTGGAGAAATTCAGGTGCAAAATAATACAGGCGAGGCATAGGGCTGGCTTCTCCAGTCTCCTCCCTGAGACAAGGCATAGGGCTGGCTTCTCCAGTCTTCCCTAGGACGAGGCATAGGGCTGGGTTCTCCAGTCTCCTCCATGAGACGAGGCATAGGACTGGCTTCTCCAGTCTCCTCCCTAGGACGAGGCATAGAGCCGGCTTCTCCAGTCTCCTCCCTGAGATGAGGCATATGGCTGGCTTCTCCAGTCTCCTCCCTGAGACGAGGCATAGAGCCGGCTTCTCCAGTCTCTTCCCTGAGACGAGGCATAGGACCGGCTTCTCCAGTCTCCTCCCTGAGACGAGGCATAGGACTGGCTTCTCCAGTCTCCTCCCTGAGACGAGGCATAGTGCTGGCTTCTCCAGTCTCCTCCCTGAGATGAGGCATAGGGCTGGCTTCTCCAGTCTCCTCCCTGAGACGAGGCATAGTGCTGGCTTCTCCAGTCTCCTCCCTGAGATGAGGCATAGGGCTAACTTCTCCAGTCTCCTCCCTGAGACGAGGCATAGGGCTGGCTTCTCCAGTCTCCTCCTGGGCAGAAGAAGGGTTTGATGCTGAGGAAAGGCCAGAGCTAGCTGTCCCTCTTTCTCTTCAGAAGGCTGGTACCCTGGTCCAAGGCTGGTGATCCATGGTCTTTGGCAGTGTATCCCCGTCTCAGCGTCTTCTTCTGGTCACTCAGTAGTCTGGCAGAGTCTTCCCCCCCAAGCACTGGTCCCTAACTTCAGCACACTAGGGGCTCTGACTGCTCTCCTTATACACAGTTTTAGCTAGACTGGAACCTTCTAGTGGGAGGGGTGGAGTGGAGAAACTCAGCACAAACAGATACAATGTTTCAGCTCCCGTCTGGTATAGACTTACATTAGGGCTTCAATGATACTCAATGGTAATGACACAGCAGGATTTCCAGACAAAAACAAGTTTCCAGACATAACAACAGAGCTAAAACCAGACATTCACAAGGTCAGTCTGTCTGGTTTTGGTGGTAAATAAGTCTGGGTTTTCCCTCCAAAACATGGTCTTCTTTAAATCCTATAGCAGCTGTGGAAAATTACCAGCTTCTCAATCAAAGTCCTAACAGTCTCTCAGTATACATTAACCCTTTCCACAGAGCCATGCAAATACAGTGATAATGAACAGGATACAGTATATATCACAACATATGTGTAAAATGCAGTTACACAGTAATAAACAGTATAAGTTAACCCTTTTAAGTGAAATAAAGTAAGAAGTTTTAACTTTGCATAGGGGTAATAGGCAAATGTCCAAAAATGTCCAAATGTCAAAGTACTCCCCGCTCCAGGGCACTACACTCTCCCCTACTTTAACTGTGGCGTCCCCTACACAGTCAACAGGCACATACTATGTACATTGTGCTTGAGATAATCAAGCTCTCGGGGGCCTTCAATCTTCCCCTAGGTTTCAGGCTCTTAAATGTCACAAAATTGATTCATCATCGGCTTGCTGTGTTCTACTTCGGATTGGTGGTCTGTCGATGCTGTAATCCGTCTAACAATCATGTATCCTGGTAGTTGGTTCTATGGAACATGCCACCCTGTTTATCTGATAGGTTTCAGCAGTTGGTATGGCTTTGATCTCGTTGGGCACAGATTCCCATTTATTTTCCAGTTTGTTTGACCTGTGTTGTTTTCGTAACCATACGTGATCTCTTACACATAGTGGTTTAGCCTCAGCTTTGGCATTATAGTCGTCCATGTGTTTCTGTGGAGCCTCCTGGGTTGTTTCATTGGTTATTTGTTGGATCAGTTTGAGGCGCCTCAGTTGCTCTTTTGCCCAGTCAGTTTGTGGTAACGGGTTGTTATCCTGGTCAGTTGGCACACTTAGCAATATGTCGGCTGGCAACCAACTATTGTGTCCAGACATTAATGTATAGGGTTCGTGTTTAGTTGAACAGTGCGGTGTATGGTGATAGAACAAAATCAGTTTAGATACCCATGTCGGCCATTTTGCTTTCTCACACTCTGGTTATTTACTCAATAGATTTATTATGTTTTGGTTTACTTTTTCACATAAACCATTGCATTGTGGGTGATAGGCGGTCATACGTATTTTTTTTTAGACTGTACAATGTGCATATTTCTGGAATAATTGTGACTGGAATGCTGAGCCTTGGTCAGTCAAAGTCTTTTCTGGTGGTCTGTGGACCTCAATAAACCTCTTTTCAATCACATCCACAGTGGTTTGCGCTGATAAGTCTATTACTGGTATTACCATGGTATACTGGTTATAATGGTCAATGATTGTTAGAGCGTACACATTCCCATCTTGGCTTGGTCTTAATTTAACATGGTCCAAGGCAACAAGCTGAAATGGCCTCTGACTGTCCATTGGGTGCAGTGGTGATTTCTGTCTGGGCTGGTCATCCCTATTGATGGCACAGATAGGACACTCGCGTCACCATTTTTCTATGTCATCTCGCATTCCAACCCAAAAAAATCTCTGTCTGATTAGTGACTCTGTTTTCTGGCACCCAAAGTTCCCTGATTGATTGTGGCAGGCATCCAGGATCAGATGGGCATCCGGTCTGGGTACCACAATCTGGTCATGTGTCAGAGGATCAATAATGCGACGTTTGAGCTGACCCTTCTAATAAATGAGGTGTTTCCTTTGTCTCAACAGTTTGAGGACCTCAGGGTCGGCGGTTTCTCTCTGATGTTTGAGGACCTCAGGGTCGGCAGTTTCTCTCTGATGTTTGAGGACCTAAGGGTCGTCAGTTTCTCTTTGATGTTTAAGGACCTCAGGGTCGTCAGTTTCTCTCTGATGTTTTAGGACCTCAGGGTCGCTAGTTTCTCTCTGATGTTTGAGGACCTCAGGGTCGGCAGTTTCTCTCTGATGTTTGAGGACCTAAGGGTCGGCGGTTTCTCTCAACAGTTTGAGGACCTCAGGGCCAGCGGTTGCTCTCAACAGTTTAAGGACCTCAGGGTCGGCGGTTTCTCTCTGATGTTTGAAGACCTCAGGGTCGGCTGTTTCTCTCTGATGTTTGAGGACCTCAGGGTCGGTGGTTCCTCTCTGATGTGGTGTAAGGCTCTTACCAGATTGTAGCACAGTCCATAGTTCCTGTAGCACTCTGCTTTCATGTTGTAATTGTGTCCAATCCATTCTGGCTGCTTGTGGATGGATGGGATTTTGTTGACTGGCCTCTCTGGCAGTGATAGTTTCCTGCTTGAGCCCTGTGATGGTGGGATATGGTGTGTTTATCATTTTGTCACTGTTGATAATTTCTCTGATTTTAGGAGTGCTGTCTTGTTGCTCTACTAGTCTGTGTATTCACAGAATTGTCCAGTCTTAATTACATTACAGGAAGGTCTGATAACTGAATCAGCTCAGTGACCATCGGCAGCCTGGCTGTCCTCCTGCCTCTTGATGAACCCCTGCTGACATTTCCTGACTGTCCATTCTGGACCCTCTGCTCTCCAAATGCTGGAGATCACTCCCTGTGGTTCCTTGATCACTGAGGCACCATTTCCAGGTCAGGGTGGCCTGAAACCCATCCACCCTGTCTGCCTACCCCGGGGATATAAGGACAGCACCTGAGGAGAACAAGAGGCCAGCAAGATAGATCCTTTGTGGGACGCTGATGCTAAGGACAGCACCCAAAAGAGACTTGGAGGAACCTTGATTACCCTGGAATATACTGCCTCTACAGAGAAGAAGCATCTGGAGCCGCACTTCCATATCGATCTCCAAGCTGGAGGAGTGTGACCCTCATCTCCTGGGGTATTTATCCTGCTATTGGACTGATGCCGTGTTCCTGGACTATTTTACCCGTTGTGTGGTGGAGGGTTTTTATGGACCTTTCGGTTTGCATATAATAAAGGTCCTTGGGCTGTTCACTCATTCCTCGCTCTGTTGATTTTGGGATACCGAAATAGGACCCCGTGACAAGCACCAAGGTGAAAAAGGCTGGCATTTCAACGTCTTCCCAGTAGTCATCAGGCAGTTTGGCTGGTGCACCTATAGGAAATCTCCACAGTGCATTAATATTACATTTGCCAGAACGGTATTTGATGGTGAATTTGTAATTAGCTAATCTAGAGTCCCAGCGCTGTTCTATGGCACCTATATGTGCAGTGGAAAGATGAACCATTGGGTTGTTGTCTGTATAGGCCACAAATTCAGTAGCGGTCCAAAAAAATTCTGTAACCGCCCAGACCAAGGCGAGCAGCTGTAATTCCAGTCATTCCTCTCAGTAGGCCTCAGTGAGCGACTGGCAGATGCAGTGACTCGTTCGTGTTGGTCCTGCACTTGAGCCAACACTGCTCCCGGGCCCTTCTTACATGTATCGGTATACAATCTGAAGGGTTTAGTATAGTCTGGGTAACCAAGAATAGGGGCTTCGGTAAGTTTCCATTTCAGATCATTAGAAGCTTTTTCCTGAGCTTCAGTTAGGGCTGCCACCCGTATGGGAATGACCCGGACAGTCCGGGTTTGCAATCCTGTGCCCTGGTACAAGCCTTTCTCAGACCTGGGCACAGGATCAGCTGTGAATGATGGCGGCGGCGGCGGCAGGGCACAGGGAGAGGAGTGCTTCCATTGTGGAAGCGTTCATCTCCATAGTCATCTGTATCGCCGTCCTCAGGACAGCGATACAGACGGCTGTGCTGCGGCAAGGGAGGGAGAGGCGTCTCCCTCCCCTGTTCCTCTGATAGGCTGCGGGCCTTGATGACGTCATCACGCCGCCTGAGCCGTACAGCATGGTACACAGGCCGGGAAGAGGCCTGCATCGCATCGTTGGAGGTAAGTAAAAGATTTTTGTTTTGTTTTTTAGAGAAGAGAGGCACCTGAAATTGCCACATATGGGGGAAGGGGTGGAAAGAGGCACCTTATACTGGCACATATTGGGGAGGAGGAGAAATGAGGCACTTGAAACTGGCACATATGGGGGAAGGGGGGGGAGAGGCACCTTATACTGGCACATATTTGGGGGGGGGGGAATGAGGCACTTGAAACTGCCACATATGGGGGAAGGGGGGGAAAGAGGCACCTCATACTGGCACATATTGGGGGGGAGAATGAAACACATGAAACTGCCACATATGGGGGGAAGGGGGGGAAAGAGGCACCTTATACTGGCACATATTGGGGGGAGAAATGAGGCACTTCTTACTGACACATGGGGGGGCATCTATGGGGGGCACTTCTTACTGGCGCATTATTTGGGGGCTTTCCACAGAGCCATGTAAATACAGTGAAAGTGGACAGGATATATATCACAACATATACACTCACCTAAAGAATTCTTAGTGCCCCCATACTAATACGGTGTTGGACCCCCTTTTGCCTTCAGAACTGCCTTAATTCTATGTGGCATTGATTCCACAAGGTGCTGATAGCATTCTTTAGAAATGTTGGCCCATATTGATAGGATAGCATCTTGCAGTTGATGGAGATTTGAGGGATGCACATCCAGGGCACGAAGCTCCCGTTCCACCACATCCCAAAGATGCTCTATTGGGTTGAGATCTGGTGACTGTGGGGCCATTTTAGTACAGTGAACTCATTGTCATGTTCAAGAAACCAATGTGAAATGATTCGAGCTTTGTGACATGGTGCATTATCCTGCTGGAAGTAGCCATCAGAGGATGGACACATGTTCTCATTCTGTTTACCCCAAATTCGGACTCTACCATTTGAATGTCTCAACAGAAATCGAGACTCATCAGACCAGGCAACATTTTTCCAGTCTTCAACAGTCCAGTTTTGGTGAGCTCGTGCAGATTGTAGCCTCTTTTTTCTATTTGTAGTGGAGATGAGTGGTACCCGGTGGGGTCTTCTGCTGTTGTAGCCCATCCGCCTCAAGGTTGTGCGTGTTGTGGCTTCACAAATGCTTTGCTGCATACCTCGGTTGTAACGAGTGGTTATTTCAGCCAACGTTGCTCTTCTATCAGCTTGAATCAGTCGGCCCATTCTCCTCTGACCTCTAGCATCCACAAGGCATGTTCGCCCACAGGACGGCCGCATACTGGATGTTTTTCCCTTTTCACACCATTCTTTGTAAACCCTAGAAATGGTTGTGCGTGAAAATCCCAGTAACTGAGCAGATTGTGAAATACTCAGACCGGCCCGTCTGGCACCAACAACCATGCCACGCTCAAAATGGCTTAAATCACCTTTCTTTCCCATTCTGACATTCAGTTTGGAGTTCAGGAGATTGTCTTGACCAGGAGCACCCCCCTAAATGCATTGAAGCAACTGCCATGTGATTGGTTGACTAGATAATTGCATTAATGAGAAATAGAACAGGTGTCCCTAATAATTCTTTAGGTGAGTGTATATAAAATGCAGTTACACAGTATTAAACAGTGCAAGTTAACTCTTTTAGGTGAAATAAAGTAAGACGTTTTAACTTTGCATAGGGGAAATAGGCAAATGTCTAAAATTTGCCAAATGTCAAAGTACTCCCTGCTCCAGGGCACTACACATCCAACACCTGAAAGACCTTTCCCAAGTCCCTAGCAGGATCATTAAGAAAAAGCGAACCTTCTACCTCCCTACTGCCACCCCTGAAATGTCATCCTCCTGTAACAGGCACCGGTTCTAATGCTAGATTAAACATCAAAGGGGACAAGGGCCACCCCTGACTCGTCCTCTTGCCCAACAGGAAAGTGGCTGACAAAATGTTTCTGGTGCATACTCAGGCTTGAGGGGAGTGATAGAGGGTGCACATAAAAGAGCAGAAGCCGCCTGTGAATTTCATGGGATCCTACACCACCCCCAGCCTTCCTATAAGATGTACCGCATCCAGCGTGAGTAGGGATGGCCGCAGGGCCGTCTTTAATATTGATTGGACCCTGGGCAAGAATTTACTTGGGCCCCCTGGATCCCCCCCCCGCACTTTGCTGTACTTGCTATACAGCAGCACTTACCTGTCACGTCCAGGGCCTCCAGGTGACGTCTCCTCTCTGTCGTCATCTTCTCTGTAGATCTTCTCTCTCATCATCTTCTCCACTCGGTCTGGACAACTTCTCTCAGCCGCCTCGTCTCTGCAGAGTGTGACACACGGACATCTTAGCTTCCTCACATTTTATCATTATCCCCCAACTGGAGCCCCCACAGTGTTATCCTGCCGCTTGCTGTACCCCCCCCAGGGGTGTAGCTATAGGGGGTGCAGAGGTAGCAGTCGCTGCCGGGCCCAGGAGCCTGAAGGGGCCCAAAGACCCTTGTGCCGCATAAGACACACAAAGCACTGAGGGAAGGGGGGCCCAAGCTGAACTCTTGCATCGGGGCCCATGAGCCTTTAGTTATACCCCTGCCCCCCCCCCCCAATACCCCCAAATACTATCCTGAAGAAACATTACTGCCCCCCATAGTAATAGTGCTCCTCATAGTCCCACCAATAGTAATTCCCTTCTAGAATGCCCTCATTAGTAACACTGCCCCAACCGTGATAATGCTCCTCAGCAATGCCCCCATTATTAGAAGAGCCCTCCCATATTAATAATACCCTCACAGAGTCCCCAGTAGTAATAAGGCCCCCTATTGTCCCCCCAGTGGTAATAAAGCTCCCTACAGACCCCTCAGTAGTAATAAGGCCCCCATAGTGCGCTTAGTAGAAATAAGGCAGATCTATAAGACCCTCCTATAGAGCCCCCAGTAGTAATAAGACCACCTATAATGTCCCCTGGATCTGCAGTGCCCCCTGCAGTTATAATCCTCCCTCCACCATACAGTCCCATGTAAATAACATCAGCCGCCTCCAACGCACAGTCCCATGTAAACATCACCCCCTAAGGCTACTTTCACACTTGTACTTGTACAGGACGGATCCGCACCGATAATACAAACTAATGCATCAGTTCAGGACCGATTCGTTTGTATTAGATCTGAATTTCTCAGTCCCAATACGGATCCGTCCTGACTTACATTGAAAGTCAATGGGGGACGGATCCGTTTACAATTGCACCATTTTGTGTCAATGCAAAGGGATCCGTCCCCATTTACTTACATTGTAAGTCAGGACGGATCCGTTTGGCTCCGCAAGGCCATGCGGACACAAAAACGCTGCTTGCAGCATTTTGGGGTCCGCCTCCAAAACGGAACGGGGTGACGTACGGACCCGAACGAATGCATTCTGAATGGATCCGCATCCATTCAGAATGCATTGGAGTTAAACTGATGCATTTGGGGCTGCTTGTGAGAGCCTTGAAACGGATCTCACAAGCGGATCCCCAAACCCAAGTGTGAACGTAGCCTAAACATTAAGTCCCATGTACATAAATATCATTCCCCCCCACCATCCACATTCAACATACAGTCCCATGTAAATAACATCACTCCCTCCCCCAGCCACCTCAAGCACACAGTTCCATGTCAATAACATCCCTCCCTTCAGCCCTAACATACATCCCAGTTAAATAACTACAACTCCCAGCATTGCTCTGCCTCTCCCTTCACTTACCTCTCCTCATGTACAGACATCACCATTAGGCTCCTTCTCCTTTTCACTCCGGTCCAATCCTGCACTGGTCACATGAGGGTGACATCATCCAGGTCATCCTATCACAGCCTGTTTTGCTGATCACATGACCTGTGATGTCACCACAGGTCCTTCACCTCTTCCCAGACAGTGTATATTAGATTCAATTGTATTGCCGTTCTGTGTACGGCAATACAGTTGTATCTAGCAGGCAGGCAGGACATTCGGGGCCTGGGACAAAACATCCGGGGCCCAGGCCCCGAATGTTTTAACCTAGTGACTAGTGAATGGGAGTCGGGAAACGGAGCTCCCTTGGGCCCCTAGGAGCAACTGGGCCCAGGGCAGCTGCCCCTTTTGCCCTGCGGCAAAGACGGCCCTGGATGGCCGGGAGTAGTGCCCTGGAAGTAGTCGTACCCCATCTAGAACCGTCAGCACCTTCCTTAATCAAGGCTGACCTCCCCTGAATAAAGCCCACCTGATGAGACCCAACCTATGGGCATCATTTTTTTAATTATTTTCACATCCACATTATTAATGAAATCAGGCAATATGACCCCGGGGAGAGCGGATCACAATCAGGTTTGGGCAGCAATTTGATATTGGCCATATTGGCCGAGTACAATAAATCGTTAAACCATGTTACTAGGCTGGGACCAATTTGTTCCATCAAGATTTTAAAGTACTCCCCTTAGAACCCATCTGGACCCGGTGTCTTTCTGGAAGATAAGGATTTATAGGGGTTCTCCAGGAATTAAGAAAATGAAAATATGTAAATATTACTTTATTATAAATACATTCCCAAATACCTTTCATTAGAAATAATGGCTTGTTTTGTCTGGGGAGCAATGATTAGGGGAAACAAAATGCTGCCATCCTATTAGTGCACACAAAACCTGTCCTAATCACACAGGAGGACAAGTTACTTCATAACACTGAGGTAAAGAGCTGCCTCATCCTCCTCTCTGCTCTGCTTGTCAGGGATTATGATCCTGAATATAGCTGATAAGATCTTCTGCTAAATCTCTGTTGGAATGAAGCTCATGAGGAGACATGAAGTACAGAGAGGAGGATGAGGGTGAAGCTAATGAGCAGCAGCACTTGTATGCAGTCTCCATTACCACAGCCCCACATCACCACAGTCTTTCCTGTCAGTCCTCTCTGTAATTTACATCTCCTCATGAACTCCATTCCTACAGATATGAGGTAGCTCTTTGGCTCAGAGTTCAGAAGTAACTTGTCCTGCTGTGTGATTAGGACAGGTTTTGTGTGTACTAGTAGGACGGCGGCCATTTTATTTCTCCTAATGATCGCTCACTAGACAAAACGAGCCATTATAACTAATGAAAGGTATTTGGGAATATATTTATAATAAAGTAATATTTAAGTATTTTCATTTTCTTAATTCCAGGAGAACCCCTTTAATTACCCCTTGTACCTCCTCCAAAGACATCGCTTTTTTCGATGACGCTTCCTGAGTAATTTTCCAGGAGGGAGATGCAATCCAAAAAGGTGGATGCCTTCTGTAAGTGAAAGGAGCCTCCTTTATAAAGGGCCTGAAAAGAAGAGTGAAAGAAGTCACTGGTCTCTTTGGGGTTGGAGGACAGTTGTCCCCCCTCTGATCTCAGACGAGTAACAGGTTTGATACCATAAGCTCCCTTCGCCAACACAGCCATGAGCCATACTGGAAATATTTGGGAGGGAACCCTTATATTTTTCCCTGTTAGAGTCTGCTCAAATGTTGCCCGAGCCGTAACTTAAGATGTTTTGTGCGCTGGTGTAAAATGTATAACCTTCCCTCAATGCATTACTGCACATACTGGGTCTGAAGAGCCTTACATTTATGGGCAACATATGTAATCAGGTGGCGTCTAAGGACCGTCTTTAGGGTCTCCCAATAAAGGAAGGCTTAGGAACAATGAGCTGCATTATCAGAGATATATTCCAGCCACCAGCCTCGGAGTAGTAGATGGAAGTCCTCATTTTCATGCAGCCACTCTGGTAAACGCCATACATACTCGGGACCCGGGGGGATTTAATCCCACTATTGAAGTTGCTTTAATTAAAGCATTTAAGATACACTCTGGTGCTCCAAATCAAGATACCCTCAAGTGGTTAATATCTACGCGTGGCTGGCTGAGAGACTAGACGCTGACACATAGCTGGTCAAGGTAATCTCTATGTTTATTACAATAAGTAAAGCAGTTATACACCTTCAGGATCCTTCCTGAGGCACACGCCATGATTTCATTGGCTTAAGAAGGAAAAGGAGATAAGATAAGACTTGGCTTCTGCGCAGTATGCACTAGCTCATAAACTTTGGAATGTGGATTAATGTAAACATCTATGGGTCTACCTAACCTCAATCCTACATATGCCATTCAAGGAGGTGCTTTTCAATAGGCAGTGAGTATACAGGGAGTGCAGAATTATTAGGCAAGTTGTATTTTTGAGGATTAATTTTATTATTGAACAACAACCATGTTCTCAATGAACCCAAAAAACTCATTAATATCAAAGCTGAATATTTTTGGAAGTAGTTTTTAGTTTGTTTTTAGTTTTAGCTATTTTAGGGGGATATCTGTGTGTGCAGGTGACTATTACTGTGCATAATTATTAGGCAACTTAACAAAAAACAAATATATACCCATTTCAATTATTTATTTTTACCAGTGAAACCAATATAACATCTCAACATTCACAAATATACATTTCTGACATTCAAAAACAAAACAAAAACAAATCAGTGACCAATATAGCCACCTTTCTTTGCAAGGACACTCAAAAGCCTGCCATCCATGGATTCTGTCAGTGTTTTGATCTGTTCACCATCAACATTGCGTGCAGCAGCAACCACAGCCTCCCAGACACTGTTCAGAGAGGTGTACTGTTTTCCCTCCTTGTAAATCTCACATTTGATGATGGACCACAGGTTCTCAATGGGGTTCAGATCAGGTGAACAAGGAGGCCATGTCATTAGATTTTCTTCTTTTATACCCTTTCTTGCCAGCCACGCTGTGGAGTACTTGGACGCGTGTGATGGAGCATTGTCCTGCATGAAAATCATGTTTTTCTTGAAGGATGCAGACTTCTTCCTGTACCACTGCATGAAGAAGGTGTCTTCCAGAAACTGGCAGTAGGACTGGGAGTTGAGCTTGACTCCATCCTCAACCCGAAAAGGCCCCACAAGCTCATCTTTGATGATACCAGCCCAAACCAGTACTCCACCTCCACCTTGCTGGCGTCTGAGTCGGACTGGAGCTCTCTGCCCTTTACCAATCCAGCCACGGGCCCATCCATCTGGCCCATCAAGACTCACTCTCATTTCATCAGTCCATAAAACCTTAGAAAAATCAGTCTTGAGATATTTCTTGGCCCAGTCTTGACGTTTCAGCTTGTGTGTCTTGTTCAGTGGTGGTCGTCTTTCAGCCTTTCTTACCTTGGCCATGTCTCTGAGTATTGCACACCTTGTGCTTTTGGGCACTCCAGTGATGTTGCAGCTCTGAAATATGGCCAAACTGGTGGCAAGTGGCATCTTGGCAGCTGCACGCTTGACTTTTCTCAGTTCATGGGCAGTTATTTTGCGCCTTGGTTTTTCCACACGCTTCTGGCGACCCTGTTGACTATTTTGAATGAAACGCTTGATTGTTCGATGATCACGCTTCAGAAGCTTTGCAATTTTAAGAGTGCTGCATCCCTCTGCATTTTTGACTTTTCTGAGCCTGTCAAGTCCTTCTTTTGACCCATTTTGCCAAAGGAAAGGAAGTTGCCTAATAATTATGCACACCTAATATAGGGTGTTGATGTCATTAGACCACACCCCTTCTCATTACAGAGATGCACATCACCTAATATGCTTAATTGGTAGTAGGCTTTTGAGCCTATACAGCTTGGAGTAAGACAACATGCATAAGGAGGATGATGTGGTCAAAATACTCATTTGCCTAATAATTCTGCACGCAGTGTATATGTGAATAATCTAGCTTAAATAATTGGCTCAAACATTCTTCTACAGTCTATACATCATTCTGTGGGAGAAGCGAGGGGCCTATTGCAGCTTCGATCCCCCTCCGTTCTCACTTCAGTGTTGGACAAATAGACAGCTTGAAGCAAAGGTGGAGTTGACATAAGGAACAAGCACCTTAACTAAGAGAATCAATCTAGTTACATGAAAGAAAGATATTCACACGTCTCTATCACCACATTTCCAAGCAGATAGGGGTTTGGTCTGATATGATCAGATCCTCTATCAAAGCTGAGGCCACCTTACGCTCCAGCGAGAGCTGGTAAATAAATACTCTATACGTGACTAGGAATTACTGCATGGGAATAATGGGTGACATTCCTATCCTCCGGATGATCCAGTCTCCAAAAATCTACCAGATCATTATTGGTTAAAAAGGTTGGAGAGACTAGATCCCTGGCTCTCAGCACCACATTTGACTTCATGTTTCCCCTCCTATCCTCCCGAGGGTTATGGTGTTTAGATCCCCTCCAAAAACTTTTAGAGGAACCTGGTCCCCCGCCATCAGTCTGGTTACCATGGAGAGATAGGTCTCATTATGTCCGTTGGGACCATTCAAGTTATACAAACTAATATTCCCCATAGGAGTAGACGACAGTACTTTAAGAGCGTGTCCCTCCGATTAGGACCCCTGCCTTTCCCTGAACTGCCAGGGACCCTATCACCTTTCCCACCCACAATTTGTGCATGCGTACAAAATCAGCAGCAGGCAGATGTGTCCCCAGGAGCATGGAAATGTCCGCCTTAAGGAGCTTCAGATGTCGGAGGTTTACCAATGTCATCACAATCAAACTGAACCAAAAGCCATCTTCAGGCCATCAAGAATAGTTGTTGAGGTCGCATCTGTCAGTGTGCAGCCACCGATTACCTCCGCAATAGGCAAGAATCCCCCGGGATTCCCATGCCCCTCAAAAGAAGAAGTCTTTTCCGGTTAGCTTTCTCTTGTTTTCTGTCTTTGGGTGTCTGAGGAAGATCTTCCCGGTATTTGGAGACCACTGATCTTGCTGCTGTGGTGAGGCTGTCCAGGGAGAGGCTTCTAGGGCTTCCTTCAGTGCATTCCCCGAGTCCATTAGAATAGATGCAGCCTCCGGGGTTGAATATGAAGAGAACGTTCCATCAGCTCTAAAGACCTGCAACACTGCTGAATATTGAAGGACAAATTTGATCTGTTTCTTGAATAAGGCAGAGCAAATGGTGGAAAAAGTCCTGCTCTTCTTGGTGACCTCCATTGAGTAATCAGTGAACAATAATAAACAGAAATTGATTACTGCCAGAGGTGTCTTGCGTTGCTGGTATGCTTTTAGAATGACCGGTTTATCCATGTAGTCCAGGTACCGGACCAGTACCTGGAGTCGGCATAAGGTGTTTTGAATCCCAGTGGTATCAGAGGCCAGAACAGAAGGTCCCTGAAGGTCAAACGGTCCGATCTGATGAGCTCATTACACTTTACATATGTAATCCAGACCCAACGTAGAGGGTATAAGTGATTCGCACACATGGTGATGCTCTGATGCTCTAATACAGATTCCGGTATGTTCAGGATCCGCAAATTGCTCCTGCGTTATCTGTATTCAAGATCATCTTATTTTGCCCAGAGAGCCTGGTTATCCATGAGAAAAGCTTGGACTTTAATGTGGGCATATCCTGCATCTGTCTCAGCATTTACCACCGGCCGTTCACATTCCACTACGTGCTTTCCCCGTTCCTGCACCTCTTTCTGAAAAGCCTGCAAGGTGCTTGCCACTCTGGTGTATCTGATATATCCGGGGCCATGCGCCAAAACACCAATCGTGATAGCTTTTTATAATTAATGGCTACCTGCTGCAAGTCCTGCAACGTGCTCTGCGAAGCGGATGGGAAAGGCAGCGCCATCGTAGAAAGCCAGCTGGACTTGGCGCGGGCCACAGCTATCGTCATTTTAGCCCCCTTCTTAATTACAAAACGATCCATATACTTCCGAACCTCACCAGAATCAAGGCCAACACCCTCCGATGATGAAAAGAAGCGATGGTAAGTAGTAGAAACTGAGGATGGGTTTAGATCGACACCAAGCCCTCTGCAGCACACTCCACCATCACTGGGGCCGGAACCTAAAGTCTGAATGTATTTTTTTATAACGACTTATGGAAGACATTATGAATTTTGAACGAGTCAGGTAATTTCAGATGAAATGACACAGAATTAATAATCTCAATAATCTCATCTCTCAAGGACCAATAAAGTTTGGCGCAATTTTTTTTTGATGAAACCTTAAGACGAATATTTCTAGTGGATAACCATACCTTGTCACCCAGTACAAAATGTATTCCTCAAAACCTTTTTCTGTTAGTGATTCTCTTTTGAACCTCCTGGGAATTCCTCAGGTTCATGTGAACCTGGGCCCAGACTGTGCACAGTTTGTTAGACATCACTTCAGCCTCAGAATTATCAGAATTTGACGACTTAAATGAATTCACGTGAGGATGGAAACCATAAAAATGGCAGAAAAACTGCAAAGTATTAGTAGAACTGTGAGGACGATTTTTGATGGCCACTTCAGCCAATGACAGATACGATACTCAGTCACTTTGATTGTTGGTCACATAACACCTCGAAAACTGTTCCAGGCTCTGATTCAGCCTTTCAGACCGTCCATTAGTTTCCGGGTGAAAGGCTGAAGAGAACGAGAGAGTGAAACCCAAACGATTGCAAAACGATCTCCAGAACTTTGAAACAAATTGAACCCAGCTACCGAAAATATACAGAGGACAAAATCCTTAGAATTCGTTAACTGATGTTTTCCTTAGCTGAAGGAACAAAATGTGACATTTTCAAAAATTTGTGCACCACCACCCAGATCACGGTCTTCCCTTGCAAGAGAGCAAGTTCCATGATAAAATCCGTGGATATATGTGACCATGGCCTCTTGAGAATAGGGAACGGACACAGCTCTCCAGTTGGATGAGACCTGAGGATTTTGCACCTGGCACAGGTTTCTCACACCGAAACGTATGTCCGAATATCCTTAGATATAATAGGCCACCAATAATGCCTAGCCACCAACCTAATGGTTCCCTCAATACCTGGATGGCTGCTCAAAACAGAGTCATGAAGTTCAGACAATAAACCCCTCCAGGACAAAAAGTTAACCTGCAGGAGCACCTTCTGGTACCGATTCTGATTGGTGGAGATCTCGGAGGCCAGATCAGAAGAAATAGCAGAAACAACAATGTCTGCAGGTAAAATCGGACCCTGCTCGGACCTCAGGACAAGGCATTCACCTTGAAAGTAATTGAACCCAGCCTATAAGTGGCAAAAAAATCAAAGCCCAATGTGCCTGCCTAGTATTGAGTCTTTTGGCAGACTCCAGAAACATCAGATTTTTGTGGTCTGTGAGAACCACTACCTGGTGCCTAGCGCCCTCAAGAAAATGGTGCCATTCCTCAAAAGCCCACTTAATGGCCAAAAGCTCACGATTGCCTATATCATAGTTAGCTTCAGCAGAGGAAAGTTTTCTAGGAAAATACGCACAAGGTTTCAAACAGGTAAAAGTGGATGTATCCTGAGACAACACTGCTCCCACTCCTACTTCAGAAGCGTCGACCTACACAATGAAAGGTCTATTCTGATCCGGTTGGGTAAGAATGACAGCTTAACCCAAAAAAAAATTCTGCTTTTCTAATGCAACCGTAGCTTCAGGTTTCCAATTGACTACTTCAGCACCTTTCCTGGTAAGGTCAGTAAGAGGTTAAAAAGGTCTGGTATCAATGGCAAAAGAGAGCGGGTTTTGGTCTTGCTAAGCTCCCGGTAGTCAACAAAGAATCCCACCCCCATATAAGAAGCAGAAAGTCGGATATGACCCTTTAACAGACTTTCTTTAATTTAGTCCTTCATGGCCTGATGTTCTGGACCCGACAAATTAAAAATACGCCTTTTTGGAAATTTGGAGTCTGAAATCAAGCCAATTGTGTAGCTGTAGTCTCTGTGGGGAGGGACAAAATCAGAACTAGGTTCAGCAAACCCATCCTGAAATTTGTTAATGAGAGTAATTATTTGTAACGAGACCATGGATAAGGTAGAGAGATGATTACTACAATCTCCAGCTCTCTAATTTTCCTGTTTCCCAATTCATAAAAGGATTGTGAACCTGTAACCAAGGAATACCTAGCAGGACATCAGCAGGTAATTCTTTCATAACCAGAAATGTACAAATTTCAGAGTGAAGGACCTCTACTGGCATGGTAATTTCCGAAGAACAGAATTTCATACCATCCTTACCCAGGATGGTGGAATCAAAAGCCATACCTAAACAGGAAAGAGCAATTGAGATAATGAAAGATCTAGGGACAATGCAAGCTTCTCACTGATAGAATTCGCAACAGCCCCACAATCTGCTGTACAAAAGCCTCTCCCGTCAATTTCTTATTCCCAAACTGAATACAAATGTGTAAGATAATTCTCTTGGAGGCATCACTAAATACCTTCATTCCTGAATACTTTTTCCTGACCTCACTTGTCTCCATATCCAGCAGAGGGCATTTGGGACACGACTGGTGGAACTACAATAGAAACAAAGTCCCTGACATCTTAGGGTTCATTGTTCCACAAAGAGGGAGGTAGCGCCATGCTGCATGGGTTCTTCCACATCAGGGCTCTGTACAGGGAGAGTAGAGACTGGATCTGGAGGGTACCTGGAACCTGTCGAAACCACATGTTCCCCATTATGCTCCCTGAGTTGACAATCCAAATGGACAGTCAGCGTCATGGTCTCATCTAAGGTATTGGGGAACCTAACCAGTAAGTCCTTTAAGGCCTCAGAAAGACCCAGACAAAACTGGCACCCTAATGAAAGGGGGGGGGGGGGGAATCGTTCCAACCAAAGGCTACACACCATTTCCAAATTTCGGCATTATATTCCTCCACCGAGTGACTACATTGAAGTAAACTGACTAATTTACCCTTGGCATAGGCTTCTTTGTCCGGTTCATCATATATTAGACCTAAGGCTGAAAAGAACCAGGAGATCAAATATGATACCAGAACACCAGAAGCTAAAACCGCAGTCACAAGTCCAATCCAGAAATCAAAGCCAGGGGAGTCTGCAAAAATAATCACCGGTAGGGGGAGCCGGAGGACCAAAAATTCACACACTGCAGATGCTGGCCTTTATACAGAGGAAAGGCAGCTCACGATGGTGTGCCTACACCCTGATGCTCGGGAGCCCCGGTGCACATCCTTATTGGCCCGGGGCTGCGACATCAGTGGGGGCTGGCCTGTACTTCTGGTTCCCTGGTGACCGGACCCAGCTGCCACACAGAAGCCCCTAGAGGTGGAGACATGAGCTTCCCCCTGGCCAACATCTTGGTCCCTTGACCGGATTCACATGAACAATTTCTGTTTTAGTTTCTTTCCTTAGAATGGATATTCCCCTCTTTATTCTTCTCCTCCTCAGAGGAGGGAAATGGTTTCCTGAATTCTTCATCAGAATGGTGCACTGACTAGGGTTGTTTCACCTGGCATTGCTTATACTTTTCCTGAAAGAAGAGAGACTAACCCCTGTCTGCTGGATCTTCAGATCAGTTACCAATGCAGAGATGGTCCACAGCGAGGTCACGAGGTGACTTTGTGGCACCTACTAATTCATAGCCATCAGAGAAGGACATAGATCAGAATCCTTCAGCAAGGTGCCTTCATTTGAAAGTTGCTTTCCTTCCCTCTGAACCTCGTCAGGACCTACTGAAGACAACATGTTAATTAAAAATGTACACTAAGAAAGGAAAAAATATACATATAAATTATACAACCAAGTGTAAACTGCTCTCAAAGAAGCAGCGCAGCCCAATGTTCAGACAGTGTGAACAGGATCCAGAGCAGTGAAGCTTGACCTGTGACAGTTCCACCAAAAGGAACCGAGTTCCAAGACGGAAAGGTATTTATAACAATACAGACATTGATCTTCTCAGGAATACTTATCTGAGGGGATTCCACCGTAACATGTGTATGGTCCCCAGGGAGGGTTATCAGGCTGCCCAAAGGGGAGGAGAGGTGAGTGCTCAAAGCAGGAGCTGCAGCAGCCGCTAATCCCTGTACTGCACAGGGCGACGGAGCAAGCGATTGTCAGGAGAGCAGCGTTCCCTCCCAGCAATCGCCTGCTCCCTAGCGGAGAAGACCGTTGTTATTACATGCAGCGATCTCCTCCGCTGCAGGAGCGACCAATATGCCATCGCTCATCCCCATGCTGCACAGTGGTTTGCCGGTGACGGATAGAAATTCAACACCACGATCTGCCGCTGGCAAGTGAACAAGCGTTTCCGTGTTCATCGGGATATTGGCGGCAGTAATTACATTCATCCGAACGCTCATTAACGATTATCAGCTGAAAAATTGGCAGGTTTAATACAGCCTTAAAGGGTATGGACACCTTTGGGGGCAATTTTTTTCTTTGAACTAAAAATATTTTTTTTCCAATTGGTCTTTATTAACAATATGGAGCCCTTTTCTCTGTACAGAGCTGAGATGCTCTAGTAGCAGCCTATGGATTTTCAGTTTTCCGTCAATTGTGGAGCTGACGGACTCCTTATCTCTGCTCTCTGACCTTATAAACACTCATTATCGCTCAGTTCTTATATTACTGATAAGAATGTGACTTAAATAAGTGTTTATGACTCTCAGTAGTTTAGAGATAAGGGATATTAGATGACCGGCACAAAGTGAAAGTGAAAGTACCAATCACACAGCTAGAAAAACAGTTAACCCTTTGTGACAGAACAGCTCAATATTTTTAATAGTGGCCAATTGAAAATATGAATTTTAGCCAAAATAAGTTAAATGCAATCATTAAAAATTGCCTCCAAAGGTCTCCATAGCCTTTAATGTTCAGAAAGAGGAGTAGGGTTAATGCAGTCCATTATACAACGCCAGATCAATCCAGAAGAGCAGCATAAAGAATAAAACAAAAGCATATCAATAAATCCACAAGCAGGACAGAATCACAGGGGCGCTGTCCACATCAGACCCATAGAAGTGAGTGGAGCAGCATACAGACAGCAGTCAGACCCCAGCAATCATACATTTATCACTGATCCTGTGTGATCGCTGGAGGTCTGACCACTGGGGGCGCTGTCCACATCAGACCCATAGAAGTGAGTGGAGCAGCATACAGACAGTGGTCAGACCCCAGCAATCATACATTTATCACTGATCCTGTGTGATCGCTGGAGGTCTGACCACTGGGGGCGCTGTCCACATCAGACCCATAGAAGTGAGTGGAGCAGCATACAGACAGTATTCAGACCCCCAGCAATCATACATTTATCACTGATCCTGTGTGATCACTGGAGGTCTGACCACTGGGGGCGCTGTCCACATCAGACCCATAGAAGTGAGTGGAGCAGCATACAGACAGTGGTCAGACCCCAGCAATCATACATTTATCACTGATCCTGTGTGATCGCTGGAGGTCTGACCACTGGGGGCGCTGTCCACATCAGACCCATAGAAGTGAGTGGAGCAGCATACAGACAGTATTCAGACCCCCAGCAATCATACATTTATCACTGATCCTATGTGATCGCTGGAGGTCTGACCACTGGGGGCGCTGTCCACATCAGACCCATAGAAGTGAGTGGAGCAGCATACAGACAGCAGTCAGACCCCAGCAATCATACATTTATCACTGATCCTGTGTGATCACTGGAGGTCTGACCACTGGGGGCGCTGTCCACATCAGACCCATAGAAGTGAGTGGAGCAGCATACAGACAGTGGTCAGACCCCAGCAATCATACATTTATCACTGATCCTGTGTGATCGCTGGAGGTCTGACCACTGGGGGCGCTGTCCACATCAGACCCATAGAAGTGAGTGGAGCAGCATACAGACAGTATTCAGACCCCCAGCAATCATACATTTATCACTGATCCTATGTGATCGCTGGAGGTCTGACCACTGGGGGCGCTGTCCACATCAGACCCATAGAAGTGAGTGGAGCAGTATACAGACAGTATTCAGACCCCCAGCAATCATACATTTATCACTGATCCTGTGTGATCTCTGGAGGTCTGACCACTGGGGGCGCTGTCCACATCAGACCCATAGAAGTGAGTGGAACAGCATACATACAGCGGTCAGACCCCAGCAATCAAACATTTATCACTGATCCTGTGTGATCGCTGGAGGTCTGACCACTGGGGGCGCTGTCCACATCAGACCCATAGAAGTGAGTGGAGCAGCATACAGACAGCGGTCAGACCCCAGCAATCATACATTTATCACTGATCCTGTGTGAGAACTGGAGGTCTGACCACTGGGGGCGCTGTCCACACCAGACCCATAGAAGTGAGTGTAGCAGTATACAGACAGTGGTCAGACCCCAGCAATCATACATTTATCACTGATCCTGTGTGATCGCTGGAGGTCTGACCACTGGGGGCGCTGCCCACATCAGACCCATAGAAGTGAGTGGAGCAGCATACAGACAGTGGTCAGACCCCAGCAATCATACATTTATCACTGATCCTGTGTGATCGCTGGAGGTCTGACCACTGGGGGCGCTGTCCACATCAGACCCATAGAAGTGAGTGGAGCAGCATACAGACAGCGGTCAGACCCCAGCAATCATACATTTATCACTGATCCTGTGTGATCGCTGGAGGTCTGACCACTGGGGGCGCTGTCCACATCAGACCCATATAAGTGAGTGGAGCAGTATACAGACAGCGGTCAGACCCCCAGCAATCATACATTTATCACTGATCCTGTGTGATCGCTGGAGGTCTGACCACTGGGGGCGCTGTCCACATCAGACCCATAGAAGTGAGTGGAGCAGCATACAGACAGCGGTCAGACCCCAGCAATCATACATTTATCACTGATCCTGTGTGATCGCTGGAGGTCTGACCACTGGGGGCGCTGTCCACATCAGACCCATAGAAGTGAGTGGAGCAGCATACAGACAGTGGTCAGACCCCAGCAATCATACATTTATCACTGATCCTGTGTGAGAACTGGAGGTCTGACCACTGGGGGCGCTGTCCACATCAGAGCCATAGAAGTGAGTGGAGCAGCATACAGACAGTGGTCAGACCCCAGCAATCATACATTTATCACTGATCCTGTGTGATCGCTGGAGGTCTGACCACTGGGGGCGCTGTCCACATCAGACCCATAGAAGTGAGTGGAGCAGCATACAGACAGTAGTCAGACCCCAGCAATCATACATTTATCACTGATCCTGTGTGATCGCTGGAGGTCTGACAACTGGGGGCGCTGTCCACATCAGACCCATAGAAGTGAGTGGAGCAGCATACAGACAGCGGTCAGACCCCAGCAATCATACATTTATCACTGATCCTGTGTGATCACTGGAGGTCTGACCACTGGGGGCGCTGTCCACATCAGACCCATAGAAGTGAGTGGAGCAGTATACAGACAGTGGTCAGACCCCCAGCAATCATACATTTATCACTGATCCTGTGTGATCGCTGGAGGTCTGACCACTGGGGGCGCTGTCCACATCAGACCCATAGAAGTGAGTGGAGCAGCATACAGACAGTAGTCAGACCCCAGCAATCATACATTTATCACTGATCCTGTGTGATCGCTGGAGGTCTGACCACTGGGGGCGCTGTCCACATCAGACCCATAGAAGTGAGTGGAGCAGCATACAGACAGTAGTCAGACCCCAGCAATCATACATTTATCACTGATCCTGTGTGATCGCTGGAGGTCTGACCACTGGGGGCGCTGTCCACATCAGACCCTTACAAGTGAGTGGAGCAGCATACAGACAGCGGTCAGACCCCCAGCAATCATACATTTATCACTGATCCTGTGTGATCGCTGGAGGTCTGACCACTGGGGGCGCTGTCCACATCAGAGCCATAGAAGTGAGTGGAGCAGTATACAGACAGCGGTCAGACCCCAGCAATCATACATTTATCACTGATCCTGTGTGATCGCTGGAGGTCTGACCACTGGGGGCGCTGTCCACATCAGACCCATAGAAGTGAGTGGAGCAGCATACAGACAGTGGTCAGACCCCAGCAATCATACATTTATCACTGATCCTGTGTGATCGCTGGAGGTCTGACCACTGGGGGCGCTGTCCTCATCAGACCCATAGAAGTGAGTGGAGCAGTATACAGACAGTGGTCAGACCCCAGCAATCATACATTTATCACTGATCCTGTGTGATCGCTGGAGGTCTGACCACTGGGGGCGCTGTCCACATCAGACCCATAGAAGTGAGTGGAGCAGTATACAGACAGCGGTCAGACCTCCCGCAATCATACATTTATCACTGATCCTGTGTGATCGCTGGAGGTCTGACCACTGGGGGCGCTGTCCACATCAGAGCCATAGAAGTGAGTGGAGCAGCATACAGACAGTAGTCAGACCCCAGCAATCATACATTTATCACTGATCCTGTGTGATCGCTGGAGGTCTGACCACTGGGGGCGCTGTCCACATCAGACACATAGAAGTGAGTGGAGCAGCATACAGACAGCGGTCAGACCCCAGCAATCATACATTTATCACTGATCCTGTGTGATCTCTGGAGGTCTGACCACTGGGGGCGCTGTCCACATCAGACCCATAGAAGTGAGTGGAGCAGCATACAGACAGTGGTCAGACCCCAGCAATCATACATTTATCACTGATCCTGTGTGATCGCTGGAGGTCTGACCACTGGGGGCGCTGTCCACATCAGACCCATAGAAGTGAGTGGAGCAGCATACAGACAGTGGTCAGACCCCAGCAATCATACATTTATCACTGATCCTGTGTGAGAACTGGAGGTCTGACCACTGGGGGCGCTGTCCACATCAGACCCATAGAAGTGAGTGGAGCAGTATACAGACAGCGGTCAGACCCCAGCAATCATACATTTATCACTGATCCTGTGTGATCGCTGGAGGTCTGACCACTGGGGGCGCTGTCCACATCAGACCCATAGAAGTGAGTGGAGCAGTATACAGACAGCGGTCAGACCACAGCAATCATACATTTATCACTGATCCTGTGTGAGAACTGGAGGTCTGACCACTGGGGGCGCTGTCCACATCAGACCCATAGAAGTGAGTGGAGCAGTATACAGACAGCGGTCAGACCCCCAGCAATCATACATTTATCACTGATCCTGTGTGATCGCTGGAGGTCTGACCACTGGGGGCGCTGTCCACATCAGACCCATAGAAGTGAGTGGAGCAGTATACAGACAGCGGTCAGACCCCAGCAATCATACATTTATCACTGATCATGTGTGATCTCTGGAGGTCTGACTACTGGGGGCGCTGTCCACATCAGACCCATAGAAGTGAGTGGAGCAGCATACAGACAGTGGTCAGACCCCAGCAATCATACATTTATCACTGATCCTGTGTGATCGCTGGAGGTCTGACCACTGGGGGCGCTGTCCACATCAGACCCATAGAAGTGAGTGCAGCAGTATACAGACAGTGGTCAGACCCCAGCAATCCTACATTTATCACTGATCCTGTGTGATCGCTGGAGGTCTGACCACTGGGGGCGCTGTCCACATCAGACCCATAGAAGTGAGTGGGGCAGTATACAGACAGTGGTCAGACCCCAGCAATCATACATTTATCACTGATCCTGTGTGATCGCTGGAGGTCTGACCACTGGGGGCGCTGTCCACATCAGACCCATAGAAGTGAGTGGAGCAGTATACAGACAGTGGTCAGACCCCAGCAATCCTACATTTATCACTGATCCTGTGTGATCGCTGGAGGTCTGACCACTGGGGGCGCTGTCCACATCAGACCCATAGAAGTGAGTGGGGCAGTATACAGACAGTGGTCAGACCCCAGCAATCATACATTTATCACTGATCCTGTGTGATCGCTGGAGGTCTGACCACTGGGGGCGCTGTCCACATCAGACCCATAGAAGTGAGTGGAGCAGTATACAGACAGTGGTCAGACCCCAGCAATCATACATTTATCACTGATCCTGTGTGATCGCTGGAGGTATGACCACTGGGGGCGCTGTCCACATCAGACCCATAGAAGTGAGTGGAGCAGCATACAGACAGTGGTCAGACCCCCAGCAATCATACATTTATCACTGATCCTGTGTGATCTCTGGAGGTCTGATCACTGGGGGCGCTGTCTACATCAGACCCATAGAAGTGAGTGGAGCAGCATACAGACAGCGGTCAGACCCCCAGCAATCATACATTTATCACTGATCCTGTGTGATCGCTGGAGGTCTGACCACTGGGGGCGCTGTCCACATCAGACCCATAGAAGTGAGTGGAGCAGTATACAGACAGTGGTCAGACCCCAGCAATCATACATTTATTACTGATCCTGTGTGATCGCTGGAGGTCTGACCACTGGGGGCGCTGTCCACATCAGACCCATAGAAGTGAGTGGAGCAGTATACAGACAGTGGTCAGACCCCAGCAATCATACATTTATCACTGATCCTGTGTGATCTCTGGAGGTCTGATCACTGGGGGCGCTGTCCACATCAGACCCATAGAAGTGAGTGGAGCAGCATACAGACAGCAGTCAGACCCCAGCAATCATACATTTATCACTGATCCTGTGTGATCGCTGGAGGTCTGACCACTGGGGGCGCTGTCCACATCAGACCCATAGAAGTGAGTGGAGCAGTATACAGACAGCAGTCAGACCCCAGCAATCATACATTTATCACTGATCCTGTGTGATCGCTGGAGGTCTGACCACTGGGGGCGCTGTCCACATCAGACCCATAGAAGTGAGTGGAGCAGTATACAGACAGCAGTCAGACCCCAGCAATCATACATTTATCACTGATCCTGTGTGAGAACTGGAGGTCTGACCACTGGGGGCGCTGTCCACATCAGACCCATAGAAGTGAGTGGAGCAGCATACAGACAGCAGTCAGACCCCAGCAATCATACATTTATCACTGATCCTGTGTGATCGCTGGAGGTCTGACCACTGGGGGCGCTGTCCACATCAGACCCATAGAAGTGAGTGGAGCAGCATACAGACAGTGGTCAGACCCCAGCAATCATACATTTATCACTGATCCTGTGTGATCACTGGAGGTCTGACCACTGGGGGCGCTGTCCACATCAGACCCATAGAAGTGAGTGGAGCAGCATACAGACAGTGGTCAGACCCCAGCAATCATACATTTATCACTGATCCTGTGTGATCGCTGGAGGTCTGACCACTGGGGGCGCTGTCCACATCAGACCCATAGAAGTGAGTGGAGCAGTATACAGACAGTAGTCAGACCCCAGCAATCATACATTTATCACTGATCCTGTGTGATCGCTGGAGGTCTGACCACTGGGGGCGCTGTCCACATCAGACCCATAGAAGTGAGTGGAGCAGTATACAGACAGTGGTCAGACCCCAGCAATCATACATTTATCACTGATCCTGTGTGATCGCTGGTGGTCTGACCACTGGGGGCGCTGTCCACATCAGACCCATAGAAGTGAGTGGAGCAGTATACAGACAGTGGTCAGACCCCCAGCAATCATACATTTATCACTGATCCTGTGTGATCTCTGGAGGTCTGACCACTTGGGGCGCTGTCCACATCAGACCCATAGAAGTGAGTGGAGCAGCATACTGACAGTGGTCAGACCCCAGCAATCATACATTTATCACTGATCCTGTGTGATAGCTGGAGGTCTGACCACTGGGGGCGCTGTCCACATCAGAGCCATAGAAGTGAGTGGAGCAGCATACTGACAGTGGTCAGACCCCCAGCAATCATACATTTATCACTGATCCTGTGTGATCGCTGGAGGTCTGACCACTGGGGGCGCTGTCCACATCAGACCCATAGAAGTGAGTGGAGCAGTATACAGACAGTGGTCAGACCCCAGCAATCATACATTTATCACTGATCCTGTGTGATCGCTGGAGGTCTGACCACTGGGGGCGCTGTCCACATCAGACCCATAGAAGTGAGTGGAGCAGTATACAGACAGTGGTCAGACCCCAGCAATCATACATTTATCACTGATCCTGTGTGATCGCTGGAGGTCTGACCACTGGGGGCGCTGTCCACATCAGACCCATAGAAGTGAGTGGAGCAGTATACAGACAGTGGTCAGACCCCAGCAATCATACATTTATCACTGATCCTGTGTGAGAACTGGAGGTCTGACCACTGGGGGCGCTGTCCATATCAGACCCATAGAAGTGAGTGGAGCAGTATACAGACAGTAGTCAGACCCCAGCAATCATACATTTATCACTGATCCTGTGTGATCACTGGAGGTCTGACCACTGGGGGTGCTGTCCACATCAGACCCATAGAAGTGAGTGGAGCAGCATACAGACAGCGGTCAGACCCCAGCAATCATACATTTATCACTGATCCTGTGTGATCGCTGGAGGTCTGACCACTGGGGGCGCTGTCTACATCAGACCCATAGAAGTGAGTGGAGCAGCATACAGACAGTAATCAGACCCCAGCAATCATACATTTATCACTGATCCTGTGTGATCGCTGGAGGTCTGACCACTGGGGGCGCTGTCCACATCAGACCCATAGAAGTGAGTGGAGCAGCATACAGACAGTGGTCAGACCCCAGCAATCATACATTTATCACTGATCCTGTGTGATCGCTGGAGGTCTGACCACTGGGGGCGCTGTCCACATCAGACCCATAGAAGTGAGTGGAGCAGCATACAGACAGTGGTCAGACCCCAGCAATCATACATTTATCACTGATCCTGTGTGAGAACTGGAAGTCTGACCACTGGGGGCGCTGTCCACTTCAGACCCATAGAAGTGAGTGGAGCAGTATACAGACAGCGGTCAGACCCCAGCAATCATACATTTATCACTGATCCTGTGTGATCGCTGGAGGTCTGACCAGTGGGGGCACTGTCCACATCAGACCCATAGAAGTGAGTGGAGCAGCATACAGACAGCGGTCAGACCCCAGCAATCATACATTTATCACTGATCCTGTGTGATCGCTGGAGGTCTGACCACTGGGGGCGCTGTCCACATCAGACCCATAGAAGTGAGTGGAGCAGCATACAGACAGTGGTCAGACCCCAGCAATCATACATTTATCACTGATCCTGTGTGATCGCTGGAGGTCTGACCACTGGGGGCGCTGTCCACATCAGACCCATAGAAGTGAGTGGAGCAGCATACAGACAGTGGTCAGACCCCAGCAATCATACATTTATCACTGATCCTGTGTGAGAACTGGAAGTCTGACCACTGGGGGCGCTGTCCACTTCAGACCCATAGAAGTGAGTGGGGCAGTATACAGACAGCGGTCAGACCCCAGCAATCATACATTTATCACTGATCCTGTGTGATCGCTGGAGGTCTGACCACTGGGGGCACTGTCCACATCAGACCCATAGAAGTGAGTGGAGCAGCATACAGACAGCGGTCAGACCCCAGCAATCATACATTTATCACTGATCCTCTGTGATCGCTGGAGGTCTGACCACTGGGGGCGCTGTCCACATCAGACCCATAGAAGTGAGTGGAGCAGCATACAGACAGTGGTCAGACCCCAGCAATCATACATTTATCACTGATCCTGTGTGATCGCTGGAGGTCTGACCACTGGGGGCGCTGTCCACATCAGACCCATAGAAGTGAGTGGAGCAGCATACAGACAGCGGTCAGACCCCAGCAATCATACATTTATCACTGATCCTGTGTGATCGCTGGAGGTCTGACCACTGGGGGCGCTGTCCACATCAGACCCATAGAAGTGAGTGGAGCAGCATACAGACAGTGGTCAGACCCCAGCAATCATACATTTATCACTGATCCTGTGTGATCGCTGGAGGTCTGACCACTGGGGGCGCTGTCCACATCAGACCCATAGAAGTGAGTGGAGCAGTATACAGACAGTGGTCAGACCCCAGCAATCATACATTTATCACTGATCCTGTGTGATCGCTGGAGGTCTGACCACTGGGGGCGCTGTCCACATCAGACCCATAGAAGTGAGTGGAGCAGCATACAGACAGTGGTCAGACCCCAGCAATCATACATTTATCACTGATCCTGTGTGATCGCTGGAGGTCTGACCACTGGGGGCGCTGTCCACATCAGACCCATAGAAGTGAGTGGAGCAGCATACAGACAGTGGTCAGACCCCAGCAATCATACATTTATCACTGATCCTGTGTGATCGCTGGAGGTCTGACCACTGGGGGCGCTGTCCACATCAGACCCATAGAAGTGAGTGGAGCAGCATACAGACAGCGGTCAGGCCCCAGCAATCATACATTTATCACTGATCCTGTGTGATCGCTGGAGGTCTGACCACTGGGGGCGCTGTCCACATCAGACCCATAGAAGTGAGTGGAGCAGCATACAGACAGTGGTCAGACCCCAGCAATCATACATTTATCACTGATCCTGTGTGATCGCTGGAGGTCTGACCACTGGGGGCGCTGTCCACATCAGACCCATAGAAGTGAGTGGAGCAGTATACAGACAGTGGTCAGACCCTCAGCAATCATACATTTATCACTGATCCTGTGTGATCGCTGGAGGTCTGACCACTGGGGGCGCTGTCCACATCAGAGCCATAGAAGTGAGTGGAGCAGCATACAGACAGTAGTCAGACCCCAGCAATCATACATTTATCACTGATCCTGTGTGATCGCTGGAGGTCTGACCACTGGGGGCGCTGTCCACATCAGACCCATAGAAGTGAGTGGAGCAGCATACAGACAGCGGTCAGACCCCAGCAATCATACATTTATCACTGATCCTGTGTGATCGCTGGAGGTCTGACCACTGGGGGCGCTGTCCACATCAGACCCATAGAAGTGAGTGGAGCAGTATACAGACAGTGGTCAGACCCCAGCAATCATACATTTATCACTGATCCTGTGTGATCGCTGGAGGTCTGACCACTGGGGGCGCTGTCCACATCAGACCCATAGAAGTGAGTGGAGCAGTATACAGACAGTGGTCAGACCCCAGCAATCATACATTTATCACTGATCCTGTGTGATCGCTGGAGGTCTGACCACTGGGGGCGCTGTCCACATCAGACCCATAGAAGTGAGTGGAGCAGTATACAGACAGTGGTCAGACCCCAGCAATCATACATTTATCACTGATCCTGTGTGATCGCTGGAGGTCTGACCACTGGGGGCGCTGTCCACATCAGACCCATAGAAGTGAGTGGAGCAGTATACAGACAGCGGTCAGACCCCAGCAATCATACATTTATCACTGATCCTGTGTGATCGCTGGAGGTCTGACCACTGGGGGCGCTGTCCACATCAGACCCATAGAAGTGAGTGGAGCAGTATACAGACAGCGGTCAGACCCCAGCAATCATACATTTATCACTGATCCTGTGTGATCGCTGGAGGTCTGACCACTGGGGGCGCTGTCCACATCAGACCCATAGAAGTGAGTGGAGCAGCATACAGACAGCGGTCAGACCCCAGCAATCATACATTTATCACTGATCCTGTGTGATCGCTGGAGGTCTGACCACTGGGGGCGCTGTCCACATCAGACCCATAGAAGTGAGTGGAGCAGTATACAGACAGCGGTCAGACCCCAGCAATCATACATTTATCACTGATCCTGTGTGATCGCTGGAGGTCTGACCACTGGGGGCGCTGTCCACATCAGACCCATAGAAGTGAGTGGAGCAGCATACAGACAGCGGTCAGACCCCAGCAATCATACATTTATCACTGATCCTGTGTGATCGCTGGAGGTCTGACCACTGGGGGCGCTGTCCACATCAGACCCATAGAAGTGAGTGGAGCAGTATACAGACAGCGGTCAGACCCCAGCAATCATACATTTATCACTGATCCTGTGTGATCGCTGGAGGTCTGACCACTGGGGGCGCTGTCCACATCAGACCCATAGAAGTGAGTGGAGCAGTATACAGACAGCGGTCAGACCCCAGCAATCATACATTTATCACTGATCCTGTGTGATCGCTGGAGGTCTGACCACTGGGGGCGCTGTCCACATCAGACCCATAGAAGTGAGTGGAGCAGTATACAGACAGCGGTCAGACCCCAGCAATCATACATTTATCACTGATCCTGTGTGATCGCTGGAGGTCTGACCACTGGGGGCGCTGTCCACATCAGACCCATAGAAGTGAGTGGAGCAGTATACAGACAGTGGTCAGACCCCAGCAATCATACATTTATCACTGATCCTGTGTGATCGCTGGAGGTCTGACCACTGGGGGCGCTGTCCACATCAGACCCATAGAAGTGAGTGGAGCAGCATACAGACAGTGGTCAGACCCCAGCAATCATACATTTATCACTGATCCTGTGTGATCGCTGGAGGTCTGACCACTGGGGGCGCTGTCCACATCAGACCCATAGAAGTGAGTGGAGCAGCATACAGACAGCGGTCAGACCCCAGCAATCATACATTTATCACTGATCCTGTGTGATCGCTGGAGGTCTGACCACTGGGGGCGCTGTCCACATCAGACCCATAGAAGTGAGTGGAGCAGCATACAGACAGCGGTCAGACCCCAGCAATCATACATTTATCACTGATCCTGTGTGATCGCTGGAGGTCTGACCACTGGGGGCGCTGTCCACATCAGACCCATAGAAGTGAGTGGAGCAGCATACAGACAGAGGTCAGACCCCAGCAATCATACATTTATCACTGATCCTGTGTGATCGCTGGAGGTCTGACCACTGGGGGCGCTGTCCACATCAGACCCATAGAAGTGAGTGGAGCAGTATACAGACAGTAGTCAGACCCCAGTAATCATACATTTATCACTGATCCTGTGTGATCGCTGGAGGTCTGACCACTGGGGGCGCTGTCCACATCAGACCCATAGAAGTGAGTGGAGCAGCATACAGACAGTGGTCAGACCCCAGCAATCATACATTTATCACTGATCCTGTGTGATCGCTGGAGGTCTGACCACTGGGGGCGCTGTCCACATCAGACCCATAGAAGTGAGTGGAGCAGTATACAGACAGTGGTCAGACCCCAGCAATCATACATTTATCACTGATCCTGTGTGATCGCTGGAGGTCTGACCACTGGGGGCGCTGTCCACATCAGACCCATAGAAGTGAGTGGAGCAGTATACAGACAGCGGTCAGACCCCAGCAATCATACATTTATCACTGATCCTGTGTGATCGCTGGAGGTCTGACCACTGGGGGCGCTGTCCACATCAGACCCATAGAAGTGAGTGGAGCAGTATACAGACAGCGGTCAGACCCCAGCAATCATACATTTATCACTGATCCTGTGTGATCGCTGGAGGTCTGACCACTGGGGGCGCTGTCCACATCAGACCCATAGAAGTGAGTGGAGCAGTATACAGACAGTGGTCAGACCCCAGCAATCATACATTTATCACTGATCCTGTGTGATCGCTGGAGGTCTGACCACTGGGGGCGCTGTCCACATCAGACCCATAGAAGTGAGTGGAGCAGTATACAGACAGTGGTCAGACCCCAGCAATCATACATTTATCACTGATCCTGTGTGATCGCTGGAGGTCTGACCACTGGGGGCGCTGTCCACATCAGACCCATAGAAGTGAGTGGAGCAGTATACAGACAGTGGTCAGACCCCAGCAATCATACATTTATCACTGATCCTGTGTGATCGCTGGAGGTCTGACCACTGGGGGCGCTGTCCACATCAGACCCATAGAAGTGAGTGGAGCAGTATACAGACAGTGGTCAGACCCCAGCAATCATACATTTATCACTGATCCTGTGTGATCGCTGGAGGTCTGACCACTGGGGGCGCTGTCCATATCAGACCCATAGAAGTGAGTGGAGCAGCATACAGACAGCGGTCAGACCCCCAGCAATCATACATTTATCACTGATCCTGTGTGATCGCTGGAGGTCTGACCACTGGGGGCGCTGTCCACATCAGACCCATAGAAGTGAGTGGAGCAGCATACAGACAGTGGTCAGACCCCCAGCAATCATACATTTATCACTGATCCTGTGTGATCGCTGGAGGTCTGACCACTGGGGGCGCTGTCCACATCAGACACATAGAAGTGAGTGGGGCAGCATACAGACAGTGGTCAGACCCCAGCAATCATACATTTATTACTGATCCTGTGTGATCGCTGGAGGTCTGACCACTGGGGGCGCTGTCCACATCAGACCCATAGAAGTTAGTGGAGCAGCATACAGACAGCGGTCAGACCCCAGCAATCATACATTTATCACTGATCCTGTGTGATCGCTGGAGGTCTGACCACTGGGGGCGCTGTCCACATCAGACCCATAGAAGTGAGTGGAGCAGTATACAGACAGCAGTCAGACCCCAGCAATCATACATTTATCACTGATCCTGTGTGATTGCTGGAGGTCTGACCACTGGGGGCGCTGTCCACATCAGACCCATAGAAGTGAGTGGAGTAGTATACAGACAGCGGTCAGACCCCAGCAATCATACATTTATCACTGATCCTGTGTGATCGCTGGAGGTCTGACCACTGGGGGCGCTGTCCACATCAGAGCCATAGAAGTGAGTGGAGCAGTATACAGACAGCAGTCAGACCCCAGCAATCATACATTTATCACTGATCCTGTGTGAGAACTGGAGGTCTGACCACTGGGGGCGCTGTCCACATCAGACCCATAGAAGTGAGTGGAGCAGTATACAGACAGCGGTCAGACCCCAGCAATCATACATTTATCACTGATCCTGTGTGATCGCTGGAGGTCTGAGCACTGGGGGCGCTGTGCACATCAGACCCATAGAAGTGAGTGGAGCAGCATACAGACAGCGGTCAGACCCCAGCAATCATACATTTATCACTGATCCTGTGTGATCGCTGGAGTTCTGACCACTGGGGGCGCTGTCCACATCAGACCCATAGAAGTGAGTGGAGCAGTATACAGACAGCGGTCAGACCCCAGCAATCATACATTTATCACTGATCCTGTGTGATCGCTGGAGGTCTGACCACTGGGGGCGCTGTCCACATCAGACCCATAGAAGTGAGTGGGGCAGTATACAGACAGCGGTCAGACCCCAGCAATCATACATTTATCACTGATCCTGTGTGAGAACTGGAGGTCTGACCACTGGGGGCGCTGTCCACATCAGACCCATAGAAGTGAGTGGAGCAGCATACAGACAGCGGTCAGACCCCAGCAATCATACATTTATCACTGATCCTGTGTGATCGCTGGAGTTCTGACCACTGGGGGCGCTGTCCACATCAGACCCATAGAAGTGAGTGGAGCAGCATACAGACAGCGGTCAGACCCCAGCAATCATACATTTATCACTGATCCTGTGTGATCGCTGGTGGTCTGACCACTGGGGGCGCTGTCCACATCAGACCCATAGAAGTGAGTGGAGCAGTATACAGACAGCGGTCAGACCCCAGCAATCATACATTTATCACTGATCCTGTGTGATAGCTGGAGGTCTGACCACTGGGGGCGCTGTCTACATCAGACCCATAGAAGTGAGTGGAGCAGTATACAGACAGCGGTCAGACCCCCAGCAATCATACATTTATCACTGATCCTGTGTGATCGCTGGAGGTCTGACCACTGGGGGCGCTGTCCTCATCAGAGCCATAGAAGTGAGTGGAGCAGTATACAGACAGTAGTCAGACCCCCAGCAATCATACATTTATCACTGATCCTGTGTGATCGCTGGTGGTCTGACCACTGGGGGCGCTGTCCACATCAGACCCATAGAAGTGAGTGGAGCAGCATACAGACAGCGGTCAGACCCCCAGCAATCATACATTTATCACTGATCCTGTGTGATCGCTGGAGGTCTGAACACTGGGGGCACTGTCCACATCAGACCCATAGAAGTGAGTGGAGCAGTATACAGACAGCGGTCAGACCCCAGCAATCATACATTTATCACTGATCCTGTGTGATCGCTGGAGGTCTGACCACTGGGGGCGCTGTCCACATCAGACCCATAGAAGTGAGTGGAGCAGCATACAGACAGTAGTCAGACCCCAGTAATCATACATTTATCACTGATCCTGTGTGATCGCTGGAGGTCTGACCACTGGGGGCGCTGTCCACATCAGACCCATAGAAGTGAGTGGAGCAGTATACAGACAGTAGTCAGACCCCAGTAATCATACATTTATCACTGATCCTGTGTGATCTCTGGAGGTCTGACCACTGGGGGCGCTGTCCACATCAGACCCATAGAAGTGAGTGGAGCAGTATACAGACAGCGGTCAGACCCCAGCAATCATACATTTATCACTGATCCTGTGTGATCGCTGGAGGTCTGACCACTGGGGGCGCTGTGCACATCAGACCCATAGAAGTGAGTGGAGCAGTATACAGACAGTGGTCAGACCCCCAGCAATCATACATTTATCACTGATCCTGTGTGATCGCTGGAGGTCTGACCACTGGGGGCGCTGTCCACATCAGACCCATAGAAGTGAGTGGAGCAGTATACAGACAGCGGTCAGACCCCAGCAATCATACATTTATCACTGATCCTGTGTGATCGCTGGAGGTCTGACCACTGGGGGCGCTGTCCACATCAGACCCATAGAAGTGAGTGGAGCAGCATACAGACAGTGGTCAGACCCCAGCAATCATACATTTATCACTGATCCTGTGTGATCACTGGAGGTCTGACCACTGGGGGCGCTGTACTCATCAGAGCCATAGAAGTGAGTGGAGCAGCATACAGACAGCGGTCAGACCCCCAGCAATCATACATTTATCACTGATCCTGTGTGATCGCTGGAGGTCTGACCACTGGGGGCGCTGTCCACATCAGACCCATAGAAGTGAGTGGAGCAGCATACAGACAGTGGTCAGACCCCCAGCAATCATACATTTATCACTGATCCTGTGTGATCGCTGGAGGTCTGACCACTGGGGGCGCTGTCCACATCAGACACATAGAAGTGAGTGGGGCAGCATACAGACAGTGGTCAGACCCCAGCAATCATACATTTATTACTGATCCTGTGTGATCGCTGGAGGTCTGACCACTGGGGGCGCTGTCCACATCAGACCCATAGAAGTGAGTGGAGCAGCATACAGACAGCGGTCAGACCCCAGCAATCATACATTTATCACTGATCCTGTGTGATCGCTGGAGGTCTGACCACTGGGGGCGCTGTCCACATCAGACCCATAGAAGTGAGTGGAGCAGTATACAGACAGCAGTCAGACCCCAGCAATCATACATTTATCACTGATCCTGTGTGATTGCTGGAGGTCTGACCACTGGGGGCGCTGTCCACATCAGACCCATAGAAGTGAGTGGAGCAGTATACAGACAGCAGTCAGACCCCAGCAATCATACATTTATCACTGATCCTGTGTGAGAACTGGAGGTCTGACCACTGGGGGCGCTGTCCACATCAGACCCATAGAAGTGAGTGGAGCAGTATACAGACAGTGGTCAGACCCCAGCAATCATACATTTATCACTGATCCTGTGTGATCGCTGGAGGTCTGAGCACTGGGGGCGCTGTGCACATCAGACCCATAGAAGTGAGTGGAGCAGCATACAGACAGCGGTCAGACCCCAGCAATCATACATTTATCACTGATCCTGTGTGATCGCTGGAGTTCTGACCACTGGGGGCGCTGTCCACATCAGACCCATAGAAGTGAGTGGAGCAGTATACAGACAGCGGTCAGACCCCAGCAATCATACATTTATCACTGATCCTGTGTGATCGCTGGAGGTCTGACCACTGGGGGCGCTGTCCACATCAGACCCATAGAAGTGAGTGGAGCAGCATACAGACAGCGGTCAGACCCCCAGCAATCATACATTTATCACTGATCCTGTGTGATCGCTGGAGGTCTGACCACTGGGGGCGCTGTCCACATCAGACCCATAGAAGTGAGTGGAGCAGCATACAGACAGCGGTCAGACCCCAGCAATCATACATTTATCACTGATCCTGTGTGATCGCTGGAGGTCTGACCACTGGGGGCGCTGTCCACATCAGACCCATAGAAGTGAGTGGAGCAGTATACAGACAGCGGTCAGACCCCAGCAATCATACATTTATCACTGATCCTGTGTGATCGCTGGAGGTCTGACCACTGGGGGCGCTGTCCACATCAGACCCATAGAAGTGAGTGGAGCAGCATACAGACAGCGGTCAGACCCCAGCAATCATACATTTATCACTGATCCTGTGTGATCGCTGGTGGTCTGACCACTGGGGGCGCTGTCCACATCAGACCCATAGAAGTGAGTGGAGCAGTATACAGACAGCGGTCAGACCCCAGCAATCATACATTTATCACTGATCCTGTGTGATAGCTGGAGGTCTGACCACTGGGGGCGCTGTCTACATCAGACCCATAGAAGTGAGTGGAGCAGTATACAGACAGCGGTCAGACCCCCAGCAATCATACATTTATCACTGATCCTGTGTGATCGCTGGTGGTCTGACCACTGGGGGCGCTGTCCACATCAGACCCATAGAAGTGAGTGGAGCAGTATACAGACAGTGGTCAGACCCCCAGCAATCATACATTTATCACTGATCCTGTGTGATCGCTGGTGGTCTGACCACTGGGGGCGCTGTCCACATCAGACCCATAGAAGTGAGTGGAGCAGCATACAGACAGCGGTCAGACCCCAGCAATCATACATTTATCACTGATCCTGTGTGATCGCTGGAGGTCTGACCACTGGGGGCGCTGTCCACATCAGACCCATAGAAGTGAGTGGAGCAGCATACAGACAGTAGTCAGACCCCAGCAATCATACATTTATCACTGATCCTGTGTGATCGCTGGAGGTCTGACCACTGGGGGCGCTGTCCACATCAGACCCATAGAAGTGAGTGGAGCAGTATACAGACAGTAGTCAGACCCCAGTAATCATACATTTATCACTGATCCTGTGTGATCTCTGGAGGTCTGACCACTGGGGGCGCTGTCCACATCAGACCCATAGAAGTGAGTGGAGCAGTATACAGACAGCGGTCAGACCCCAGCAATCATACATTTATCACTGATCCTGTGTGATCGCTGGAGGTCTGACCACTGGGGGCGCTGTCCACATCAGACCCATAGAAGTGAGTGGAGCAGTATACAGACAGTGGTCAGACCCCAGCAATCATACATTTATCACTGATCCTGTGTGATCGCTGGAGGTCTGACCACTGGGGGCGCTGTCCACATCAGACCCATAGAAGTGAGTGGAGCAGCATACAGACAGCGGTCAGACCCCAGCAATCATACATTTATCACTGATCCTGTCTGATCGCTGGAGGTCTGACCACTGGGGGCGCTGTCCACATCAGACCCATAGAAGTGAGTGGAGCAGTATACAGACAGTGGTCAGACCCCAGCAATCATACATTTATCACTGATCCTGTGTGATCGCTGGAGGTCTGACCACTGGGGGCGCTGTCCACATCAGACCCATAGAAGTGAGTGGAGCAGCATACAGACAGCGGTCAGACCCCAGCAATCATACATTTATCACTGATCCTGTGTGATCGCTGGAGGTCTGACCACTGGGGGCGCTGTCCACATCAGACCCATAGAAGTGAGTGGAGCAGCATACAGACAGCGGTCAGACCCCAGCAATCATACATTTATCACTGATCCTGTGTGATCACTGGAGTTCTGACCACTGGGGGCGCTGTCCACATCAGACCCATAGAAGTGAGTGGAGCAGCATACAGACAGTGGTCAGACCCCAGCAATCATACATTTATCACTGATCCTGTGTGATCACTGGAGGTCTGACCACTGGGGGCGCTGTGCACATCAGACCCATAGAAGTGAGTGGAGCAGCATACAGACAGTGGTCAGACCCCAGCAATCATACATTTATCACTGATCCTGTGTGATCACTGGAGGTCTGACCACTGGGAGCGCTGTCCACATCAGACACATAGAAGTGAGTGGAGCAGCATACAGACAGCGGTCAGACCCCCAGCAATCATACATTTATCACTGATCCTGTGTGATCGCTGGAGGTCTGACCACTGGGGGCGCTGTCCACATCAGACCCATAGAAGTGAGTGGAGCAGCATACAGACAGTGGTCAGACCCCCAGCAATCATACATTTATCACTGATCCTGTGTGATCGCTGGAGGTCTGACCACTGGGGGCGCTGTCCACATCAGACCCATAGAAGTGAGTGGAGCAGCATACAGACAGTGGTCAGACCCCAGCAATCATACATTTATCACTGATCCTGTGTGATCGCTGGAGGTCTGACCACTGGGGGCGCTGTCCACATCAGACCCATAGAAGTGAGTGGAGCAGTATACAGACAGTAGTCAGACCCCAGCAATCATACATTTATCACTGATCCTGTGTGATCTCTGGAGGTCTGACCACTGGGGGCGCTGTCCACATCAGACCCATAGAAGTGAGTGGAGCAGTATACAGACAGTGGTCAGACCCCAGCAATCATACATTTATCACTGATCCTGTGTGATCTCTGGAGGTCTGACCACTGGGGGCGCTGTCCACATCAGACCCATAGAAGTGAGTGGAGCAGCATACAGACAGTAGTCAGACCCCAGCAATCATACATTTATCACTGATCCTGTGTGATCTCTGGAGGTCTGACCACTGGGGGCGCTGTCCACATCAGACCCATAGAAGTGAGTGGAGCAGTATACAGACAGCGGTCAGACCCCAGCAATCATACATTTATCACTGATCCTGTGTGATCGCTGGAGGTCTGACCACTGGGGGCGCTGTCCACATCAGACCCATAGAAGTGAGTGGAGCAGTATACAGACAGCGGTCAGACCCCAGCAATCATACATTTATCACTGATCCTGTGTGATCGCTGGAGGTCTGACCACTGGGGGCGCTGTCCACATCAGACCCATAGAAGTGAGTGGAGCAGCATACAGACAGCGGTCAGACCCCAGCAATCATACATTTATCACTGATCCTGTGTGATCGCTGGAGGTCTGACCACTGGGGGCGCTGTCCACATCAGACCCATAGAAGTGAGTGGAGCAGCATACAGACAGCGGTCAGACCCCAGCAATCATACATTTATCACTGATCCTGTGTGATCGCTGGAGGTCTGACCACTGGGGGCGCTGTCCACATCAGACCCATAGAAGTGAGTGGAGCAGCATACAGACAGTGGTCAGACCCCAGCAATCATACATTTATCACTGATCCTGTGTGATCGCTGGAGGTCTGACCACTGGGGGCGCTGTCCACATCAGACCCATAGAAGTGAGTGGAGCAGTATACAGACAGTAGTCAGACCCCAGCAATCATACATTTATCACTGATCCTGTGTGATCGCTGGAGGTCTGACCACTGGGGGCGCTGTCCACATCAGACCCATAGAAGTGAGTGGAGCAGTATACAGACAGCGGTCAGACCCCAGCAATCATACATTTATCACTGATCCTGTGTGATCGCTGGAGGTCTGACCACTGGGGGCGCTGTCCACATCAGACCCATAGAAGTGAGTGGAGCAGCATACAGACAGCGGTCAGACCCCAGCAATCATACATTTATCACTGATCCTGTGTGATCGCTGGAGGTCTGACCACTGGGGGCGCTGTCCACATCAGACCCATAGAAGTGAGTGGAGCAGCATACAGACAGCGGTCAGACCCCAGCAATCATACATTTATCACTGATCCTGTGTGATCGCTGGAGGTCTGACCACTGGGGGCGCTGTCCACATCAGACCCATAGAAGTGAGTGGAGCAGCATACAGACAGTGGTCAGACCCCAGCAATCATACATTTATCACTGATCCTGTGTGAGAACTGGAGGTCTGACCACTGGGGGCGCTGTCCACATCAGACCCATAGAAGTGAGTGGAGCAGCATACAGACAGTGGTCAGACCCCAGCAATCATACATTTATCACTGATCCTGTGTGATCGCTGGAGGTCTGACCACTGGGGGCGCTGTCCACATCAGACCCATAGAAGTGAGTGGAGCAGCATACAGACAGCGGTCAGACCCCAGCAATCATACATTTATCACTGATCCTGTGTGATCGCTGGAGGTCTGACCACTGGGGGCGCTGTCCACATCAGACCCATAGAAGTGAGTGGAGCAGCATACAGACAGCGGTCAGACCCCCAGCAATCATACATTTATCACTGATCCTGTGTGATCGCTGGAGGTCTGACCACTGGGGGCGCTGTCCACATCAGACCCATAGAAGTGAGTGGAGCAGTATACAGACAGCGGTCAGACCCCAGCAATCATACATTTATCACTGATCCTGTGTGATCGCTGGAGGTCTGACCACTGGGGGCGCTGTCCACATCAGACCCATAGAAGTGAGTGGAGCAGTATACAGACAGTGGTCAGACCCCAGCAATCATACATTTATCACTGATCCTGTGTGATCGCTGGAGGTCTGACCACTGGGGGCGCTGTCCACATCAGACCCATAGAAGTGAGTGGAGCAGCATACAGACAGCGGTCAGACACCAGCAATCATACATTTATCACTGATCCTGTGTGATCGCTGGAGGTCTGACCACTGGGGGCGCTGTCCACATCAGACCCATAGAAGTGAGTGGAGCAGTATACAGACAGTGGTCAGACCCCAGCAATCATACATTTATCACTGATCCTGTGTGATCGCTGGAGGTCTGACCACTGGGGGCGCTGTCCACATCAGAGCCATAGAAGTGAGTGGAGCAGCATACAGACAGTAGTCAGACCCCAGCAATCATACATTTATCACTGATCCTGTGTGATCGCTGGAGGTCTGACCACTGGGGGCGCTGTCCACATCAGACCCATAGAAGTGAGTGGAGCAGTATACAGACAGCAGTCAGACCCCAGCAATCATACATTTATCACTGATCCTGTGTGATCGCTGGAGGTCTGACCACTGGGGGCGCTGTCCACATCAGACCCATAGAAGTGAGTGGAGCAGTATACAGACAGCAGTCAGACCCCAGCAATCATACATTTATCACTGATCCTGTGTGATCGCTGGAGGTCTGACCACTGGGGGCGCTGTCCACATCAGACCCATAGAAGTGAGTGGAGCAGCATACAGACAGTGGTCAGACCCCAGCAATCATACATTTATCACTGATCCTGTGTGATCGCTGGAGGTCTGACCACTGGGGGCGCTGTCCACATCAGACCCATAGAAGTGAGTGGAGCAGCATACAGACAGTGGTCAGACCCCAGCAATCATACATTTATCACTGATCCTGTGTGATCGCTGGAGGTCTGACCACTGGGGGCGCTGTCCACATCAGACCCATAGAAGTGAGTGGAGCAGTATACAGACAGCGGTCAGACCCCAGCAATCATACATTTATCACTGATCCTGTGTGATCACTGGAGGTCTGACCACTGGGGGCGCTGTCCACATCAGACCCATAGAAGTGAGTGGAGCAGCATACAGACAGCGGTCAGACCCCAGCAATCATACATTTATCACTGATCCTGTGTGATCGCTGGAGGTCTGACCACTGGGGGCGCTGTCCACATCAGACCCATAGAAGTGAGTGGAGCAGCATACAGACAGTGGTCAGACCCCAGCAATCATACATTTATCACTGATCCTGTGTGATCGCTGGAGGTCTGACCACTGGGGGCGCTGTCCACATCAGACCCATAGAAGTGAGTGGAGCAGCATACAGACAGTGGTCAGACCCCAGCAATCATACATTTATCACTGATCCTGTGTGATCGCTGGAGGTCTGACCACTGGGGGCGCTGTCCACATCAGACCCATAGAAGTGAGTGGAGCAGTATACAGACAGCGGTCAGACCCCAGCAATCATACATTTATCACTGATCCTGTGTGATCGCTGGAGGTCTGACCACTGGGGGCGCTGTCCACATCAGACCCATAGAAGTGAGTGGAGCAGCATACAGACAGCGGTCAGACCCCAGCAATCATACATTTATCACTGATCCTGTGTGATCGCTGGAGGTCTGACCACTGGGGGCGCTGTCCACATCAGACCCATAGAAGTGAGTGGAGCAGTATACAGACAGCGGTCAGACCCCAGCAATCATACATTTATCACTGATCCTGTGTGATCGCTGGAGGTCTGACCACTGGGGGCGCTGTCCACATCAGACCCATAGAAGTGAGTGGAGCAGTATACAGACAGTGGTCAGACCCCCAGCAATCATACATTTATCACTGATCCTGTGTGATCGCTGGAGGTCTGACCACTGGGGGCGCTGTCCACATCAGACCCATAGAAGTGAGTGGAGCAGCATACAGACAGTGGTCAGACCCCAGCAATCATACATTTATCACTGATCCTGTGTGATCGCTGGAGGTCTGACCACTGGGGGCGCTGTCCACATCAGACCCATAGAAGTGAGTGGAGCAGTATACAGACAGCGGTCAGACCCCAGCAATCATACATTTATCACTGATCCTGTGTGATCGCTGGAGGTCTGACCACTGGGGGCGCTGTCCACATCAGACCCATAGAAGTGAGTGGAGCAGCATACAGACAGTGGTCAGACCCCAGCAATCATACATTTATCACTGATCCTGTGTGATCGCTGGAGGTCTGACCACTGGGGGCGCTGTCCACATCAGACCCATAGAAGTGAGTGGAGCAGCATACAGACAGTGGTCAGACCCCAGCAATCATACATTTATCACTGATCCTGTGTGATCGCTGGAGGTCTGACCACTGGGGGCGCTGTCCACATCAGACCCATAGAAGTGAGTGGAGCAGCATACAGACAGTGGTCAGACCCCAGCAATCATACATTTATCACTGATCCTGTGTGATCGCTGGAGGTCTGACCACTGGGGGCGCTGTCCACATCAGACCCATAGAAGTGAGTGGAGCAGCATACAGACAGCGGTCAGACCCCAGCAATCATACATTTATCACTGATCCTGTGTGATCGCTGGAGGTCTGACCACTGGGGGCGCTGTCCACATCAGACCCATAGAAGTGAGTGGAGCAGCATACAGACAGTGGTCAGACCCCAGCAATCATACATTTATCACTGATCCTGTGTGATCGCTGGAGGTCTGACCACTGGGGGCGCTGTCCACATCAGACCCATAGAAGTGAGTGGAGCAGCATACAGACAGCGGTCAGACCCCAGCAATCATACATTTATCACTGATCCTGTGTGATCGCTGGAGGTCTGACCACTGGGGGCGCTGTCCACATCAGACCCATAGAAGTGAGTGGAGCAGCATACAGACAGCGGTCAGACCCCAGCAATCATACATTTATCACTGATCCTGTGTGATCGCTGGAGGTCTGACCACTGGGGGCGCTGTCCACATCAGACCCATAGAAGTGAGTGGAGCAGCATACAGACAGCGGTCAGACCCCAGCAATCATACATTTATCACTGATCCTGTGTGATCGCTGGAGGTCTGACCACTGGGGGCGCTGTCCACATCAGACCCATAGAAGTGAGTGGAGCAGCATACAGACAGCGGTCAGACCCCAGCAATCATACATTTATCACTGATCCTGTGTGATCACTGGAGGTCTGACCACTGGGGGCGCTGTCCACATCAGACCCATAGAAGTGAGTGGAGCAGCATACAGACAGCTGGTCAGACCCCAGCAATCATACATTTATCACTGATCCTGTGTGATCGCTGGAGGTCTGACCACTGGGGGCGCTGTCCACATCAGACCCATAGAAGTGAGTGGAGCAGTATACAGACAGTGGTCAGACCCCAGCAATCATACATTTATCACTGATCCTGTGTGATCGCTGGAGGTCTGACCACTGGGGGCGCTGTCCACATCAGAGCCATAGAAGTGAGTGGAGCAGCATACAGACAGCGGTCAGACCCCAGCAATCATACATTTATCACTGATCCTGTGTGATCGCTGGAGGTCTGACCACTGGGGGCGCTGTCCACATCAGACCCATAGAAGTGAGTGGAGCAGTATACAGACAGTGGTCAGACCCCCAGCAATCATACATTTATCACTGATCCTGTGTGATCGCTGGAGGTCTGACCACTGGGGGCGCTGTCCACATCAGACCCATAGAAGTGAGTGGAGCAGCATACAGACAGCGGTCAGACCCCAGCAATCATACATTTATCACTGATCCTGTGTGATCGCTGGAGGTCTGACCACTGGGGGCGCTGTCCACATCAGACCCATAGAAGTGAGTGGAGCAGCATACAGACAGTGGTCAGACCCCAGCAATCATACATTTATCACTGATCCTGTGTGATCGCTGGAGGTCTGACCACTGGGGGCGCTGTCCACATCAGACCCATAGAAGTGAGTGGAGCAGTATACAGACAGTGGTCAGACCCCAGCAATCATACATTTATCACTGATCCTGTGTGATCGCTGGAGGTCTGACCACTGGGGGCGCTGTCCACATCAGACCCATAGAAGTGAGTGGAGCAGTATACAGACAGCGGTCAGACCCCAGCAATCATACATTTATCACTGATCCTGTGTGATCGCTGGAGGTCTGACCACTGGGGGCGCTGTCCACATCAGACCCATAGAAGTGAGTGGAGCAGTATACAGACAGTGGTCAGACCCCAGCAATCATACATTTATCACTGATCCTGTGTGATCGCTGGAGGTCTGACCACTGGGGGCGCTGTCCACATCAGACCCATAGAAGTGAGTGGAGCAGTATACAGACAGCGGTCAGACCCCAGCAATCATACATTTATCACTGATCCTGTGTGATCGCTGGAGGTCTGACCACTGGGGGCGCTGTCCACATCAGAGCCATAGAAGTGAGTGGAGCAGCATACAGACAGCGGTCAGACCCCAGCAATCATACATTTATCACTGATCCTGTGTGATCGCTGGAGGTCTGACCACTGGGGGCGCTGTCCACATCAGACCCATAGAAGTGAGTGGAGCAGTATACAGACAGCGGTCAGACCCCAGCAATCATACATTTATCACTGATCCTGTGTGATCGCTGGAGGTCTGACCACTGGGGGCGCTGTCCACATCAGACCCATAGAAGTGAGTGGAGCAGTATACAGACAGTGGTCAGACCCCAGCAATCATACATTTATCACTGATCCTGTGTGATCGCTGGAGGTCTGACCACTGGGGGCGCTGTCCACATCAGACCCATAGAAGTGAGTGGAGCAGTATACAGACAGCGGTCAGACCCCAGCAATCATACATTTATCACTGATCCTGTGTGATCACTGGAGGTCTGACCACTGGGGGCGCTGTCCACATCAGAGCCATAGAAGTGAGTGGAGCAGTATACAGACAGTAGTCAGACCCCAGCAATCATACATTTATCACTGATCCTGTGTGATCGCTGGAGGTCTGACCACTGGGGGCGCTGTCCACATCAGACCCATAGAAGTGAGTGGAGCAGCATACAGACAGTGGTCAGACCCCAGCAATCATACATTTATCACTGATCCTGTGTGATCGCTGGAGGTCTGACCACTGGGGGCGCTGTCCACATCAGACCCATAGAAGTGAGTGGAGCAGCATACAGACAGCGGTCAGACCCCAGCAATCATACATTTATCACTGATCCTGTGTGATCGCTGGAGGTCTGACCACTGGGGGCGCTGTCCACATCAGACCCATAGAAGTGAGTGGAGCAGCATACAGACAGTGGTCAGACCCCAGCAATCATACATTTATCACTGATCCTGTGTGATCGCTGGAGGTCTGACCACTGGGGGCGCTGTCCACATCAGACCCATAGAAGTGAGTGGAGCAGCATACAGACAGCGGTCAGACCCCAGCAATCATACATTTATCACTGATCCTGTGTGATCGCTGGAGGTCTGACCACTGGGGGCGCTGTCCACATCAGACCCATAGAAGTGAGTGGAGCAGTATACAGACAGCGGTCAGACCCCAGCAATCATACATTTATCACTGATCCTGTGTGATCGCTGGAGGTCTGACCACTGGGGGCGCTGTCCACATCAGACCCATAGAAGTGAGTGGAGCAGTATACAGACAGTGGTCAGACCCCAGCAATCATACATTTATCACTGATCCTGTGTGATCGCTGGAGGTCTGACCACTGGGGGCGCTGTCCACATCAGACCCATAGAAGTGAGTGGAGCAGTATACAGACAGTGGTCAGACCCCAGCAATCATACATTTATCACTGATCCTGTGTGATCGCTGGAGGTCTGACCACTGGGGGCGCTGTCCACATCAGACCCATAGAAGTGAGTGGAGCAGTATACAGACAGTGGTCAGACCCCAGCAATCATACATTTATCACTGATCCTGTGTGATCGCTGGAGGTCTGACCACTGGGGGCGCTGTCCACATCAGACCCATAGAAGTGAGTGGAGCAGTATACAGACAGCGGTCAGACCCCCAGCAATCATACATTTATCACTGATCCTGTGTGAGAACTGGAGGTCTGACCACTGGGGGCGCTGTCCACATCAGACCCATAGAAGTGAGTGGAGCAGTATACAGACAGTGGTCAGACCCCAGCAATCATACATTTATCACTGATCCTGTGTGATCGCTGGAGGTCTGACCACTGGGGGCGCTGTCCACATCAGACCCATAGAAGTGAGTGGAGCAGCATACAGACAGAGGTCAGACCCCAGCAATCATACATTTATCACTGATCCTGTGTGATCGCTGGAGGTCTGACCACTGGGGGCGCTGTCCACATCAGACCCATAGAAGTGAGTGGAGCAGCATACAGACAGCGGTCAGACCCCAGCAATCATACATTTATCACTGATCCTGTGTGATCGCTGGAGGTCTGACCACTGGGGGCGCTGTCCACATCAGAGCCATAGAAGTGAGTGGAGCAGCATACAGACAGCAGTCAGACCCCAGCAATCATACATTTATCACTGATCCTGTGTGATCACTGGAGGTCTGACCACTGGGGGCGCTGTCCACATCAGACCCATAGAAGTGAGTGGAGCAGTATACAGACAGCGGTCAGACCCCAGCAATCATACATTTATCACTGATCCTGTGTGATCGCTGGAGGTCTGACCACTGGGGGCGCTGTCCACATCAGACCCATAGAAGTGAGTGGAGCAGCATACAGACAGTGGTCAGACCCCAGCAATCATACATTTATCACTGATCCTGTGTGATCGCTGGAGGTCTGACCACTGGGGGCGCTGTCCACATCAGACCCATAGAAGTGAGTGGAGCAGTATACAGACAGTGGTCAGACCCCCAGCAATCATACATTTATCACTGATCCTGTGTGATCGCTGGAGGTCTGACCACTGGGGGCGCTGTCCACATCAGACCCTTAGAAGTGAGTGGAGCAGTATACAGACAGTGGTCAGACCCCAGCAATCATACATTTATCACTGATCCTGTGTGATCGCTGGAGGTCTGACCACTGGGGGCGCTGTCCACATCAGACACATAGAAGTGAGTGGAGCAGTATACAGACAGCGGTCAGACCCCAGCAATCATACATTTATCACTGATCCTGTGTGATCGCTGGAGGTCTGACCACTGGGGGCGCTGTCCACATCAGACCCATAGAAGTGAGTGGAGCAGTATACAGACAGAGGTCAGACCCCCAGCAATCATACATTTATCACTGATCCTGTGTGATCGCTGGAGGTCTGACCACTGGGGGCGCTGTCCACATCAGACCCATAGAACTGAGTGGAGCAGCATACAGACAGTGGTCAGACCCCAGCAATCATACATTTATCACTGATCCTGTGTGATCACTGGAGGTCTGACCACTGGGGGCGCTGTCCACATCAGACCCATAGAAGTGAGTGGAGCAGCATACAGACAGAGGTCAGACCCCAGCAATCATACATTTATCACTGATCCTGTGTGATCACTGGAGGTCTGACCACTGGGGGCGCTGTCCACATCAGACCCATAGAAGTGAGTGGAGCAGCATACAGACAGTGGTCAGACCCCAGCAATCATACATTTATCACTGATCCTGTGTGATCGCTGGAGGTCTGACCACTGGGGGCGCTGTCCACATCAGACCCATAGAAGTGAGTGGAGCAGTATACAGACAGCAGTCAGACCCCCAGCAATCATACATTTATCACTGATCCTGTGTGATCGCTGGAGGTCTGACCACTGGGGGCGCTGTCCACATCAGACCCATAGAAGTGAGTGGAGCAGCATACAGACAGTGGTCAGACCCCAGCAATCATACATTTATCACTGATCCTGTGTGATCGCTGGAGGTCTGACCACTGGGGGCGCTGTCCACATCAGACCCATAGAAGTGAGTGGAGCAGCATACAGACAGTGGTCAGACCCCAGCAATCATACATTTATCACTGATCCTGTGTGATCACTGGAGGTCTGACCACTGGGGGCGCTGTCCACATCAGACCCATAGAAGTGAGTGGAGCAGCATACAGACAGTGGTCAGACCCCAGCAATCATACATTTATCACTGATCCTGTGTGATCGCTGGAGGTCTGACCACTGGGGGCGCTGTCCACATCAGACCCATAGAAGTGAGTGGAGCAGTATACAGACAGCAGTCAGACCCCCAGCAATCATACATTTATCACTGACCCTGTGTGATCGCTGGAGGTCTGACCACTGGGGGCGCTGTCCACATCAGACCCATAGAAGTGAGTGGAGCAGCATACAGACAGTGGTCAGACCCCAGCAATCATACATTTATCACTGATCCTGTGTGATTGCTGGAGGTCTGACCACTGGGGGCGCTGTCCACATCAGAGCCATAGAAGTGAGTGGAGCAGTATACAGACAGTGGTCAGACCCCAGCAATCATACATTTATCACTGATCCTGTGTGATCGCTGGAGGTCTGACCACTGGGGGCGCTGTCCACATCAGACCCATAGAAGTGAGTGGAGCAGTATACAGACAGTGGTCAGACCCCCAGCAATCATACATTTATCACTGATCCTGTGTGATCGCTGGAGGTCTGACCACTGGGGGCGCTGTCCACATCAGACCCATAGAAGTGAGTGGAGCAGTATACAGACAGTGGTCAGACCCCAGCAATCATACATTTATCACTGATCCTGTGTGATCACTGGAGGTCTGACCACTGGGGGCGCTGTCCACATCAGACCCATAGAAGTGAGTGGAGCAGCATACAGACAGCGGTCAGACCCCAGCAATCATACATTTATCACTGATCCTGTGTGATCGCTGGAGGTCTGACCACTGGGGGCGCTGTCCACATCAGACCCATAGAAGTGAGTGGAGCAGCATACAGCCAGTGGTCAGACCCCAGCAATCATACATTTATCACTGATCCTGTGTGATCGCTGGAGTTCTGACCACTGGGGGCGCTGTCCACATCAGACCCATAGAAGTGAGTGGAGCAGCATACAGACAGCGGTCAGACCCCAGCAATCATACATTTATCACTGATCCTGTGTGATCGCTGGAGGTCTGACCACTGGGGGCGCTGTCCACATCAGACCCATAGAAGTGAGTGGAGCAGTATACAGACAGCGGTCAGACCCCCAGCAATCATACATTTATCACTGATCCTGTGTGATCGCTGGAGGTCTGACCACTGGGGGCGCTGTCCACATCAGACCCATAGAAGTGAGTGGAGCAGCATACAGACAGCGGTCAGACCCCAGCAATCATACATTTATCACTGATCCTGTGTGATCGCTGGAGGTCTGACCACTGGGGGCGCTGTCCACATCAGACCCATAGAAGTGAGTGGAGCAGTATACAGACAGCGGTCAGACCCCCAGCAATCATACATTTATCACTGATCCTGTGTGATCGCTGGAGGTCTGACCACTGGGGGTGCTGTCCACATCAGACCCATAGAAGTGAGTGGAGCAGCATACAGACAGCGGTCAGACCCCAGCAATCATACATTTATCACTGATCCTGTGTGATCGCTGGAGGTCTGACCACTGGGGGCGCTGTCCACATCAGACCCATAGAAGTGAGTGGAGCAGCATACAGACAGCGGTCAGACCCCAGCAATCATACATTTATCACTGATCCTGTGTGATCGCTGGAGGTCTGACCACTGGGGGCGCTGTCCACATCAGACCCATAGAAGTGAGTGGAGCAGTATACAGACAGCGGTCAGACCCCAGTAATCATACATTTATCACTGATCCTGTGTGATCGCTGGAGGTCTGACCACTGGGGGCGCTGTCCACATCAGACCCATAGAAGTGAGTGGAGCAGCATACAGACAGTGGTCAGACCCCAGCAATCATACATTTATCACTGATCCTGTGTGATCGCTGGAGGTCTGACCACTGGGGGCGCTGTCCACATCAGAGCCATAGAAGTGAGTGGAGCAGCATACAGACAGCGGTCAGACCCCAGCAATCATACATTTATCACTGATCCTGTGTGATCGCTGGAGGTCTGACCACTGGGGGCGCTGTCCACATCAGACCCATAGAACTGAGTGGGGCAGCATACAGACAGTGGTCAGACCCCAGCAATCATACATTTATCACTGATCCTGTGTGATCACTGGAGGTCTGACCACTGGGGGCGCTGTCCACATCAGACCCATAGAAGTGAGTGGAGCAGTATACAGACAGCGGTCAGACCCCAGCAATCATACATTTATCACTGATCCTGTGTGATCGCTGGAGGTCTGACCACTGGGGGCGCTGTCCACATCAGAGCCATAGAAGTGAGTGGAGCAGCATACAGACAGTGGTCAGACCCCAGCAATCATACATTTATCACTGATCCTGTGTGATCGCTGGAGGTCTGACCACTGGGGGCGCTGTCCACATCAGACCCATAGAAGTGAGTGGAGCAGCATACAGACAGCGGTCAGACCCCAGCAATCATACATTTATCACTGATCCTGTGTGATCGCTGGAGGTCTGACCACTGGGGGCGCTGTCCACATCGACCCATAGAAGTGAGTGGAGCAGCATACAGACAGCGGTCAGACCCCAGCAATCATACATTTATCACTGATCCTGTGTGATCGCTGGAGGTCTGACCACTGGGGGCGCTGTCCACATCAGACCCATAGAAGTGAGTGGAGCAGTATACAGACAGTGGTCAGACCCCCAGCAATCATACATTTATCACTGATCCTGTGTGATCACTGGAGGTCTGACCACTGGGGGCGCTGTCCACATCAGACCCATAGAAGTGAGTGGAGCAGCATACAGACAGCGGTCAGACCCCCAGCAATCATACATTTATCACTGATCCTGTGTGATCGCTGGAGGTCTGACCACTGGGGGTGCTGTCCACATCAGACCCATAGAAGTGAGTGGAGCAGTATACAGACAGCGGTCAGACCCCAGCAATCATACATTTATCACTGATCCTGTGTGATCGCTGGAGGTCTGACCACTGGGGGCGCTGTCCACATCAGACCCATAGAAGTGAGTGGAGCAGCATACAGACAGCGGTCAGACCCCCAGCAATCATACATTTATCACTGATCCTGTGTGAGAACTGGAGGTCTGACCACTGGGGGCGCTGTCCACATCAGAGCCATAGAAGTGAGTGGAGCAGTATACAGACAGTGGTCAGACCCCAGCAATCATACATTTATCACTGATCCTGTGTGATCGCTGGAGGTCTGACCACTGGGGGCGCTGTCCACATCAGACCCATAGAAGTGAGTGGAGCAGCATACAGACAGCGGTCAGACCCCAGCAATCATACATTTATCACTGATCCTGTGTGATAGCTGGAGGTCTGACCACTGGGGGCGCTGTCCACATCAGAGCCATAGAAGTGAGTGGAGCAGCATACAGACAGTGGTCAGACCCCAGCAATCATACATTTATCACTGATCCTGTGTGATCGCTGGAGGTCTGACCAGTGGGGGCGCTGTCCACATCAGACCCATAGAAGTGAGTGGAGCAGCATACAGACAGCGGTCAGACCCCAGCAATCATACATTTATCACTGATCCTGTGTGATCGCTGGAGGTCTGACCACTGGGGGCGCTGTCCACATCAGAGCCATAGAAGTGAGTGGAGCAGCATACAGACAGCAGTCAGACCCCAGCAATCATACATTTATCACTGATCCTGTGTGATCACTGGAGGTCTGACCACTGGGGGCGCTGTCCACATCAGACCCATAGAAGTGAGTGGAGCAGTATACAGACAGTGGTCAGACCCCAGCAATCATACATTTATCACTGATCCTGTGTGATTGCTGGAGGTCTGACCACTGGGGGCGCTGTCCACATCAGACCCATAGAAGTGAGTGGAGCAGCATACAGACAGTGGTCAGACCCCAGCAATCATACATTTATCACTGATCCTGTGTGATCACTGGAGGTCTGACCACTGGGGGCGCTGTCCACATCAGACCCATAGAAGTGAGTAGAGCAGCATACAGACAGTGGTCAGACCCCAGCAATCATACATTTATCACTGATCCTGTGTGATCACTGGAGGTCTGACCACTGGGGGCGCTGTCCACATCAGACCCATAGAAGTGAGTGGAGCAGCATACAGACAGTGGTCAGACCCCAGCAATCATACATTTATCACTGATCCTGTGTGATCGCTGGAGGTCTGACCACTGGGGGCGCTGTCCACATCAGACCCATAGAAGTGAGTGGAGCAATATACAGACAGCAGTCAGACCCCCAGCAATCATACATTTATCACTGACCCTGTGTGATCGCTGGAGGTCTGACCACTGGGGGCGCTGTCCACATCAGACCCATAAAAGTGAGTGGAGCAGCATACAGACAGTGGTCAGACCCCAGCAATCATACATTTATCACTGATCCTGTGTGATCGCTGGAGGTCTGACCACTGGGGGCGCTGTCCACATCAGAGCCATAGAAGTGAGTGGAGCAGTATACAGACAGTGGTCAGACCCCAGCAATCATACATTTATCACTGATCCTGTGTGATCGCTGGAGGTCTGACCACTGGGGGCGCTGTCCACATCAGACCCATAGAAGTGAGTGGAGCAGTATACAGACAGTGGTCAGACCCCCAGCAATCATACATTTATCACTGATCCTGTGTGATCGCTGGAGGTCTGACCACTGGGGGCGCTGTCCACATCAGACCCATAGAAGTGAGTGGAGCAGTATACAGACAGTGGTCAGACCCCAGCAATCATACATTTATCACTGATCCTGTGTGATCACTGGAGGTCTGACCACTGGGGGCGCTGTCCACATCAGACCCATAGAAGTGAGTGGAGCAGCATACAGACAGTGGTCAGACCCCAGCAATCATACATTTATCACTGATCCTGTGTGATCACTGGAGGTCTGACCACTGGGGGCGCTGTCCACATCAGACCCATAGAAGTGAGTGGAGCAGTATACAGACAGCGGTCAGACCCCCAGCAATCATACATTTATCACTGATCCTGTGTGATCGCTGGAGGTCTGACCACTGGGGGTGCTGTCCACATCAGACCCATAGAAGTGAGTGGAGCAGTATACAGACAGCGGTCAGACCCCAGCAATCATACATTTATCACTGATCCTGTGTGATCGCTGGAGGTCTGACCACTGGGGGCGCTGTCCACATCAGACCCATAGAAGTGAGTGGAGCAGTATACAGACAGCGGTCAGACCCCAGCAATCATACATTTATCACTGATCCTGTGTGATCGCTGGAGGTCTGACCACTGGGGGTGCTGTCCACATCAGACCCATAGAAGTGAGTGGAGCAGTATACAGACAGCGGTCAGACCCCAGTAATCATACATTTATCACTGATCCTGTGTGATCGCTGGAGGTCTGACCACTGGGGGCGCTGTCCACATCAGAGCCATAGAAGTGAGTGGAGCAGCATACAGACAGCGGTCAGACCCCAGCAATCATACATTTATCACTGATCCTGTGTGATCGCTGGAGGTCTGACCACTGGGGGCGCTGTCCACATCAGACCCATAGAACTGAGTGGGGCAGCATACAGACAGTGGTCAGACCCCAGCAATCATACATTTATCACTGATCCTGTGTGATCACTGGAGGTCTGACCACTGGGGGCGCTGTCCACATCAGACCCATAGAAGTGAGTGGAGCAGCATACAGACAGAGGTCAGACCCCAGCAATCATACATTTATCACTGATCCTGTGTGATCACTGGAGGTATGACCACTGGGGGCGCTGTCCTCATCAGACCCATAGAAGTGAGTGGAGCAGTATACAGACAGTGGTCAGACCCCCAGCAATCATACATTTATCACTGATCCTGTGTGATCGCTGGAGGTCTGACCACTGGGGGCGCTGTCCACATCAGAGCCATAGAAGTGAGTGGAGCAGCATACAGACAGCGGTCAGACCCCAGCAATCATACATTTATCACTGATCCTGTGTGATCACTGGAGGTATGACCACTGGGGGCGCTGTCCACATCAGACCCATAGAAGTGAGTGGAGCAGTATACAGACAGCGGTCAGAACCCCCAGTAATCATACATTTATCACTGATCCTGTGTGATAGCTGGAGGTCTGACCACTGGGGGCGCTGTCCACATCAGACCCATAGAAGTGAGTGGAGCAGCATACAGACAGCGGTCAGACCCCAGCAATCATACATTTATCACTGATCCTGTGTGATCGCTGGAGGTCTGACCACTGGGGGCGCTGTCCACAATCGACCCATAGAAGTGAGTGGAGCAGTATACAGACAGTGGTCAGACCCCCAGCAATCATACATTTATCACTGATCCTGTGTGATCACTGGAGGTCTGACCACTGGGGGCGCTGTCCACATCAGACCCATAGAAGTGAGTGGAGCAGCATACAGACAGCGGTCAGACCCCCAGCAATCATACATTTATCACTGATCCTGTGTGATCGCTGGAGGTCTGACCACTGGGGGCGCTGTCCACATCAGACCCATAGAAGTGAGTGGAGCAGCATACAGACAGCGGTCAGACCCCCAGCAATCATACATTTATCACTGATCCTGTGTGATCGCTGAAGGTCTGACCACTGGGGGCGCTGTCCACATCATACCCATAGAAGTGAGTGGAGCAGTATACAGACAGCAGTCAGACCCCAGCAATCATACATTTATCACTGATCCTGTGTGATCGCTGGAGGTCTGACCACTGGGGGCGCTGTCCACATCAGACCCATAGAAGTGAGTGGAGCAGTATACAGACAGCGGTCAGACCCCAGCAATCATACATTTATCACTGATCCTGTGTGATCGCTGGAGGTCTGACCACTGGGGGCGCTGTCCACATCAGACCCATAGAAGTGAGTGGAGCAGTATACAGACAGCGGTCAGACCCCCAGCAATCATACATTTATCACTGATCCTGTGTGAGAACTGGAGGTCTGACCACTGGGGGCGCTGTCCACATCAGAGCCATAGAAGTGAGTGGGGCAGTATACAGACAGTGGTCAGACCCCAGCAATCATACATTTATCACTGATCCTGTGTGATCGCTGGAGGTCTGACCACTGGGGGCGCTGTCCACATCAGACCCATAGAAGTGAGTGGAGCAGCATACAGACAGAGGTCAGACCCCAGCAATCATACATTTATCACTGATCCTGTGTGATCGCTGGAGGTCTGACCACTGGGGGCGCTGTCCACATCAGACCCATAGAAGTGAGTGGAGCAGCATACAGACAGCGGTCAGACCCCAGCAATCATACATTTATCACTGATCCTGTGTGATCGCTGGAGGTCTGACCACTGGGGGCGCTGTCCACATCAGAGCCATAGAAGTGAGTGGAGCAGCATACAGACAGCAGGTCAGACCCCAGCAATCATACATTTATCACTGATCCTGTGTGATCGCTGGAGGTCTGACCACTGGGGGCGCTGTCCACATCAGACCCATAGAAGTGAGTGGAGCAGCATACAGACAGCGGTCAGACCCCAGCAATCATACATTTATCACTGATCCTGTGTGATCACTGGAGGTCTGACCACTGGGGGCGCTGTCCACATCAGACCCATAGAAGTGAGTGGAGCAGTATACAGACAGCGGTCAGACCCCAGCAATCATACATTTATCACTGATCCTGTGTGATCGCTGGAGGTCTGACCACTGGGGGCGCTGTCCACATCAGACCCATAGAAGTGAGTGGAGCAGTATACAGACAGCGGTCAGACCCCAGCAATCATACATTTATCACTGATCCTGTGTGATCGCTGGAGGTCTGAACACTGGCGGCGCTGTCCACATCAGACCCATAGAAGTGAGTGGAGCAGCATACAGACAGTGGTCAGACCCCAGCAATCATACATTTATCACTGATCCTGTGTGATCGCTGGAGGTCTGACCACTGGGGGCGCTGTCCACATCAGACCCATAGAACTGAGTGGGGCAGCATACAGACAGTGGTCAGACCCCAGCAATCATACATTTATCACTGATCCTGTGTGATCACTGGAGGTCTGACCACTGGGGGCGCTGTCCACATCAGACCCATAGAAGTGAGTGGAGCAGCATACAGACAGAGGTCATACCCCAGCAATCATACATTTATCACTGATCCTGTGTGATCACTGGAGGTCTGACCACTGGGGGCGCTGTCCACATCAGACCCATAGAAGTGAGTGGAGCAGCATACAGACAGTGGTCAGACCCCAGCAATCATACATTTATCACTGATCCTGTGTGATCACTGGAGGTCTGACCACTGGGGGCGCTGTCCACATCAGACCCATAGAAGTGAGTGGAGCAGCATACAGACAGTGGTCAGACCCCAGCAATCATACATTTATCACTGATCCTGTGTGATCGCTGGAGGTCTGACCACTGGGGGCGCTGTCCACATCAGACCCATAGAAGTGAGTGGAGCAGCATACAGACAGTGGTCAGACCCCAGCAATCATACATTTATCACTGATCCTGTGTGATTGCTGGAGGTCTGACCACTGGGGGCGCTGTCCACATCAGACCCATAGAAGTGAGTGGAGCAGCATACAGACAGTGGTCAGACCCCAGCAATCATACATTTATCACTGATCCTGTGTGATCACTGGAGGTCTGACCACTGGGGGCGCTGTCCACATCAGACCCATAGAAGTGAGTGGAGCAGCATACAGACAGTGGTCAGACCCCAGCAATCATACATTTATCACTGATCCTGTGTGATCACTGGAGGTCTGACCACTGGGGGCGCTGTCCACATCAGACCCATAGAAGTGAGTGGAGCAGCATACAGACAGTGGTCAGACCCCAGCAATCATACATTTATCACTGATCCTGTGTGATCGCTGGAGGTCTGACCACTGGGGGCGCTGTCCACATCAGACCCATAGAAGTGAGTGGAGCAATATACAGACAGCAGTCAGACCCCCAGCAATCATACATTTATCACTGATCCTGTGTGATCGCTGGAGGTCTGACCACTGGGGGCGCTGTCCACATCAGACCCATAGAAATGAGTGGAGCAGCATACAGACAGTGGTCAGACCCCAGCAATCATACATTTATCACTGATCCTGTGTGATTGCTGGAGGTCTGACCACTGGGGGCGCTGTCCACATCAGAGCCATAGAAGTGAGTGGAGCAGTATACAGACAGTGGTCAGACCCCAGCAATCATACATTTATCACTGATCCTGTGTGATCGCTCGAGGTCTGACCACTGGGGGCGCTGTCCACATCAGACCCATAGAAGTGAGTGGAGCAGTATACAGACAGTGGTCAGACCCCCAGCAATCATACATTTATCACTGATCCTGTGTGATCGCTGGAGGTCTGACCACTGGGGGCGCTGTCCACATCAGACCCATAGAAGTGAGTGGAGCAGTATACAGACAGTGGTCAGACCCCAGCAATCATACATTTATCACTGATCCTGTGTGATCACTGGAGGTCTGACCACTGGGGGCGCTGTCCACATCAGACCCATAGAAGTGAGTGGAGCAGCATACAGACAGCGGTCAGACCCCAGCAATCATACATTTATCACTGATCCTGTGTGATCGCTGGAGGTCTGACCACTGGGGGCGCTGTCCACATCAGACCCATAGAAGTGAGTGGAGCAGTATACAGACAGCGGTCAGACCCCCAGCAATCATACATTTATCACTGATCCTGTGTGATCGCTGGAGGTCTGACCACTGGGGGTGCTGTCCACATCAGACCCATAGAAGTGAGTGGAGCAGTATACAGACAGCGGTCAGACCCCAGTAATCATACATTTATCACTGATCCTGTGTGATCGCTGGAGGTCTGACCACTGGGGGCGCTGTCCACATCAGAGCCATAGAAGTGAGTGGAGCAGCATACAGACAGCGGTCAGACCCCAGCAATCATACATTTATCACTGATCCTGTGTGATCGCTGGAGGTCTGACCACTGGGGGCGCTGTCCACATCAGACCCATAGAACTGAGTGGGGCAGCATACAGACAGTGGTCAGACCCCAGCAATCATACATTTATCACTGATCCTGTGTGATCACTGGAGGTCTGACCACTGGGGGCGCTGTCCACATCAGACCCATAGAAGTGAGTGGAGCAGCATACAGACAGCGGTCAGACCCCCAGCAATCATACATTTATCACTGATCCTGTGTGATCACTGGAGGTATGACCACTGGGGGCGCTGTCCTCATCAGACCCATAGAAGTGAGTGGAGCAGTATACAGACAGAGGTCAGACCCCAGCAATCATACATTTATCACTGATCCTGTGTGATCACTGGAGGTATGACCACTGGGGGCGCTGTCCTCATCAGACCCATAGAAGTGAGTGGAGCAGTATACAGACAGCGGTCAGACCCCATCAATCATACATTTATCACTGATCCTGTGTGATCGCTGGAGGTCTGACCACTGGGGGCGCTGTCCACATCAGACCCATAGAAGTGAGTGGGGCAGCATACAAACAGCGGTCAGACCCCCAGCAATCATACATTTATCACTGATCCTGTGTGATCGCTGGAGGTCTGACCACTGGGGGTGCTGTCCAAATCAGAGCTATAGAAGTGAGTGGGGCAGCATACAGACAGTGGTCAGACGCCAGCAATCATACATTTATCACTGATCCTGTGTGATCGCTGGAGGTCTGACCACTGGGGGCGCTGTCCACATCAGACCCATAGAAGTGAGTGGAGCAGCATACAGACAGCGGTCAGACCCCAGCAATCATACATTTATCACTGATCCTGTGTGATCGCTGGAGGTCTGACCACTGGGGGCGCTGTCCACAATCGACCCATAGAAGTGAGTGGAGCAGCATACAGACAGCGGTCAGACCCCAGCAATCATACATTTATCACTGATCCTGTGTGAGAACTGGAGGTCTGACCACTGGGGGCGCTGTCCACATCAGACCCATAGAAGTGAGTGGAGCAGTATACAGACAGTGGTCAGACCCCCAGCAATCATACATTTATCACTGATCCTGTGTGATCGCTGGAGGTCTGACCACTGGGGGCGCTGTCCACATCAGACCCATAGAAGTGAGTGGAGCAGCATACAGACAGTGGTCAGACCCCCAGCAATCATACATTTATCACTGATCCTGTGTGATCGCTGGAGGTCTGACCACTGGGGGCGCTGTCCACATCAGACCCATAGAAGTGAGTGGAGCAGCATACAGACAGCGGTCAGACCCCAGCAATCATACATTTATCACTGATCCTGTGTGATCACTGGAGGTCTGACCACTGGGGGCGCTGTCCACATCAGACCCATAGAAGTGAGTGGAGCAGCATACAGACAGTGGTCAGACCCCAGCAATCATACATTTATCACTGATCCTGTGTGATCACTGGAGGTCTGACCACTGGGGGCGCTGTCCACATCAGACCCATAGAAGTGAGTGGAGCAGCATACTGACAGTGGTCAGACCCCAGCAATCATACATTTATCACTGATCCTGTGTGATCGCTGGAGGTCTGACCACTGGGGGCGCTGTCCACATCAGACCCATAGAAGTGAGTGGAGCAGCATACAGACAGTGGTCAGACCCCAGCAATCATACATTTATCACTGATCCTGTGTGATTGCTGGAGGTCTGACCACTGGGGGCGCTGTCCACATCAGACCCATAGAAGTGAGTGGAGCAGCATACAGACAGTGGTCAGACCCCAGCAATCATACATTTATCACTGATCCTGTGTGATCACTGGAGGTCTGACCACTGGGGGCGCTGTCCACATCAGACCCATAGAAGTGAGTGGAGCAGCATACAGACAGCAGTCAGACCCCCAGCAATCATACATTTATCACTGATCCTGTGTGATCGCTGGAGGTCTGACCACTGGGGGCGCTGTCCACATCAGACCCATAGAAATGAGTGGAGCAGCATACAGACAGTGGTCAGACCCCAGCAATCATACATTTATCACTGATCCTGTGTGATTGCTGGAGGTCTGACCACTGGGGGCGCTGTCCACATCAGACCCATAGAAGTGAGTGGAGCAGCATACAGACAGTGGTCAGACCCCAGCAATCATACATTTATCACTGATCCTGTGTGATCACTGGAGGTCTGACCACTGGGGGCGCTGTCCACATCAGACCCATAGAAGTGAGTGGAGCAGCATACAGACAGTGGTCAGACCCCCAGTATTCATACATTTATCACTGATCCTGTGTGATCGCTGGAGGTCTGACCACTGGGGGCGCTGTCCACATCAGACCCATAGAAGTGAGTGGAGCAGCATACAGACAGTGGTCAGACCCCAGCAATCATACATTTATCACTGATCCTGTGTGATCACTGGAGGTCTGACCACTGGGGGCGCTGTCCACATCAGACCCATAGAAGTGAGTGGAGCAGCATACAGACAGTGGTCAGACCCCAGCAATCATACATTTATCACTGATCCTGTGTGATCGCTGGAGGTCTGACCACTGGGGGCGCTGTCCACATCAGACCCATAGAAGTGAGTGGAGCAATATACAGACAGCAGTCAGACCCCAGCAATCATACATTTATCACTGATCCTGTGTGATCGCTGGAGGTCTGACCACTGGGGGCGCTGTCCACATCAGACCCATAGAAATGAGTGGAGCAGCATACAGACAGTGGTCAGACCCCAGCAATCATACATTTATCACTGATCCTGTGTGATTGCTGGAGGTCTGACCACTGGGGGCGCTGTCCACATCAGAGCCATAGAAGTGAGTGGAGCAGTATACAGACAGTAGTCAGACCCCAGTAATCATACATTTATCACTGATCCTGTGTGATCGCTGGAGGTCTGACCACTGGGGGCGCTGTGCACATCAGACCCATAGAAGTGAGTGGAGCAGCATACAGACAGTGGTCAGACCCCAGCAATCATACATTTATCACTGATCCTGTGTGATCACTGGAGGTCTGACCACTGGGGGCGCTGTCCACATCAGACCCTTAGAAGTGAGTGGGGCAGCATACAGACAGTGGTCAGACCCCAGCAATCATACATTTATCACTGATCCTGTGTGATCACTGGAGGTCTGACCACTGGGGGCGCTGTCCACATCAGACCCTTAGAAGTGAGTGGGGCAGCATACAGACAGTGGTCAGACCCCAGCAATCATACATTTATCACTGATCCTGTGTGATCACTGGAGGTCTGACCACTGGGGGCGCTGTCCACATCAGACCCATAGAAGTGAGTGGAGCAGCATACAGACAGCGGTCAGACCCCAGCAATCATACATTTATCACTGATCCTGTGTGATCACTGGAGGTCTGACCACTGGGGGCGCTGTCCACATCAGACCCTTAGAAGTGAGTGGGGCAGCATACAGACAGTGGTCAGACCCCAGCAATCATACATTTATCACTGATCCTGTGTGATCACTGGAGGTCTGACCACTGGGGGCGCTGTCCACATCAGACCCATAGAAGTGAGTGGAGCAGCATACAGACAGTGGTCAGACCCCAGCAATCATACATTTATCACTGATCCTGTGTGATCGCTGGAGGTCTGACCACTGGGGGCGCTGTCCACATCAGAGCCATAGAAGTGAGTGGAGCAGCATACAGACAGCGGTCAGACCCCAGCAATCATACATTTATCACTGATCCTGTGTGATCGCTGGAGGTCTGACCACTGGGGGCGCTGTCCACATCAGAGCCATAGAAGTGAGTGGAGCAGCATACAGACAGTGGTCAGACCCCAGCAATCATACATTTATCACTGATCCTGTGTGATCGCTGGAGGTCTGACCACTGGGGGCGCTGTCCACATCAGACCCATAGAAGTGAGTGGAGCAGCATACAGACAGTAGTCAGACCCCAGCAATCATACATTTTTCACTGATCCTGTGTGATCACTGGAGGTCTGACCACTGGGGGCGCTGTCCACATCAGACCCTTAGAAGTGAGTGGGGCAGCATACAGACAGTGGTCAGACCCCAGCAATCATACATTTATCACTGATCCTGTGTGATCACTGGAGGTCTGACCACTGGGGGCGCTGTCCATAGCAGACCCATAGAAGTGAGTGGAGCAGCATACAGACAGTGGTCAGACCCCAGCAATCATACATTTATCACTGATCCTGTGTGATCGCTGGAGGTCTGACCACTGGGGGCGCTGTCCACATCAGAGCCATAGAAGTGAGTGGAGCAGCATACAGACAGCGGTCAGACCCCAGCAATCATACATTTATCACTGATCCTGTGTGATCGCTGGAGGTCTGACCACTGGGGGCGCTGTCCACATCAGAGCCATAGAAGTGAGTGGAGCAGCATACAGACAGTGGTCAGACCTCAGCAATCATACATTTATCACTGATCCTGTGTGATCGCTGGAGGTCTGACCACTGGGGGCGCTGTCCACATCAGACCCATAGAAGTGAGTTGAGCAGCATACAGACAGTAGTCAGACCCCAGCAATCATACATTTTTCACTGATCCTGTGTGATCACTGGAGGTCTGACCACTGGGGGTGCTGTCCACATCAGACCCATAGAAGTGAGTGGAGCAGTATACAGACAGTGGTCAGACCCCCAGCAATCATACATTTATCACTGATCCTGTGTGATCGCTGGAGGTCTGACCACTGGGGGCGCTGTCCACATCAGACCCTTAGAAGTGAGTGGGGCAGCATACAGACAGTGTTCAGACCCCAGCAATCATACATTTTTCACTGATCCTGTGTGATCGCTGGAGGTCTGACCACTGGGGGCGCTGTCCACATCAGACCCATAGAACTGAGTGGGGCAGCATACAGACAGTGGTCAGACCCCAGCAATCATACATTTATCACTGATCCTGTGTGATCACTGGAGGTCTGACCACTGGGGGCGCTGTCCACATCAGAGCCATAGAAGTGAGTGGAGCAGTATACAGACAGCGGTCAGACCCCAGCAATCATACATTTATCACTGATCCTGTGTGATCGCTGGAGGTCTGACCACTGGGTGCGCTGTCCACATCAGACCCTTAGAAGTGAGTGGAGCAGTATACAGACAGTGGTCAGACCCCAGCAATCATACATTTATCACTGATCCTGTGTGATCGCTGGAGGTCTGACCACTGGGGGCGCTGTCCACATCAGACCCATAGAAGTGAGTGGAGCAGCATACAGACAGTAGTCAGACCCCAGCAATCATACATTTTTCACTGATCCTGTGTGATCGCTGGAGGTCTGACCACTGGGGGCGCTGTCCACATCAGACCCAGAGAAGTGAGTGGAGCAGTATACAGTCAGTGGTCAGACCCCAGCAATCATACATTTATCACTGATCCTGTGTGATTGCTGGAGGTCTGACCACTGGGGGTGCTGTCCACATCAGACCCATAGAAGTGAGTTCAGCAGTATACAGACAGTAGTCAAACCCCCAGAAATCATACATATATCACTAAACCTGTGTGATCTCTGGAGGTCTGACCACTTTGGGGTGATGTCCACATCATCCCAAATAAGACACCACACCATATCTACACAGATCGCAGAGCGTGCACTCAACACTCTCCTGTAGAAGACAATAGGTGGTGGATAGAACACACCTCCTCCTCTGTGCAGATCGCAGAGTATGTCCACAAAACTCTCCTGTAGAAGACAATGGGTGGTGGATACAACACACCTCCTCCTCTGCACAGATCGCAGAGCGATCCCACAACACTCTCCTGTAGAAGACAATAGGTGGTGGATACAACACACCTCCTCCTCTGTACAGATCGCAGAGCGTGCCCACAACACTCTCCTGTAGAAGACAATAGGTGGTGGATACAACACATCTCCTCCTCTGTGCAGATCGCAGAGCGAGCCCACAACACTCTCCTGTAGAAGACAATAGGTGGTGGATACAACACACCTCCTCCTCTGCACAGATCGCAGAGCGTGCCCACAACACTCTCCTGTAGAAGACAATAGGTGGTGGATACAACACACCTCCTCCTCTGCACAGATCACAGAGCGTGCCCACAACACTCCTATAGAAGACAATAGGTGGTGGATACAACACACCTCCTCCTCTGTGCAGATCGCAGAGCATGTCCACAACATTCTTCTGTAGAAGACAATAGGTGGTGGATATGTAATGAGCAGGACACTGGGTCATTGGGGCTGCTATGCAGTGGGTCAGTATATGAGTATAAAAGTTTGTGACGCCAGTTACAGCTTGCGCAGGTACTGTAGAAGGGCCCTTTAAGATGGTATAGCTCATGTACTATGTTAGCAATGCCAGAGGTGGATATTGTCTCTGTATTGTGTCAACGGTTTCTCCTACCTGTAGTACGGCTGGACTCCTGGATCCCGGCTCACATGCAACAAAATTGAGTGCTGTCAATAGGAGTAATGGAGGAATGATGGAATTCCACACAGAAAATAGGGTCCAACGTGTTTTTACTTGATGTTATTAGGTGCAGCTTTAGATCCATACAATTGACAGCAATAGTCTAGGATCCCAGCAGGTGTTGGCAATATGTGGCAGGAATTATATATATATATATTCTGCATCTATTACATACGCCTTTAAGAATCTGGCAGGTATCTGTCTTCTGCTCTGTCTTGGGTTCTGCTTGGTTTTGGCCTGACTAGCTATGGAAGTACTTATCTTCTCCTTGTTCTGGAATCTGTACTTACAGGACTGCTCGCAGGGAATGGTGGTTTCTTCCTGGAGATCTGATAGTTCTGAAGATGGCTGCTTTCTTGGTCACCAGCTGAGGTAAGGGACTCAGGCTGGGAAGGTTGATCTTGGGCCTCATCCGAGACTTTGATCCTTGGTTGGGGTCCCTGTTTCTGAGAGCTCCTATTCACACAGCCTACCCCAACAGGGTGTGGCTGGTACACTGCCTAGAACTTTCTTTCCCCCCTCTGAAGTAGGATGTGGGAACATTCCACTCCTCCTCAGATAGGGGGAAGCTAGCCTGGAATGGTATATTCCAGTCTAGGTCTAACTCTAACCATGGTTTGCCTTCATATTACTGCCACCTGCTGGTGTACATGGAAATTACAGCAAATATATAAAATACAAACATAGACATGGCAATGCACAGTTATATTACATCAGTTGACAACACATTAACACTTGACATTATGAAACAGGGGACCAGAAGTTTAGTGACATACTTTAGGATGTTACATACCCCGTTACTTTAAGTGAAGCCGTCCTCGGCGTATGCTATGATAAGAGGAATAAGCTCTGGGTACCCAATTAATACAAAGTGCTGCATGAATTACATATAAATGACGTACAAAGACAAAACATATAACGGTTTCCTCGAGGTTCCTGCCCGCTAGCATAAGGTGTCCAACACACAGTTTCCTTATCTTGGTATAACCAGGTAACCTATAATACTGCACAAAGCAAAACCTTTACTGACTGACTTTGTATGTTCTGGCCATGAACATCAAAGAAAGCATGGGGGTGTCTTTACTCCGTAATCCCACCATTATGTAATGGAATGCCCGCAGATGAAAGGGTGGCTTTATCCTGTATTCCCTTCCCTGCATCATAGCCTGAAGAAATTTGGCTTATAGCACGATCACTATGATGACTATGAGGAAGCTAGAATATATGGCTCTAAGGTTTGAGGCGCCTTACCTTAGGCAAACGCTCAGAAGGGGAGGTATGCGTTGTCTCCGTGTCTTCTGGCAAGTCACAGGAGGAGGGCAGTACATTCCCATGGATCTCCTGGAAATGAGACACCTCCAGATGGGAACAATCCAGAACATTTAACAAGCGGGAAGGAGCAGCCTAGGGCTTCTAACGATTCCCGAAGCAGCAGGGTTACCTGTGTAGAAACTAGACCTGTGGGGTACCTGTGTAGCAGGGGTACCTGTGTAGACTAGACCCTACCCTGGGTACCTATGGGTATACATCACCGGGTGTAGGCCATTGGTGTACAGCGTCCCTATGATGACAGTCCGTATAAGGGGGGAAAGAACAAGAGCTGTGAAAAGGCACACTTTAGTAAGTTGCTACAATTTTTGTTAAGTGCAATGGTAAGTGCAATCATGGTAAACAGTGCATAAATTCACATTGCGGCACCTAGAAGCACAATACACACAATGGGCAGGATATCTTGAACATTACATAACATTTGTAAACTGGTTACAATGACATGTTATTAAATAGCATGACAATTAAGTGCAAGCTTTTATGTTGCAAACATTTTATAAAATAGTGCAAATTTTATAAGTGCAAATGTCAATGTCAGGCAAGGCTCAACAATAACTTGAGTCCTTTTTCCTCAAAGTGCTTAAAGTTGTAGAAAAGTCCTTTGCAATCCACAGGGCAAAAGTTAATTGTAATCCAAAGGGTTAAAAGTGTTATAAAATAGCAGCAGGCTATCAAGCAACCTGAGAAAGGGGATAAAACGGTTAACTTGGACATAAAGGATTAAGTGCTGATGGGGGGAGTCCTTACTGACATGAACAAAAGGTTAAAACATCACACAACATGCCAACAGGTCCTCACCCGTCAGGTAATCAGTCCATGGCGTGGCTCCCAAATAATGTCACTTGTTGGTTTTTATGATGGTGGACACCCTACAGGTGTCCAGCTCTTCATCGCTACTGGAGCTACTAAAATGCATGAGAGGTAATTCCTGCCTCTGCTGGTAGCTTAGAGTAGTGTTGGTGGTGGTGCGCCAGCGCCCTCTACCGGTGACAGTAGGGATTGGCTGAACAGCCGGTGCAGGAAGGGGCAGAACTTCTGGCTGCATTGGTGCAGGGAGAGCTGGAGCAGATTGTGCAGACTGCTTCCAGGGCAGCATATAAGGAGGGAGGAAACATGGCTGGACCTTAGGGTTGAAGGTCAAGACACTCTTGTTAATTTGTCCTACCCTCAGGGTTGGTGGCGGTGATAGATCCGGAATCAAGGGTGCAGGAGCTGGTTGAGCCTTTTCCTTGAAGACGAGTCGGCCGTCTGGGGTCTCTTGGAGGCATCTGGTCCTAGCCACAGAGCCTGGATCCTCCTGCCAGGTCTCTGGGGTGATGGCAGGGGAGAGCGGTTTCTGGATTAGAGTGACTCCGGCTGCAAACAGTCCTTGCATTGACCGCATGGGGGTATACTCGACTTGATCCCCAATGTACAAGTTGTGCCTTTCTTGGGGCAAGTAGTGGCGTTTTACCGACCTGCGGCCTACAAACACTTCAGTGCATGAGTGGTTATCCTGGAGGAATCCCACACCGCGCTCCACAGAAAACCATAGTACAGTTCCTGTACGCCGGGTCAGGATAGGGTCTCCGGACTGGGGGCAATCAAGGACCTCCTTCACCCACTCTTCTACGGCCGACTTGTATTCCCAGGCCGTCTGGGCAAAGGCAGTTATCTTGTGCGGTACCTCTGGGTTGAGGCTGCTGAGCTGGCCATAGCTGGGCGGTGGAGTGGAATCCTCAGCCGCCTCCACCGCACCAGTAGGTGGCTGTGGCTTGGTAGGCCTGAGGTTGATGACCGGTGATGGGGTCTGTGGACGTGGCAGCGGGACGGACACGGACTGGGCCTGGGCCTTAGGGAGCGGGGTAGCTCCTACCTGCTGTCGCGGCCGGGCGGCCGGTTCCGGTGCCTTCCGCTGGTCCTCTCGGGATTCAGGCGCCATCTGGATCACGGCCTTCTTCTCCGCTGGTGCAGTGACGTCAACGGCGTCCTCCGCGGGAGCAGGTACGATGTCCACATCCATCTGTATAGGCGTGTCGCCTTCCGCTGGTGCACTTGAGAGAGCGGAGGGATCCACGGCCTCCTGGAACTCTATCATCAGGTCCGGAACACCGATAGCTGGAACCGGGATTTCATCAGCCATCCTCTCTGGCATCTCCGGTATGTTAGACAGGGTAGATACGGCAGAGCTTTTGTGCACAGAGGCATCCACAGTTGTTGGGCCGCGTCTCTGCATAAGTTGGGAGACTCGGATCTCCAGTGGCTGATCGGGGTAAACATCCTCTCCATCGATGACCATCTGGTTCCACTTTGGATGCAGGTGCGCCATTCTTGATGCTGTCCGGCATACACTGATGGCTAATACTAAAGGAGGGGCGCAGAGGGTGGAGATTTTATCACCCCTGGCCAGATCAGTGACAAGTCCATGGAGGGCGTTCTCTATTTTTACCGCTCCTGAAGGGGCGTATTCGACATCTTCGCGCCTTTCTTGAAGGGGTGTCCCATCCTCACAAAATCCCCTTCCCTCTGTCTGTAACGCAATCAACAAAATACAATGAGCATTGTCTGTGACGCAATTAACTAACACATTGAGCATTGTCTGAGACGCAATCCACAAAATACAATTACCAAACGTAATGGGCTAACTTAATCACTACCAGACAGAAAACACACATTTTTCCCAACACACAGAAAACACCTCAAAACCCCACACATCCCCATAACGTATACATCCATGGATAGCTCTGGGTGAACAACATATCCAAAAATCACCCAGATCCGAGCAGGGGTTCCCGAATTCCATGGTAGTCACATTTGGCCGGCCGCAAGCATGGCTTTCCTGCCCAAAACAGTTCCACAGATTTAAGCTGTGCGGCTGGTCTGACTTCTCTTTCAAAGTTAGTATGGGCCATAATCCTGGGGCAGGAGGCTGGCAAACAGCCCCCTCCAAAACACCTTGGCGAAGTTGGTTTCGCCACACATCTCCCCCTCCCAGGGAAGACTAACCAGATACCTGACCTCACGCCGGTCAGTACCTGAGTTAGTCTGGCAGTCCACCCACAACCCAATACTGGACCTGTTGAATTTTGGGGCCTGACTCTGTTCTGTATGTCCCCAGCTGTTGAGTGGGCATCTGCTACTCCTTGCTTCCTTGTGGTTTGCTAGCTTGGAGCTGTAGGTACTTGGTGGGCAGAGGCCGACTGCGCTCTGCCCAGATGCCAGCTCATCCGCTGGGGTAGCCAGTGGGGAGTCAGCCTCTGGACAAGATGATAGGGGAGGGCAGAGGCCGACTGCGCTCTGCCCAGATGCCAGCTCTTCTGCTAGGGTAGCCTGTGGGAAGTCCGGCTCTGGAGAAGAGGATAGGGGAGGGCAGAGGCCGACTGCGCTCTGCCCAGATGCCAGCTCTTCCGCTGGTGTAGCCTGTGGGAAGTCTGGCTCTGGAGAAGAGGATAGGGGAGGGCAGAGGCCGACTGCGCTCTGCCTCGATGCCAGCTCTTCCGCTGGGGTAGCCTGTGGGAAGTCCGGCTCTGGAGAAGAGGATAGGGGAGGGCAGAGGCCGACTGCGCTCTGACCAGATGCCAGCTCTTCTGCTGGGGTAGCCTGTGGGAAGTCCGGCTCTGGAGAAGAGGATGGGGAGGGCAGAGGCCGACTGCGCTCTGCCCAGATGCCAGCTCTTCCGCTGGGATGGGGTCAGGGAATCCTGCCCCCAGGACCTTGTTGCGGTTCAGCTGTGGAGAGGAGGGATCGTTTACCTCCTCCTCCTGGCATTCCTGCAGGGTTGGTGGGGGATCCATACCGGCCGTCCAGCATCCCGGTAGGCCTGGTGCAGAGACTGCGGTCCCATCTGCACCATCGGAGTTAGAGGTGCTGTCCCCCTGTGTTTGGGGAGAGAGACCGGTTGTCTCCTCTCCCTTCAAAGTACACTGCCGCTGGGGAGTGAGACCGACTGTCTCCACTGCCCATGATGCTGGTTGTTGCAGGGGTGAGGGACCGACCATCTCCTCCCCCTGGACTCCCAGTGGCAGTTGGGGATCTGGGCCGCCTCCCCAGCCACCCTGTTGGGCCGGTGGAGTGACTACGGTCCCATCTCCACCTGCCGACTGGGGTTCCTCCCAGTACCAGTCTATGAAGTCCCCTACCTCCACAGTTGTGACTTGCCAGGGGTAGGGCTGCAGGTCTGGGCCTGGTATCCAACTGTCTTGTATCTTGCGCTGGGCTTGAATGGAGCGAAACAACTGTTGATAATCTTGCTCCAGCTCTCACTCCCTTTGGACCAGAAAGGTCAAATCTGCCCTCACCCCACTAGTTGTAGGCCAATTGTGCAAGTCCCCACTGTAGGTAGTAATGTCCCAAAATCTAGATTCTTCTGTGCTCCCAAAGTCAATGTCTTCAAAAGACTCCCACAATAACCCAGGGCAATTATGTTCCTCACCTTCGGGCTTGGCGTACTCCTCCATCCATGGAGACTGTCGTACTGTGTCCCACCATAGTGCTTGGTAAGCGTCATCCAGCCAGGTTTCCTGCCATACCAGTGTTTCAAGCTCTGACACCCACTCCGTCAATGGTTGCTCTCCCAGTAGAGGTAGTCGCAGAGCCAATCGCATTCGCAATCTCTGCTCCTCACTGGGAAGACTCTCACCCCTCTGACGCTGCACGTCCTCCAGGGCCTGGTGCCATACGCCTTTCCGCTCGGCATCCCTGTACTCCGGGTGATCTTCCTCATGGAATGCTGTGCAGGAACCAACGGCATCCATACTGCTGTAGCCAGGGGCGCTGTACGGATACTAGCGTTGCCCTCAATATACTCCACGGACGGTGTCTCCGAGCTGCTTCTCCTCACACTAGGACGCCATCCCACTGCTTGCCACCAATGAAACGGAACGCCTAGCACCCCGACCGGGTACCTCCGTTGATAGATGCTCCTAGTGCTTCCAGAGGACTCCAAGCACTCCACTTGACACCGTCAGTGCTGCAGACCCCACGAACCACCGAAGTTTGGTTGAGGTCTCGCCGTCTCCTACCAACCCTGGACCTACGACAAGGCTCCAGGCTCCAGTGTGTGAACCTCTACTAAATCCAGAGACAGGAACCAGGAACAAGCTCTTACAAGAGCTTATACTCAGGGGAGTATTATGATATAGCAATCCCCAAGAGTGTAGTTATCCCATCCCCCAAACATGAGCCAAGACTTCATAAAGGGGTAAAGCAGGAACTCTCTTTATTTGAACACACAAGCATTGATTTATACACATCTTCCAACAAGGTTACCAACCACAGGGTTTTGTAAAAACAGCCAATCACATGCATTTACAGTATTCAAACCTTCCCAGCAATTGTACACAAAATCCCCTTCCCTCTGTCTGTAACGCAATCAACAAAATACAATGAGCATTGTCTGAGACGCAATTAACTAACACACTGGCATTGTCTGAGACGCAATCCACAAAATACAATTACCAAACGTAATGGGCTAACTTAATCACTACCAGACAGAAAACACACATTTTTCCCAACACACAGAAAACACCTCAAAACCCCACACATCCCCATAATGTATACATCCATGGATAGCTCTGATCTGGGTGAACAACATATCCAAAAATCACCCAGATCCGAGCAGGGGTTCCCAAATTCCATGGAAGTCACATTTGGCCGGCCGCAAGCATGGCTTTCCTGCCCAAAACAGTTCCACAGATTTAAGCTGTGCGGCCGGTCTGTCTTCTCCTTCAAAGTTAGTATGGGCCATAATCCTGGGGCAAGAGGCTAGTAGCCAGGCCCCTCCAAAACCCAGTGGCGAGGTTGGTTTCGCCACAATGGTAATAGGGTGTCTGGCTCCCTCTAGCCAATGGCGCCATTCCTCAAAAGCTAATTTGATGGCTAACAACTCCCTATCTCCCACATCGTAATTTCTCTCTGCGGAGGAGAGCTTCTTTGAGAAAAAGGCACACGGTCGCCATTTGGCAGGAGAGGGACCCTGAGACAAGACCGCACCCACACCCACCTCAGAAGTGTCCACCTCAACAATAAAAGGCAGAGAGACATCAGGTTGTACCAAGATAGGAGCGGAAGCAAAACTCTTTTTGATACTAGAAAAGGCCTTACGTGCATCTACCGACCAGGAGGAAAACTCTACCCCCTTTCTAGTCATATCAGTGAGTGGCTTAACAACAGAGGAATAATTCAAAATGAGCTTCCTGTAATAATTGGCAAAACCCAAAAAACTCATCAGCGCCTTCTGATTCTCAGGAAGCTCCCAATCAAACACAGCGCGGACCTTCTCAGGGTCCATGCGAAAACCAGAAGCGGAGAGAAGAAAACCCAGAAATTTAATTTCTGGAACCACAAACACACAATTTTCCAGTTTAGCGTATAGTTTATTCTCCCGCAGAATGAGAAATACCTGACGTAGGTGGTCCCTATGAGTTTTGAAATCAGGAGAAAAATCAAAATGTCATCTAGATACACTAGTACAAATTTCCCCATTAAATGATAAAAAATGCTGTTCACAAAATGTTGGAAGACGGCTGGAGCAATCATCAAACCAAAGGGCATAACCAAATTCTCGAAATGACCCTCAGGGGTATTGAAGGCCGTCTTCCATTCGTCCCCTTCCCTGACCCTGACTAGGTTGTATGCCCCTCTTAAATCCAACTTAGAAAAAACTTTAGCCCCAACAATCTGGTTAAACAGGTCCGGGATCAGAGGAAGCGGATATGGGTCACAAACCGTGATACGGTTCAGCTCTGTGAAATCCAGACAAGGTCTTAACAAAAAAAAAAACAGCGGCAACAGGTGACTTCGAGGGTCGGATGTGTCCCTTTCTCAGGCTCTCAGAGATATAAGTACGCATAGCGACTCTTTTGGGAGAGATTGTATAAACGAGATTTAGGCAGCTTGGCGCCTGGGATGAGATTAATAGGGCAATCGTACTCCCGGTGAGGGGGCAGCTCCTGGACACCACTCTCGGAAAACACATCCGAAAATTCAGAGAGAAAAAATGGTACAGTCTTAGTAGAAACCTCTGAAAGAGACGCCGAGAGGCAATTCTCTCTGCAAAAGTCACTCCAACCATTTATTTGCTTCGCTTGCCAATTAATAGTGGGGTTATGTTTAGTGAGCCAGGGTAGCCCCAACACTAGAGGAGTAGGTAATCCGCTTAGGACAAAACATGACACATCCTCAACATGAGCGTCACCCACAGTCAAACGGATATTGTGAACTATGCCCTTTAACGACTTTTGAGAAAGTGGAGCGGTATCGATAGCAAAAACAGGTATATCCTTTCCCAAAGTGCATACCTGGAAACCATGTGTTATAGCAAATTGATTATCAATGAGATTGACAGCTGCTCCACCATCTACAAAAATCTCACAAACAATGTTCTTGCTGTCTAGCGTCACCCTGGCAGGTAGGAGAAAACGGGAACTACAAGCAAACGGAAAACCTTTAATTTCCTTATCAACTTTGCCAATAGCAACAGATGGAACATTTTTAGAGGACTTTTTTCTTTTTGTTTCTTTATTACTCTCAAAAAACTCCCTGAATCTCCTAGAGGGGCAAACATTTGCCAAATGATTTCTCCACAACAGAAACAAACCCTCCTCTGAGAGCTGAATCCTTTATTATTAGAGGCAAGCAAACCCAGCTGCATGGGCTCCAGCTCAGAGGGGATTGAGAGAGACTGAGGCCCCTGCGCACTGAATGAGAGCGCCCCACTGTCCTTGGACTGAATATGACAGGAAGGAGTGATCTCCCCTCTCTCTCTAAGACGCCTGTCAATACGAACAGCCCGAAACATGGCAGACTCCAAGGAGGCAGGTCTCTCATGAAAGGCAAATGCATCTTTCAATCCTTCCGAAAGACAATGGCAAAATTGACTTCGGAGTGCAGCATCATTCCAACCAGTATCAGCTGCCCATCTCCGAAATTCAGAACAATATATCTCTGCGGACTGTTTACCCTGGCATAAAAGACGCAGTTTAAATTCAGCCAGAGCAATACGATCTGGGTCATCATATATCTGCCCCAGGGCTACAAAAAATTCATCCACCGATCGGAGGGGCTGTGCCCCCACCGGTAGCGAAAAAGCCCAAGACTGAGCGTTATCCCTGAGCAGCGAGATGATGATCCCCACCCTCGGCTCCTCATCACCAGAGGAATGGGGAAGTAGGCGAAAATGGAGTTTGCAAGCCTCTCTAAAACGAACAAAATTCTCACTACCCCCGGAGAAAGGAATCCGGAAGAAAGATCTTAGGCTCGGAACAAACTCCATGAACGCAAGGAGAACCGGTCACCTGAAACTGAGACACAGTTTTACGGAGATCTGCTACCTCCAGTGAAAGACCCTGCATGCGGTCAATCAAGGCTGAAACCGGATCCATGCTTAAGACGGTTATTGCGGTTTATAATGTCACAGATGGTGTTACAGAAAACTAGAAATCACAAATAAATATCCGACTGACTTGATCCCATACTAAGGAACATATGGGTGAGCCCTATAAAAGCCCTAGAGCTCTCGCTGACTGCTCAGGCCATGCAAAGATCTTTATGATAGGAAATTGCATGCCCCCTGTACCTAGACTGAGTGACACCTGAAAACCCTATAATAGTGAGGGGACACGACCACCGGCTCCCTGCACTCAATACGGAGGGAGTCAGGGTCACCTAGAATCAAGCCAACAGGAAAACACAAATAAAGGAATAGACTTATCTGAGGAACCAGCAGTTTCAGCATCTAGCAGTGAGCACAATCCAGGAAGTAGTATAAACCGCAAAGTGAGGCAGTATGGGAGGGGATATAAAGGGAGGCGATCACTGCTAATAGATGACAGCTGGGAGAGGGAGAAGAGATGACAAAACGAAACCAAAACAAAAGAACATCATGCAAGAGGTACTGAAGAACGTCTGTCAGAACTTCTCAGAGATCTGGCGGTGACAATAGGTGGTGGATACAACACACCCCCTCCTCTGCACAGATCGCAGAGCATGCCCACAACACTCTCCTGTAGAAGACAATAGGTGGTGGATACAACACACCTCCTCCTCTGCACAGATCGCAGAGCGAGCCCACAACACTCTCCTGTAGAAGACAATAGGTGGTGGATACAACACACCTCCTCCTCTGCACAGATCGCAGAGCGTGCCCACAACACTGTCCTGTAAAAGACAATAGGTGGTGGATACAACACATCTCCTCTGCACAGATCGCAGAGCGTGCCCACAACACTCTCCTGTAGAAGACAATAGGTGGTGGATACAACACAACTCCTCCTCTGCACAGATCGCAGAGCGTGCCCACAGCACTCCTATAGAAGACAATAGGTGGTGGATACAACACACCTCCTCCTCTGTACAGATCACAGAGCGTGCCCACAACACTCCTATAGAAGACAATAGGTGGTGGATACAACACAACTCCTCCTCTGCACAGATCGCAGAGCGTGCCCACAGCACTCCTATAGAAGACAATAGGTGGTGGATACAACACACCTCCTCTTCTGCACAGATCACAGAGCGTGCCCACAACACTCTCCTGTAGAAGACAATAGGTGGTGGATACAACACACCTCCTCCTCTGCACAGATCACAGATCGTGCCCACAACACTCTCCTGTAGAAGACAATAGGTGGTGGATAAAACACACCTCCTCCTCTTCACAGATCACAGAGCGTGCCCACAACACTCTCCTGTAGAAGACAATAGGTGGTGGATAAAACACACCTCCTCCTCTTCACAGATTACAGAGCGTGCCCACAACACTCCTATAGAAGACAATAGGTGGTGGATACAACACACCTCCTCTTCTGCACAGATCACAGAGCGTGCCCACAACACTCTCCTGTAGAAGACAATAGGTGGTGGATACAACACACCTCCTCCTCTGCACAGATCACAGATCGTGCCCACAACACTCTCCTGTAGAAGACAATAGGTGGTGGATAAAACACACCTCCTCCTCTTCACAGATCACAGAGCGTGCCCACAACACTCTCCTGTAGAAGACAATAGGTGGTGGATAAAACACACCTCCTCCTCTTCACAGATTACAGAGCGTGCCCACAACACTCCTATAGAAGACAATAGGTGGTGGATACAACACACCTCCTCCTCTGCACAGATTACAGAGCGTGCCCACAACACTCCTATAGAAGACAATAGGTGGTGGATACAACACACCTCCTCCTCTGCACAGATCGCAGAGCGTGCCCACAACACTCTCCTGTAGAAGACAATAGGTGGTGGATACAACACACCTCCTCCTCTGCACAGATTACAGAGCGTGCCCACAACACTCCTATAGAAGACAATAGGTGATGAACACAGCACACCTTTTTCTCCTTTGCACAGATCACAGAGCGTGCCCACAACACTCCCTCACAGATGTCAATGATTATCTCCAGTCTATAGGTTCCTACGATCTGAGTGGCTGCTCACTGAACATAGTTAACAGCAGCTGATGGCCGCCCTATATTCATGAACAGGAAATAAAAATCTACAATCAGAGAACAGATTAGAAATAAAACAAATCTTCTTCATTATTGTCTGCTTTTAATTAGTAAAACAAAATATGGCGTATTACAGTCAGAGCCGCCACGTGCTGATAGTTCCGTCATATACCATATTAGGATCTCGAGAAAGGTGCGTCTCCAGAGTATTTGTCATGAGGTATTTTTGATGGTGGGATACGGTGTGTTGTTTATCATTGTGTCACTGTTGATAATTTCTCTGATTTTAGGAGTGCTGTCTTGTTGCTCTACCAGTCTGTGTATTCCCAGAATTGTCCAGTCTTAATTACATTACAGGAAGGTCTGATAACTGAATCAGCTCAGTGACCATGGGCAGCCTGGTTGTCCTCATGCTTCTTGATGAACCCCTGCTGACATTTCCTGACTGTCCATTCATGACTCTCTGCTCTCCAAATGCTGGAGATCACCCCCTGTGGTTCCTTGATCACTGAGGCACCATTTCCTGGTCTGGGGGGCCTGAAAACCATCTACCCTGTCTGCCTGCCGAATCGCGCGGTGACCGGAGTAAGCTGACTGCACTAATCAGTAGTCAGCCATCTTAGATGAAGGTGAGGAGGAGTTTTTCCACCCCCCTGCAGCCCCGATTGCTGCGATTGGCTGGCTAGTGAAGACCAGCCCATCGCAGCGCCGCCAATGTATGGAGCTGCAGGGGAACTCGGCTAGAGGTGGGAGGGGGCTGATGACATCAGCCCATGTCTCCTCCTAGGTCAGGGAGGGGACAACAGACACAGGTGTCCCTTCCCAGCGCTGCAATTGGCTGGAGCGATGGCAGCGCTATACAAGTGTCAGCCAATCTGTGGTGCTACTGGTGGCTGGGAAAGAGATGATTGGGGCTGATTACATCAGCCCATGTCTCCTCCTAGGTCAGGGAGGGGACAACAGACACAGGTGTCCCTTCCCAGCGCTGCGATTGGCTGGAGCTACAACTACTCCGAAAAGGTGACAGTAAGGCTCTCCTCCATGAGAACATGCTGGTGACAAGAGGGATGTCCTTGTACTAACCACCATTCACACTGACACCAGTTCTCCTGCCTAAGTGCGAGGTACCACTACCCCTGTCAACAAGCCTGACTGCATCCTTCATTACAACAGGCACATGGGAGCAGTGGATCTGTCCGATCAAGTCCTGAAGCCCTACAGTGCCATGCGTAAAACCAAGGTGTGGTACAAAAAGCTGGCCGTACACATTGTACAGATGGCAATGTACAATGCATACATTTTACATAGAACTGCAGGCCACACAGGAACTTTCCTTCAGTTCCAAGAGGCAGTAGTCAAGGCCTTAGTACTTCAGGAGGTCATGGTGCCCGTGTTGTACCAGGACAACATTTCCCTGGTGAAGTCCCACAAACAGCGAAGAGGGGAAAGACCCGGGTTTGTTACAAAAGGGGAATACGAAAGGACACCAGCATTTATCAGTGCGACAGCTGCCCTGATATACCTGGCCTCTGCATGAAAGAATGCTCCCGAACCTACCACTCATCCATGGATTTTTTATTTCATCCTTTATGCTCCCTGTAATATTTCCATATCTCTGATTTAGTCCACCTCACTTGCATACCCACTTTCCAACAACCACTACATAATCTTTTCTGTGAGACACCTGTTTGGTAAAAAGTACCCTTTCCAGCACTTAAAATGTTCATACGGGGGTGCTTTTTCCAAAATGGGGTCACTTCTTGGGGTTTTTCATTTCTGGGAACCTCTGAAAATGTTTTGAATGCGACATGGCAGCTAAAATCCATGTGTGCCAATTCAGGCCTGCAAATTGTACTTTGCCTGTAGAGGCCTGCTGTGCGCCAATACAGCAGGCTACGAGCACATATGGGGTGTTTGCAAAATGGGGAGAAAATGGGGAACATATACAGGGGGGCTTTTTCTCCTTTAACCCCTTGTGAAAGTGAAAAATTGGGGTCTGCTAGTAATTTTTACAAATGTGTGCTATGAAATGCTTGTCTCAAGTAATTCTGCCTTCTGTGAGACACCTGTTTGGTAAAAAGTACCCTTTCCACCACTTAAAATGTTTGCACGGGGGTGCTCTTTCCGAATTGGGGTAACTTTTGGGGATTTTTCATTTCTGGGGACCTCTGAAAATTTTCTAAATGTGACATGGCAGCTAAAATCCATGTCTGCCAATTCAGGCCTGCGAAAACCATATTTAGCTGTTGGACTCTAGAGCCCTGCCATGCGTCCATACATCATTTTATGAGCACAAATTGGGTGTTGGCGTATTCAGGGGGAAATGGGGAACAAAATGTGGGGTGCATTTTGTCCTGCTACCCCTTGTGAAATTGAAAAATGTGGGTCATTTTTTATTTTCACAGCCAAGCGTTTCCTAATTCTGTGAAACGCCCGATGGGTTTAAGTGCTCACTACACACCTTGAAATATTCCTTGTGGGGTGTAGTTTCCGGAATAGGGTCACTTTTTGATGATTTCCACTCTAGGGGTACCTCAGGGTGTCTTTATATGCAACATAGCTCTCAAAAGCCAATCCTGCAAAATCTGTCCTCCATAAGCCCTATGGCGCTACTTCCCCTTTGGACCCTGCCATCCACCCATACATCATTTTATGAGCACATATTGAGTGTTGGTGTATTCGGGGGGAAATGGGGAACAAAATGTGGGGTGCATTTTGTCCTGTTGCCCCTTGTGAAATTGAAAAATGTGGGTGTAAAGCAATTTTTTGAGGAAAAAATAGTAATTTTTCATTTTCACAGCCAAGTGTTTCCTAATTTTGTGAAACGCTCGATGGGTCAAAGTGCTCACTACACACCTTCGAATATTCCTTGAGGGGTGTTCTTTCCAGAATGGGGTCACTTTTTGGGGGTTTCCACTCTAGGGTTACCTCAGGGTGTGTTCAATTGCAAGATAGCGCCTGTGAATTATTCCGGTGAAATCTGCCTTTCAGAAGCCATTTGGTGATCCTTTCCTTCTGACCCCTGTGGTACGCCCATATAGCAGTATGCAAGCACATATGGGGTACTTCTGTAATCAGGAGAAAATGGGCAATAAATTAAGGGGTACATTTTTTCCAGTTCCCTCTCTTGAAATGGAAAAATTTGGGGCTAAAGTCAATTTTTCTTGAAAAAATTTAAATTTTTCATTTTCACAGCGAATTGTTGGGTGTAGTTTCAAGAATGGGGTCACTTTTTGGGTATTTCCACTGTAGGGGTGCCTCAGGGTGTCTTTATATGCGACATAGCTCCCAAAAGTCAATCCTTCAAAATCTGTCCTCCCTATGGCGCTACTTCCCTTTTGGACCCTGCCATGCACCCATACATCACTTTATGAGCACATATTGGGTGTTGGCGTATTCGGGGGGGGGGGGGGGAATGGGGAACAAAATGTGGGGTGCATTTTGTCCTGTTACCCCTTGTTAAAGTGAAAAATGTGGGTGTAAAGCAACTTTTTATGGAAAAAAATAAAATTTTTCATTTTCACAGCCAAGCATTTTCTAATTCTGTGAAACGCCCGATGGGTCAAAGTGCTCACTACACACCTTGAAATATTCCTTGAGGGGTGTAGTTTCCAGAATGGGGCCACTTTTTGGGGGTTTCCACTGTAGGGCCACCTCAGGGTGTCTTCACATTCGACATAGCTCCCAAATTACCATTCTAGCTAAATCCTCTCTCCAAAAGCCATATGGAGCTCCTTCCACTCTGAAGCCTGCTATGCGCCCATACATCAGTTTTTGAGCACACATGGTGTGTTTCTGTAAACCCCAGATTCAGGGTAATAGATTTTGAGTTTTGTTTGGCTGTTAACCCTTGCTTTGCTACTGGAACAAATGGATTAAAATGAAAAATCTGCCAAAAAAGTGAAATACTGAAATTTCATCTCCATTTGCCATTCACTCTTGTGGAACACCTAAAGGGTTAACAAAGTTAGTAAAACCAGTTTTGAGGGGTGTAGTTTCAAAAATTTGGGTTTTGGAAATATTGTTAAAAATGTTAAGATTTGCTTCTAAACTTCTAAGCCTTCTAACGTCCCAAAAATATAAAATATTATTTTTAAAATGATCCAAACATGTAGTAGACATATGGGGAATGTAAAGTAATTACTATTTTTGGAGGTATTACTATCTATTATAAAAGTAGAGAAATGGAAATTTTGAAATTTGCTAAATTTTCCCAATTTTTGGTAAATTTAGTATTTTTTTTATAAATAAATAAAAAATAATTTGACTCCATTTCACCAGTGTCATGAAGTACAATATGTGACGAGAAAACAATCTCAGAATGGCCTGGATAAGTCAAAGCGTTTTAAAGTTATTACCACATAAAGTCACACATGTCAGATTTTCAAAAAATGGCCTGGGCAGGAAGGTGAAAACAGGCCCAGGGTTGAAGGGGTTAATGAACCGTGATTAAAACATACAAATAAATACTAGATTGTAGGGAATACAACAAACTCTTGCCACTGTGCAATGTCTCAACACCTTAAAATCAACCCCCCCACAAAGTCTCTGGTCCTAAATGAACTCAGGCACTAGAGGGCAGCGTGTATCTGAGCCGCATACAGAGTGAGGTACAATATAAACCCTCATCATCGTGCTTGACGAATAAAATATCGATGCTCGGCACCTGGATGTAAAACAGCCCAGCAGCTCACGCTGGGAGGAAATACCTGTTTTCCCAGACTAAACCTCTCACTGTGTCACAATAGACATACCAAAGTGCTTTAGTGCTAGTGGCTTCGTCAGGAGGAGCGGTGATGGTCATGACAAAAGAAATGTTAAAAATGTATAATTTTTTTTTAGTGTTTTCGTTTTATTTGCCTCCCACAGTAATAAATCCTCTCGGGGCGTCACTAATATTGCCCTCACGCTTGTGTAATCCTTTCTGGAATGCAAAATGACCAGAGGACAAACATGACATGAAAGAAACACATTCCAGCACAGCAGAAATGAAAAGATTTATCAAAATGGAACTGTCAAGAGTCCAAGAGTCATCCAGTACAAGGTGGAGCAGCCTCGGGAGCCAAGAGCCTGAAAATAGTCCCGAAATGTATCTCCTCTAAATACAGAACATAGCATCTCTGAGAGCCCCAACGGAGAATAGTGAGAGAACGTAACACAGTGTACTCCTGCTGACAACCTGCCGCTATATTGATTGGGCTGCACCCACTGTCCAGATAATGAGGGTCTAATCCAAGCATAAATAGTAAGGGAAATTCCACCGCACACTCAGGGTTTGTATGCAAGTAAAACTTCTTTTATTATGTAATACAAAGATTTACCACCGGCGCTGATTACACTGGTTAAGCAGCAGTGTCAAAAACAGCTCCGCAATAGCTGTTATGAAAGGGTTACACACATCATTTATAAAAGAGAGAGACACCGCGCTCAGCCTAGTAAACCTGACCCTTATTAACCTCTGGTTCTGATCGTGTAAAACCTGTCCACCTCAGTTTGAAATAGCAAGATTACCTTGGTTCTGATGTGTGGGATTAGGGGACCACCTTCTCGGGCGTTCCAGTATGCACGTTTTCTTCTGCACAGAGGCAAATAGCAGGTAGAATAGGCTGTATGGAGTTCGCCCCGGCCGGTAGCGAAACTCCGCTTGTACCTACGCTCACGCTCACAAGGGGAGCTGGTGACGTCACCTGTTGAGCTACGGGCTGCTGTAAGCACCGAGAAACCTTCCTACGCGTTTCGAGTACTGCGGCACTCTTCGTCAGGGAATCAATCTAGTGCCTCCAGTGGCTTCCTTTTTTTCTACCCGCTCATGATCTTAATTAGCTCCGGCTTCAGAAATTCGACGATTAAAATATATTCGGTACTTTTAATCGAAACCAAATAACTCGATTTCTGAGTTTAAACCATTCGGGACCAGCGCGTTCATATTAAAGATCCATTGGGTTTCTTTTTTCGACATATTTTTAATGAAGTCGCCTCCTTGTCCATTTTAACTATTTCTATCCCAAAGGTGGAAGATCCATCGAATTTTCCATAATGCTTTACTGTATAGTGTCTGGACAGAGGATGCCTTCTGATTTTTTATTTATATTATATATATGCTCACTCAATCGTTTTTTTAGTTGTCTCTTAGTGCGCCCAATATATAACTTTTCACAAGGACATTTTATTGCATAAATACCTCCTTTGGTACTGCATGTTATGTAATCCCGAATATTATATTCGTAGGTGCCATCCTCATTTGTTATTCGACTCATTTTACTGGTATGTTTCTGCGATTTTTTACATACGATGCTTTTTTTGCAAGGAAAGAATCCTTTTAACCTATGCTGTCGTTTATTTTTTTGCTATTCATTATAGCCGCACATTTTTTCGTGGGTGCGATTATGTTCCCAATATTTGCCGCTTTTTTATAAACAAATGCTGGATCTTTATTAAAGAGATGTCCAATTGTCTTATCCTCCTTTAATATGTCCCAATGACGTTTTACAATATTCCTAAAAGTTCGTGTTTGTGCGTTATATGGAATGATAATGGGTGGAATTTGTTCTATTTCTCTATCTTCCTGTTGTGTCTGTGGCACTTTTTCCACCATTACATTTTTTAGAAGGATTTCCCTCTCCGTAGATTTAATTTTATCTTTCTGTTCCAAAAGTTTATTCACATTATATCCCTTTGAAGCAAATTTATTTTTTAATTTATCTGCTTCTTTGTCATACTCTATTAACCACTTACCGTCACACTAACGCCGAAAGGCGTCATCTCTGCGGCGCTCCCAGGTCACACTAACGCCGATTGGCGCCATCTCGCGTGAGCCGAGATTTCCTGTGAACGCGCGCACACAGGCGCGCGCGCTCACAGGAACGGAAGGTAAGAGAGTGGATCTCCAGCCTGCCAGCGGCGATCGTTCGCTGGCAGGCTGGAGATGTGATTTTTTTTAACCCCTAACAGGTATATTAGATGCTGTTTTGATAACAGCGTCTAATATACCTGCTACCTGGTCCTCTGGTGGTCCCCTTTGTTTGGATCGACCACCAGAGGACACAGGTAGCTCAGTAATATGTTGCACCAAGCACCACTACACTACACCCCCCCCCCCGTCACTTATTAACCCCTTATTCACCCTTGATCACCCCTGATCACCCCATATAGACTCCCTGATCACCCCCCTGTCATTGATCACCCCCCTGTAAAGCTCCATTCAGATGTCCGCATGATTTTTACGGATCCACTAATAGATGGATCGGATCCGCAAAACGCATACGGACGTCTGAATGGAGCCTTACAGGGGCGTGATCAATGACTGTGGTGATCACCCCATATAGATTCCCTGATCACCCCCCTGTCATTGATTACCCCCCTGTCATTGATCACCCCTCTGTAAAGCTCCATTCAGATGTCCGCATGATTTTTACGGATCCACTGATAGATGGATCGGATTCGCAAAACGCATACGGACGTCTGAATGGAGCCTTACAGGGGCGTGATCAATGACTGTGGTGATCACCCCATATAGACTCCCTGATCACCCCCCTGTCATTGATTACTCCCCTGTCATTGATCACACCCCTGTAAAGCTCCATTCAGACGTCCGCATGATTTTTACGGATCCACTGATAGATGGATCGGATCCGCAAAACACATACAGGCGTCTCCCTGGAGCCTTCCAGGGGGGGTGATCACCCCATATAGACTCCCTGATCACCCCCCTGTCATTGATCACCCCCCCTGTCAGGCTGCATTCAGATGTCCGTATGATTTTTACGGATCCACGGATACATGGATCGGATCCGCAAAACACATACGGACATCTGAATGGAGCCTTACAGGGGGGTGATCAATGACAGGGGGGTGATCACCCCATATAGACTCCCTGATCACCCCCCTGTCATTGATCACCCCCCTGTCATTGATCACCCCCCTGTCATTGATCACCCCCCTGTAAGGCTCCATTCAGACATTTTTTTGGCCCAAGTTAGCAGAAATTATTATTTTTTTCTTACAAAGTCTCATATTCCACTAACTTGTGTCAAAAAATAAAATCTCACATGAAGTCACCATACCCCTCACGGAATCCAAATGCGTAAATTTTTTAGACATGTATATTCCAGACTTCTTCTCACGCTTTAGGGCCCCTAGAATGCCAGGGCAGTATAAATACCCCACATGTGACCCCATTTCGGAAAGAAGACACCCCCAGGTATTCCGTGAGGGGCATATTGAGTCCATGAAAGATTGAAATTTTTGTCCCAAGTTAGCGGAAAGGGAGACTTTGTGAGAAAAAAATAAATAAAATCAATTTCCGCTAACTTGTGCCAAAAAAAAAAAATTTCTATGAACTCGCCATGCCCCTCATTGAATACCTTGGGGTGTCTTCTTTCCAAAATGGGGTCACATGTGGGGTATTTATACTGCCCTGGCATTTTAGGGGCCCTAAAGCGTGAGAAGAAGTCTGGGATCCAAATGTCTAAAAATGCCCTCATAAAAGGAATGTGGGCCCCTTTGCGCATCTAGGCTGCAAAAAAGTGTCACACATCTGGTATCGCCGTACTCAGGAGAAGATGGGCAATGTGTTTTGGGGTGTCATTTTACATATACCCATGCTGGGTGAGATAAATATCTTGGTCAAATGCCAACTTTGTATAAAAAAATGGGAAAAGTTGTCTTTTGCCGAGATATTTCTCTCACCCAGCATTAGTATATGTAAAAAGACACCCCAAAACACATTGCCCAACTTCTCCTGAATACGGCGATACCACATGTGTGACACTTTTTTGCAGCCTAGGTGGGCAAAGGGGCCCACATTCCAAAGAGCACCTTTAGGATTTCACAGGTCATTTACCTACTTACCACACATTAGGGCCCCTGGAAAATTCCAGGGCAGTATAACTACCCCACAACTGACCCCATTTTGGAAAGAAGACACCCCAAGGTATTCCGTGAGGGGCATGGCGAGTTCCTAGAATTTTATATTTTTTGTCACAAGTTAGCGGAAAATGATGATTTATTTTTTATTTTTTTTTTTCCTTACAAAGTCTCATATTCCACTAACTTGTGACAAAAAATTAAAACTTCCATGAACTCACTATGCCCATCACGAAATACCTGGGGGTGTCTTCTTTCCAAAATGGGGTCACTTGTGCGGTAGTTATACTGCCCTGGCATTTTAGGGGCCGAATGCGTGAGAAGTGGTTTGAAATCAAAATCTGTAAAAAATGGCCAGTGAAATCCGAAAGGTGCTCTTTGGAATGTGGGCCCCTTTGCGCACCAAGGCTGCAAAAAAGTGTCACACATCTGGTATCTCCGTACTCAGGAGAAGGTGGGGAATGTGTTTTGGGGTGTCTTTTTACATATACCCATGCTGGGTGAGAGAAATATCTTGGCAAAAGACAACTTTTCCCATTTTTTTATACAAAGTTGGCATTTGACCAAGATATTTATCTCACCCAGCATGGGTATATGTAAAATGACACCACAAAACACATTCCCCAACTTCTCCTGAGTACGGTGATACCACATGTGTGGCACTTTTTTGCAGCCTAGGTGGGCAAAGGGGCCCACATTCCAAAGAGCACCTTTCGGATTTCACCGGTCATTTTTTACACATTTTGATTTCAAACTACTTACCACACATTTGGGCCCCTAGAATGCCAGGGCAGTATAACTACCCCACAAGTGACCCCATTTTGGAAAGAAGACACCCCAAGGTATTCGCTGATGGGCATAGTGAGTTCATAGAAGTTTTTATTTTTTGTCACAAGTTAGTGGAATATGAGACTTTGTAAGAAAAAAAAATCCCCCCAAAAAAATCATCATTTTCCACTAACTTGTGACAAAAAATAAAAAGTTCTATGAACTCACTATGCCCATCAGCGAATACCTTAGGGTGTGTACTTTCCGAAATGGGGTCATTTGTGGGGTGTTTGTACTGTCTGGCCATTGTAGGACCTCAGGAAACATGACAGGTGCTCAGAAAGTCAGAGCTGCTTCAAAAAGCGGAAATTCACATTTTTGTACCATAGTTTGTAAACGCTATAACTTTTACCCAAACCATTTTTTTTTACCCAAACATTTTTTTTTTATCAAAGACATGTAGAACAATAAATTTAGAGCAAAATTTATATATGGATGTCGTTTTTTTTGCAAAATTTTACAACTGAAAGTGAAAAATTTCATTTTTTTGCAAAAAAATCGTTAAATTTCGATTAATAACAAAAAAAGTAAAAATGTCAGCAGCAATGAAATACCACCAAATGAAAGCTCTATTAGTGAGAAGAAAAGGAGGTAAAATTCATTTGGGTGGTAAGTTGCATGACCGAGCAATAAACCGCTAAAGTTGTGGAGTGCCGATTTGTAAAAAAGGGCCTGGTCTTTAGGGGGGTATAAACCTGTGGTCCTTAAGTGGTTAACTCAGTACAATTCCTCCTAATGCGTAAAAACTGGCTCCTAGGTATATTGTCGAGCCAACAGGGTAAATGACAGCTAGTCCTGGAGATATAACTGTTAGAATCAGTAGGCTTTTCGTACGTTTTTGTGCATATTTCTTCTCCCCTTACATAAATAGTTAAATCTAAAAAGTTTATTTCCCTAAAACTAATGTAGGAGTAAACTCCAAATAAAAATCATTTTTATTAATATCAGTTAAGAACTCCTTTAAACCTATTTCTCCCCCCTCCCAAATATAAATGACGTCATCTATGAAGCGCCGCCAGAGGACGAGGCCCGCCCGGAGCTCGTTGTTGGGGTGTATATTTTCCATCTCCCACCTACCAACATATAAATTAGCGAACCCCGGTGCGAACCTCGTCCCCATAGCGGTCCCCCACGTCTGAAGATAAATATCTAAAAATGTTTTTTTCTAAAATGAATGAAATACATTCCCCAATGAATTCTATCTGCGAGTTGGGCAGTTCTCCTTTATGGTGCAAAAAATATTGTGCAGCTTTGCGGCCTTTATTATTTTCTATTACCGTGTACAGTGACTTCACGTCTAGCGTACCTATCATATAATTCTCTCTCCACTGTATTTTCTCCAAAATTTGGAGTATGTGCTTAGTATCTTTAAGATAGGTGGGTAGGGACTGTGCGCAAGGTTGTAAGTATTGATCGACATATTTGGATAGTGCACTAGTTAGGCCTATAGTATCAGGGGTGGAGTGCCTACCAGGAGGCCTATTGGCATCTTTATGTATTTTGGGGTTTTGATAGAAGATGGCCATTTTTGGATATCTGTTATCGATGTAAAAGCTCTCTTGTTTGTGAAGGATGCCTTTATCCCTGGCTTTATATACCAGTTCTTTTTTAAAACTTTCTGTCGGATACTTTTTTAATAATTTATACGTTTTGCTGTCACTTAATATGTTTGACGCTTCCCCCTATCATAATCCTCTTTATTTAATACTACAATCCTCCCCCCCCCCCCCCTTATCTGCTGGGCGAATGATTATCTGGTTGTTTTCTTGCATATTTATTATTGCTTCTTTTTCAGCTTTGGTTATGTTACTCATATATTTTGATCTTTTTGATATTTTTATTTTCTTAATGTCCCTTGTAACCAGATTCATAAAGGTATTTAATGCTGTGGAATATTCGTTTGTTGGGTCGAATTGAGACTTGGGTTTCAGGCTTGTATGTTTAAATGGGTCATTATTGGTTTCTGTTTCTTCCTTTCGATCCCTATTTTTATTCTTTTTCATGTAATATTTCTTTAAGGCTATACGCCTCATAAATTTTCGAACCCCTATAAAGGCCTCGAATTTATTGAAGTAGGTTGTTGGGGCAAACTTGAGCCCTTTCTTTAGAATTTCTTCTTCCCCCTTATTTAGCACATATTTACTTAAATTATAAATTTTTTGCCCAAGATCTTGATTAATTAGTACATTATTTTCCCCCTCTTTATCTATTTGCTTCATTATTTTCTGGGATAGAAATAGTTAAAATGGACATACGAGGAGGCGACTTCATTAAAAATATGTCGAAAAAAGAAACCCAATGGATCTTTAATATGAACGCGCTGGTCCCGAATGGTTTAAACTCAGAAATCGAGTTATTTGGTTTCGATTAAAAGTACCGAATATATTTTAATCGTCGAATTTCTGAAGCCGGAGCTAATTAAGATCCTGAGCGGGTAGAATAAAAGGAAGCCACTGGAGGCACTAGATTGATTCCCTGCCGCAGTACTCGAAACGCGTAGGAAGGTTTCTCGGTGCTTACAGCAGCCCGTAGCTCAACAGGTGACGTCACCAGCTCCCCTTGTGAGCGTGAGCGTAGGTACAAGCGGAGTTTCGCTACCGGCCGGGGTGAACTCCATACAGCCTATTCTACCTGCTATTTGCCTCTGTGCAGAAGAAAACGTGCATATTGGAACGCCCGAGAAGGTGGTCCCCTAATCCCACACATCAGAACCAAGGTAATCTTGCTATTTCAAACTGAGGTGGACATGTTTTACACGATCAGAACCAGAGGTTAATAAGGGTCAGGTTTACTAGGCTGAGCGCGGTGTCTCTCTCTTTTATTTTATTATGTGACATATCCTCCATACAAAATGAGGGTAACCCAAAAAAATTGTCAGTAATTTATTTGTGACTATTTCTTGATGTTTTGGTCACGTTAGTAATGAGCAGAGGTGATAGGAAACTATCGCTTAATTGATCTGCTATATGGGAAAAAGGGGGGCTAAGTAAAGTCTAGGACATTAGAAAGAAGGGAGGTTTTGGTAAAACCTATGCAGATGGTTGTTAGACTGTGGCCATAATAAATAGAGCTATGGTGTGTGCCCAAAGCTGAATAGAGGCATGGATATCCATGGTAAAGGGTGCAGCGACCGGGCCGCAGTGGCAATATGTGTGAGTGTTGGCGGGCTGATGGGGGTAGTATTTGTTTTACTCACGTGCAATGATAGGAAGGACAGCACCAGTTCCTTCGGGGCACACTCTGTTGTCCAGGGACTCCCGCCAGATGGTGGTTGAGGTGCCCTTGGTGGTGCGGGTTTAAGGTGCCGTGGAGGCAGGGTCCCTGGTGTTCGTGACCCCAGCACCGTTAGGTGCAAAGGAAGGTAGTAGAAAGGATGAGGAGTCAATGGTTGTGAACAACGGAACCTTTACTTGATCAGTACAGGTCATCTATATAAGAAAAGTAGTAATCCAAGTATTATCTCAGCTGTAATCCTAGTAACAGGCTTGACAATGGGTTTCTTAAGATGGTCCTTCAGTAGGCAGGAAAGGTTTCTTCTTATCTCTGTCTACACCAGGTCCACACTCAGCACTCAGGTCCTGGATATAACTTCGTAATCCCCAGGGCGGACTCCCTAATGGCAGGCAGGAATCCTCTGCTCCGTTATCTGTACAGGATGCCTTTATATACTCTGGTCCACAATGTCTATAGAGGTATGTGGTAATAGACAACTTGGCGCCTAGTCGTCCGGCTGTGTCCAGGTGTGCAACGTCCAACAGCGGCAAAGGTTCCCTTTAAGAAATATTTGTGACGCCAGTTGCAGTAAAGCAACAATGGGACAGAGTCCCTTTAAGAAATAGTGTTGGTGGTGGTACCCAAGTGTAGGAATGGCCGAGTGGTATAGGGTGGCCTACAATGTCCCTTAATGTTTTGTATGTGTCACGGTGCTCCTACTTGGATACGCTGGACCCCAGGGGTTGTCTTCCGCAGCAGAAAAAGGGGGAAGTTAACTTGGGGATGAAGAATAAATTGAGTCCAGATCTTGTGATGAAGTTCAATAACAGCTTTACTTTTAAGAAAACATTTCTCTAAACGATTTACAGACTTTATCTTGGCTCCCAGCAGGCTTTAGCATGAACAAAACTGTGGCAGGCAAACTCCTCTCTGCTACATCTGTCGCTCTCTGGCTATGCTGTGCTGACAGGCTTAAATAGAATCTCTGTTTCTGCAGGATGCTGCAACTTCTCCCTGTAATCTGACTCTAGTTTAATCCAGGGAACTTTCTTCCTGGCCTCCATATCCAGCAGAGCTGAAGGTGCTCTAGCTGGTTCGCTTTGCTTGGCTGCTGCACACCCTTCCCCTAGCTGGGGGTGTACTAGACTGACTCCTAGAAACAAGTCCCCTCCCCTCCTTAGAGGGAGAGTTAGAATGGAAAGAAGGGTTCCATTCTCTGTAACTGTAGCTCTGCCATGCTTGCTGCCACCTACTGGTGAACCAGGTAAATTACACTTGAACATAACAGTTTCAAACATCGGAATGCACATTGTGAAGGACCTGCAATAAATACACAGATGACATGATATTAACCCATTAGAGATAGTAGCAGGGTGCAGAAGTGGTAATGCGACTCTGGGGCGTTACAGGTGCTTTTAGGCTTCTCCCGGTCACTGGTGCAGTGGAGTCCCTAAACTAAGGCTGCTTCTATCTCCACTAGACTTTCTCTATATCCATGCATTCGCTCTCTGGTCCATGCTAGTTAGCTGTAAGGAATTTGTCCACACTCCCTCCCACCACCTAGGGGTGAATAAAGGTAATTACACGACCAGCCTGTTATGAGGAATTACAGCTACAGAAATACATTAGATAGGCATAAAGTTATACAGGGCCCCACGGCCATCACTGAGTGGGACACTGCAAAGGTATAATGGATAGAGGGCATAATGGGGTAGTAAGGTAACGGGGGTGGGGGTGGGGCGTGGCAGAAAGAGCTTACCAGATGGAAGAAAGAGGCAGGTAGTAGATGAATCCCCGTGGCACATCGTGTAAGAACTACAGGGAAGGCTGGAGGTGTGTGTAGGAGAGACGCCGAACGCGGCATCTATATATGCATGTCGGAGAAAAGGAGCGCCCAAAATCCTATCTCGTCTCGCGAGATTACGGACGCTTCTACGAGTCTTATTATGAAAAGGATCAGTGGAGTCTCGCTGAAGGCACGGCGGCCATCTTGGATGTGAGCAGAGGGGAATGAATGTAAGGGATTGTGATGTGAGAAGTGCTGAGTCTGTGATGGATATGGTGTTGGTTGGGTGGAATGAAGGAGAGAGGGGAAGGGGGAGCAAGAGAAAAAAAAAGAGAAGGAGAGAAAATTGTCTGAGAGGGGTGGAATGTGGATAAGGAATAAGGGAGTGCAGTCTGAGAGGGGATGGGTGGATAGAAGAGGAAGGAAAAAAGGGAAAAAAGGTGAAAAGGGAAAAAAAGGGGGCGGGAAGGGGCAGGAGGAGTATATAGATGTGATGTGGAGGGGGACGGTGTGTGATGTGTGACATGTGACGTGTGAAAGAGAAAAAAGGACGAAGGGAGGAAGAAAAGGGAAGAAAGTAGAAAGACAAAAGAAAAGGGGGAAAGATGGAGAAGAAAAGGGGGTTGAAGTGCTGGTTTCGGGTGTATACTACCTTTGGGATCCCACGGAGGGTCAACGGGTCTGGAAGGGAAATATCAGAGATTAGTTATAGAAAAGGACAAGAAAAAGTGTTTTTCTATATAATTGTAATAAAAGTGAACAATTAAATGTTTGGATTGAAGGCCCGATTAAGGCATTCTTTCAACAGACATATGGTTCCCCCCGCGTCGTGGGTGTCGTACCTTTTCAATGATCTGGAACTTGAGTTTAGCAATGTTGTGGTTATTAAAGTGATCAGGGATTGGTAGCCAGCTCTTCTTGCATCTGATTGTGGATACGTGGCCGATAATGCGGTCACGTATTGGTTGTGTGGTTTCTCCCACATAGAGGAGTCCGCAAGGGCATTTGATCAGGTATATAACGAATGTTGAGTCGCATGTGAAAAAGTCCCTGATTGTGTAGAATTTACTCACATGTGGGTGCGTAATGTGGTCACCTTTAATAATATTGGAGCAGCAACTGCAATGGAGACAAGGGGAGGTCCTGTGGCATTGGGTCTTAAGGAAAGTTTGTCTTGATTGGAGCACTTGGCTCCCTATGTCGGCTTTAATGAGTTTATTTTTGAGGTTAGTGGCTCTTTTTAAACACATTAGAGTTAGTGTTTGGAAGGACTGGATAGTGGGATAGCAGGTGTTTAGAAGTGGCCAATGTTTCTTGATTGTGTGTTGAATTTTGGGCATCAGGGGATGGTAAGTGTTGTGACACAGTGAGGGGAATGTTCTGGGAAAACAAGGTATTTTCCTCCCAGCGTGTGCTGATGAGCTGATTTGAAGCCTGGTGAGGTCAAATACCGGACTGGATTTTATTTGCCAGTCCGGGTTTTTGGCAGCACCTGGCTCTCCTTAAATAGGCAGCTGGGCTCAGCAGCAGGATCTCTGTGTTGGTATCTGAGGCTTGGTGCCAGGTTGGAGGGCTGAGACCCATGGACCGAGAAAACAGGCCCCTAAAGCCTGCCGTGGACTGCTGGAGGCAGAACTGACATCAAGGTGACTTGTCTTATAGGAACTTTCCAATTTGTGTGAAGTAACACCAAGATGTACTTTCCATTGTGTGTGAAGTAAACACCAAGACTGCAAAGTAACGCATTGTTTTGTGCATTTTCCTCAAGTGTGAATAAACACTGAAGTTTTGCGTTAAGAACTTGTCTTTTGCCTCTGTACTGCATCTACTTACCCTATCTACCAGAGCAAAACCCCACAGTGTGTACAAAGGGGACACATTCTAGTTGGTTTAGTCAAAGTAGGTGTATAGGATATTTCTTTGTCAAGTAGTTCTTTTGGATAACCCCTCTCTAAGAACCTGGAGGCCATAGTTTGAAGTTGTGTTTTTCGATTATGTGGGTCTGAGACATAATCTGTGATCTGTGTGGAACTGTGATCACTGAAAATAAATTTTTGTTGAGCCGGAATGACAATTGGAGTAGTGTAAGCGTCCATTGCGGTCAGTTTGTTTACTGTAGAGGTCTGTGCTGATATTGCCCATGTTATTTTTTTTAATTTTTTGTGTCGAGGAAACTAATGGAGTGGGAATCAAAGTTCAGAGTAAATTTTAGTTCGGGTCTGGGATGGTTGAACAAATGTGTTAACTCAAGCAGGGAGGCCTGGGGGCCCTTCCATATACAGAAAATATCATCTATAAATCTGAGCCAACAGCTGGCGTGTTTAAAAACATCCATGGGGTATATGTAAGACTCTTCAAAGTGGGCCATGTATCCATTGGCATAGGGTGGGGCCACATTCGTGCCCATGGCAGTCCCACATGTCTGTAGGTAAAAAGTGTCAGCGTAGAGGAAAAAGTTGTCCCTTAGTACAATGTCAGAAGTTGAATGGTATTGTGATCATGGGTGGAGTGTTCCAGGGGTGATTTTGTGGAGAGAATGCCTTTGTCATGTTCAATGCTGGTGTAGAGGCTATTGATATCGAAGGTAACTAGAATACTGTTGGGTGCAATTGGTGTAAGGTCTCTCAGTTTTTTAGGACATGATTGGTGTCTAGTATATATGATTTGGCTTTTTGGGTGAGAGGAGTGAGAATCTTCTCAAGGAAGATTGAGATTGGAGCTAGGATAGACCTAGTGGATGCGATGATAGGGCACCCTGGTCATTTGTGTAGGGATTTTTGTGATTTGGGTAGAGTGTATATGACAGGTGTTATTGGATAGTGGTTGGTAAGGAATTCAGCAATTTTCTTATCAATGGTGCCACATGTAAGATGCTTATCAAGAATCGACTGTATCTTTTGGAGGATGGTCAGTGTGGGGTCATTCTTGAGAATGATGTATGTGTTAGTGTCAGCTAGCTGGCGCTCCAATTCCTCTTTATAGTCCTTTGTGTCCAAGATGACTATTGCTCCGCCTTTGTCCGCCGGTTTTATGGTAATCTCCCGATTGTTCTGAAGGCTCTTTAGCCCTAGTTTCTCTTCCATCGTGAGGTTATTCCGAATGGGGTAATGGCCGAGTTTGTAGTTGGTGACAATTTTGTTTATATCTCTGTGAATAAGTTTGATTGTGGTTTCCGCTGCGTGGTAGGTTTTAGGGGGATTAAAATTACTCGGTTCACGAAGTCCAAGCAGCTCGATAGAGATGGATGCTCGGGTGGACATGTATCTGGATGTTTTGTGGATATGCAGGCTCTGGAGTAGTTGGGGGGTGCTCTATGCAGGAGGCTGTAGAATACTAATCGGCGGTCACTGAGCCAAAGAGAACCTGCACAGAGCACCCCCCAACTGCTCCAGAGGCTGCATATCCCCAAAATATCCAGATACATGTAACCTAGTGGTGTGGGCCACGCGGGACACCAAGACCGCACGAGACACCGGCGTATGCCACGTGGGACGCCGAGACTGCACGGATCATTTGCAGCACATACCGAGAGGCGAGTTCCGACAGGACAGTCTGATGATCTGAAGATGTCGGAAAGGTAATAGCAGGCAGCACATTATTACCGAGTGGGACGCCACAGGTACTAAACAAAAGCTGCCTGCTAATATACATATTAAAAACACCAACTACCCTGTAAAAAGATCGTTACAAAAACGACATTTATGGGAAATACTGCCGCCTTATAGAAGTGAATTAACTCTTTCCCGAAAAAGTCACTTTATGTTGCAGCGGAGATTACATCGCTACATTGCAACTAGACAACAATTACTCTATTACTCTGTTGCAAGCCAATTGTTTCTAACACTATAATAGTGACTTTACCGCAAGACTAATTGTGTCCAAACCGCAGTGGAAGATATATTTTTGTTCACAGCTTCTATTCTTGCAGCAAATACAGTGTTGGCCCATTGACGATGTTACCGGGACTTAATACTTTTTTGTTTTTGTTTTTGTTTTGTTTTATTGCTTTTATTGCCTTTTGTATTTCATAAGTAGTATATTTTTAAAGGGACACTTTTCCTCCCCAAATAGGGGTAATAAATTATTGTATATGATATAGTTTACGGTATGTGTCCTCTGCGTGTAACCAGATATAGAGTGCCAGTCTACCAATTAAGTTTTTCTTACCTCATACTACTGACTGGGTGAGTCAGCCAGACTTTGAGCACCAGTACATGATAATAGACGGGTGAGCGACTATGTAATTCTGTATCTTTTACAATGTGTTTTCAGTCTTATTGTCCGAAAAATGCATTGGAGTTCCTGTTCCAACTGAAAGTCATTCAGTTGTGGTGTGGGACAAAAGGTAAGGCCCTTTTGTAGTGTTCTGCGTTCAGTGGGTGTTAGGGTGTACGAAGAGATGTTAATAACTCTTACCTGTGAGCGGGTCTGGATCCGAGTCTCCGGATTGGTGTCTTGATTTCTTCCGGCCCCTCCTCGTTGGTTTGGTCGGTGGCCTCGTTGTCCTAAAAAACGTTGGTTGGGTCGTGTGAAGGAGGCATCGCTGTCGGAGCTGTTGTGAAAGTGTTGTTGGCATGTAGGGTTCCAAGGATTCGGTTGATTGGTGGTGTCTTGCCATCTGTAGACACGGTTGTTCGTCTAGTCCTCCCTCTGTGTCTCTCAGGAATTGATAACGTTTTCTTTTTTCAGTAGCTTTCCTAGTTTTCTTATATTTACGGAGCTTTAGCTCCTGAGATTAAATATGTAGAAATTCTCTAGGCATTGTGATTTGGGACAAAATATTTGAGGCCACATTGCCATCATATTGTAATGCCCCAGAGTGGCATTACCAACTCTTTTGTACCCCCACTATCTTGGTTAATGTAGTAAGTGTCACCCTATATGTATTTATTGCCATTTGCTGCAAAATGGGTATGTATTTCCTTGCAAATGTAATGTTAACATGTAATGGGCCTGGTTCACCAGCAGATGGCGGCAGTCTGTGCAGAGTTAGTTTTCCTGGAGAGGAACCCTCTAGTTCCATCTCAGCCCTCCCTAGAGAGGGAGGAGTTAGTTATTGTTAAGCAGTCTAGCCTACCCCCTCCTGGCGAGAGGTTATGTGTTGGCTAGCAGAGCACTGACTGTTCTGCTAGGCCCAGAGGCCCTGCCTCTGAAGTCTACATGGTTGCTTGTCGCCTCCGGGGCTTGCATTGCCTACAAGCCAAGCTAAGTGAGCTTAATGCCAGGAAGAAGTTCCTAGGATTAAAGATAAAGTAAGAGACAGACTACAGACCACTAAGCTAAGTTCCAGCAGAAGAGGAAAAGTTACTATTTGTTCCAGCTACATAGCAGAGCTGAGAAAGCTACAGATATAGCAGAGCTGAGATTGCTGCAGATGTGTTTGCCTGCCAGAGTTAAACCAATACCTGCTGAGGACCAAGATACCATTTGGAAACTGTTTGGATTACCGTTTATACCAAGTATGTCATGCCCTGCTCAGACGATGTGCGGAGGTCTGTCAGATTAGCAGCACGTGTCTAATTATTTGTTTTGTTTTGGAGTCGTGCTAGATCCGCCTTCCTTCAGGTGCTCTGGGTGGGGTCGTTGGCTTAAATTACTTTCATTCCCAGGGTGTCGTGCGGGTTATAGCTTCAGTCAGTCTGTGGAAGTAAGGAGTGAAGGATTGGCTTTTCCGGCTCAGATAAGATAAGTTGGTTTCTTATTCCTTTGGTTTGCTGTCTTGGCTTTTGTGTGTCGTCTGTCCCCTCCTGGTTCTGAGGGAGCAGGCTGTCCCTTTTTCCCCTTTCACCATCTCAGGGATTCTAGGGTATTCTCAGCCCAGGCACGAGGACACATTATTCCTACCTTCAAGGTCTGAATGTGGGCAAAGCAGAATAGGGAGAGCAGTTAGGGATTAGCTAGGAGGTGACCTTATCCCCAGCTTCTCGCCTAGAAAACTGGTTTTGTGATTTATGTATCTTATATCCTGTCCGCCGTGACAAAGTAAAGCTGTGTACTAAGTCTGGACTCCATTTATTCTACTTATTCATCACCCAAGTTCAACAACCCCCTTTTGCACTTAATTTGAACTACACTGCATCTGGAATCCAAGGATATCCAAGTAGGAGCACCGAGACACGTGCATACAACACCTTCAGAGATATTTTAGGCCCCTCTAGATGTCTGTATATATATATATATATACAAGTCTCACACAGTGTATACACTCACATACACCCTGAGCTCTAATAATCAGACACTCCGAGGGGCTGTCCTATACTATGTCTGTATATATACACAAGTCTCACACAGCGTATACACTCACATACCCCCTGAGCTCTAATAATCAGGGAGGGACGTCCAGTTCTTGGTAATGTCACTGTTGGGCCATATTTCCTCCACTTGATGATGACGCTCTCCACTGTGTTCCATGGTAGATCTAATGCCTTGGACATTCTTTTGTCCCCTTCTCCTGACTGATGTCTTCTAACAATGAGATCCCTCTGATGCTTTGGAAGCTCTCTGTGGACCATGGCTTCTGCTGTGGGAGGCGACTAAGAACATTTCAGGAAAGACCAACTAGAGCAGCTGAGCTTTATCTGGGGTCAATCAGAGGCCCTTTACATGATGGCCGGTGTATGCTGACTCCAATTTAACAGGATTCTGAATGTGATTGCTTAATTCTGAACACAGATACATCCCCACTTATAAGAGGGTGTGCACACTTATGCAACCACATTATTTTAGTTTTTGTTTTGTTTTCAGTTTTCAGATTTCAGTTTGTTTTCCAATTGAGTTGTTCCGTTTATAGGTCACATTAAAGGTGGAAAAAGTTCTGAAATGATTTATCTTTGTCTCTTTTTTTTACAGCACAGAAACCTGACATTTTACCAGGGGTGTGTAGACTTTTATATCCACTGTATATGCACTGTCTATTAGGCACTTTTTCTTATTATGGAGAGCCCATCATATGCCAAATATGGCCAGGCGATGCCCCTCTGGTTTTCTGGGAAATATATTCAAAGTAGCTTTCCTAACCCTATGTCGGCAGATGTTAGACATGATAATTTGCGTATATTTTACCCAGAAGTTGTGTAGTCTACAATAGTTATGTATATCCACTGGTCTCCATAATAGAAATGGTACCCATCATCCGGAGGTTTGCCCTAAGGTCTTTCAACTAGTAATGTTCTCATCTGCTTTACTCTGATTAAGGCCTCATGCACACGGCTGTTGTGTAGCCATTCCTTGCATTGGGCACCGCAATTCATAGGCACCATCAGTGAGGCAGCCGCGACGGATCCAGACCTGTTCAACTTGAATGGGTCTGTGCCACAGCTCCAGATTACGGACCCATTCACTTGCGCGGGGTGCATGCGGCCTAAGTTTTTTTTTTTTTCTTCATGAAAGTACTGCTTTTAGCTTTGAGGTTGGCTTAGCTGCTTTCCTAGCTTTGCCACATAAGCCTTTTTAAGAGGCAAGGAGGAATCTATGCCAATTCACTGTTTGAAAATAATGCAGTGCTCATTGCTGCTGTGTTCTGCTTACTGTTTACCAACTTGCTATGCAGCAGCAAGAAAGTGTCATTATAGCTCCTGATCTGAGCCTACATCAGCTCTTTAACAAAAGCAGACATCTTTAATAATCTTATTTCGGATGAATGTCAGAAAAACCTCCAACGTAACATTCAACTGAAAGAAAGACAAGAGAATAACAACAACCCAAAAAATTAATACATCTCTCAATGAAACATGTGCTCTAGCTTAATTTCTAGAAGAACAAGAGAACCAGAATACCCCCAAGAGAAACTTGTCTTACTTGGTTGACTTGCCTTGAGGGTTTTCTTTGGGATGCTCTTTATCATTAGGGAGATGAAAAAATAAAAATGAGTATTGTATGCCTGACAACACTACTCTTGGTTTCTAGGAAGAGTATATAGCAAAGTACATACAGTACAGACCAAAAGTTTGGACACACCTTCTCATTCAAAGAGTTTTCTTTATTTTCATGACTATGAAGGCATCAAAACTATGAATTAACACATGTGGAACTATATACATAACAAACAAGTGTGAAACAACTGAAAATATGTCATATTCTAGGTTCTTCAAAGTAGCCACCTTTTGCTTTGATAACTGCTTTGCACACTCTTGGCATTCTCTTGATGAGCTTCAAGAGGTAGTCCCCTGAAATGGTCTTCCAACAGTCTTGAAGGAGTTCCCAGAGATGCTTAGCACTTGTTGGCCCTTTTGCCTTCACTCTGCGGTCCAGCTCACCCCAAACCATCTCGATTGGGTTCAGGTCCGGTGACTGTGGAGGCCAGGTCATCTGGCGCAGCACCCCATCACTCTCCTTCATGGTCAAATAGCCCTTACTTTCAACGTTTTCCCAATTTTTTGGCTGACTGACTGACCTTCATTTCTTAAAGTAATGATGGCCACTCGTTTTTCTTTACTTAGCTGCGTTTTTCTTGCCTTAATACAAATTCTAACAGTCTATTCAGTAGGACTATCAGCTGTGTATCCACCTGACTTCTCCTCAACGCCACTGATGGTCCCAACCCCAATTATAAGGCAAGAAATCCCACTTATTAAACCTGACAGGGCACACCTGTGAAGTGAAAACCATTTCAGGGGACTACCTCTTGAAGCTCATCAAGAGAATGCCAAGAGTGTGCAAAGCAGTAATCAAAGCAAAAGGTGGCTACTTTGAAGAACCTAGAATATGACATATTTTCAGTTGTTTCACACTTGTTTGTTATGTATATAATTCCACATGTGTTAATTCATAGTTTTGATGCCTTCATAGTCATGAAAATAAAGAAAACTCTTTGAATGAGAAGAAGGTGTGTCCAAACTTTTGGTCTGTACTGTATCTTAATTCTTCTGGCATTAGATAGGATATCCCCTCTTTTCTTTTCTTTTCTTTTCTTGTCAGGCACGCTAATTTGCAGACCTTTGGCTTTCTAGGAAATATATTCAAATTATCTTTTCTTCCAAAACAGAAAATAATCTTTTCTCATGCCATCCAAATTAAGATATGTGATTTGCATATACTCTTCCTAGAAACCAAGAGTAGTGTCAGCTGGCAAAATATGCTTATTTTTTGGTCTCCCTTATGATAAAGAGCACCCCACAAGGCACGTCAAACAATTAAGACACGTTTCTCTTAAGACTTTCTGGTTCTCTTGTTCTTCTACAAAGGGAACTAGCTTCCATGTTTCACTGAGAAGTGTAAGCTTTGTAGGTTGTTGTGATCTTCTTGTCTTTGGACACTTTGGAGGTGTCTTTGTCTTAAGTTCATTTAAAATAGTAAAATAAAATTGCTTAAGGTGTTGTTTGTCTTTGCTATGCTGATGGTGTATCCTCAGCGAAATAGGAAGGATCTGTAATTATGACACAACAGCAATATGGTTGCTGCATTACTTTCACACAGAAAGACTCACAAAGATGCCTTCCTGTCTCTTAAACATGTAGCAAAGCTAGAAAAAAAACTAAACCAGTTATTGGGATGGTGGTGACACTCAAAATCATGCCTGGCGCCCTGAAAATATGTTCCAGAGAAGAGGCCGCAACCCCCAAGGGCTCCATCAATAGTATCAGAAGAAAGGTTTCACCACCAGGCAGAGAGAAAACCACAGATTCTAGGCATAAGTGAGATATTCTGGAGAGGCTAGGAAGACCATCCTGGGCCTCCAGGTGATACTGTGCGCTTCCAGGGAGGTATGGGAGTCCACTTTCAACTCCTCCATTCTCTTTAAGTGGAGAATTTCTTGGAACCATTCTGAAATGGGGTAATAGGGGGTCGACTATTTTTCTATAGGCGAGGAATCACAGTTTTAGCTGCTAAAACTAGGAATGTGATGAGGTCTCTAGTGCAATAGCCTAGAGCACCGGGAAGCATGCATAACAACAAGGGATCATTATCAATCTCAATCCTGGTAATTTTTTTGAATAAGATGTATCACTTTACACCAGAAAGGTTGTAACAAAGCGCATTCCCACCAGATATGAGACATGGTGCCCTCCACTTGTCCACAACCCCAGCACAGGTCAGCGATCATGGGAAAGAGGCGATGTAAGAGAGTCAAAACTCTCTACCATCTTGTTAAAACTCTGTAATTGATTTCTTGGGCTTTACAAGACATACAGTCAGGTCCATAAATATTGGGACATGGACACAATTCTAACATTTTTGGCTCTATACACCACCACAATGGATTTGAAATGAAACAAGCAAGATATGCTTAACCTGCAGACTGTCAGCTGTAATTTGAGGGTATTTACCTCCAAATCAGGTGAACGGTGCAGGAATTACAACAGTTTGCATATGTGCCTCCCACTTATTAAGGGACCGAAAGTAATGGGACAATTGGCGTCTCAGCTGTTCCATGGCCAGGTGTGTGTTATTCCCTCATTATCCCAATTACAATGAGCAGATAAAAGGTCCAGAGTTCATTTCCAGTCTGCTATTTGCATTTGGAATCTGTTGCTGTCAACTCTCAAGATGAGATCCAAAGAGCTGTCACTATCAGTGAAGCCATCATTAGGCTGAAAAAACAAAACAAACCCATCAGAGAGATAGCAAAAACATTAGGCCTGGCCTGGTGAAGAAAACACCCTTCACAACAGTTGGCCAGATCAAGAACACTCTCCAGGAGGTAGGTGTATGTGTATCAAAGTCAACCATCAGGAGAAGACTTCACCAGAGTGAATACAGAGGGTTCACCACAAGATGTAAACCATTGGTGAGCTTCAAAAACAGGAAGGCCAGATTAGAGTTTGCCAAACAACATCTAAAAAAGCCTTCACAGTTCTGGAACAACATCCTATGGACAGATGAGATCAAGATCTTCCCTTTCGTCCTAACCAGCAGCACAAGTGGGGTATTCACCCCTGTGAAGCTGGTCAGGACAGGCAGAATTTTTGCTGAATAAAATTCTGCATCCCTAGTAATTAATTAATTAATTAACTCCCCCCTCCTTATATAGGCCGCCCTACACAGGGCTAGTTGCTTTTATTTTGTCCTGTGTGTTAGTCTGACCAAGAGTTCTTAGAATATATATGAATAGAACGGAAGAGTTCAGGAGATCAGAAAACCTGCTGATCTCTTATTCGGGGAACAACAGAGGGCTCAAGGTTTCCAAGCCCACCTTGAGCAGATGGATTAAAGAGGCTATTAAGCTGGCGTTTACGTCGTATCTGCCCATTCTACAAGGGCAGTTTCTACGTCATATGTGGAAAGGAAACTAATCCCTTTAGAGCAAATTTGTGCGGCTGCCTCGTGGAGCATGCAAAACACCTTTATTTCCCATTACCACCTGGAGAATAGGCGTTCAGAGGGAACAGCCTTTGGACGGTCCGTGTTAAATGCTGCTCGTCCATAGGTCAGCTCTCTAACTCCTGTGGGATAATTCAGCTACTTAGTAGTAGTCCTTTAGCCCTCCCAAAATTTGTGCGAGGTTCCTTGCTACTTCCCCACTTGTGCTGCTGGTTAGGACGAAAGGGAAGCGTCAATTTTGACGTAAATTTGTTTTCCCTTAGTCCTAACAGCAGCACCCAAATATCCCTCTTTCTATGCTGTTATGATTACTTGTTAAAAAAGCAACTAGCCCTGTGTAGGGCGGCCTATATAAGGAGGGGGGAGTTAATTAATTAATTAATTACTAAGGATGCAGAATTTTATTCAGCAAAAATTCCGCCTCTCCTGACCAGCTTCACAGGGGCGAATACCCCACTTGTGCTGCTGTTAGGACTAAGGGAAAACAAATTTACGTCAAAATTGACGCAACTTGTACCAGAGTGATGGGAAGAGAAGAGTATGGAGAAGGAAAGGAACTGCTCATGATCCTAAGCATACCACCTCATCAGTGAAGCATGGTGGTGGTAGTGTCATGGCGTGGGCATGTATGGCTGCCAATGGAACTGCTTCTCTTGTATTTATTGATGATGTGACTGCTGACAGAAGCAGCAGGATGGATTCTGAAGTGTTTCGGGCAAAATTATCTGCTCATATTCAGCCAAATGCTTCAGAACTCATTGGACGGCGCTTCACAGTGCAGATGGACAATGACCCAAAGCATACTGCAAAAGCAACCAAAGAGGTTAAGGGAAAGAAGTGGAATGTTCTGCAATGGCCAAGTCAATCCCCTGACCTGAATCCGATTGAGCATTTCACTTGCTGAAGACAAAACTGAAGGGAAAATGCCCCAAGAACAAGCAGGGACTGAAGACAGTTGCAGTAGAGGCCTGGCAGAGCGTCACCAGGGATGAAACCAGCGTCTGGTGATGTCTATGTGTTCCAGACTTCAGGCTGCAATTGACTGCAAAGGATTTGCAGCCAAGTATTAAAAAGTGAAAGTTTGATTTATGATTATTATTATGTCCCATTACTTTTGGTCCCTTAACAAGTGGAAGGCACATATGCAAACTGTTGTAATTCCTGCACCGTTCACCTGATTTGGATGTAAATACCTCAGATTACAGCTGACAGTCTGCAGGTAAAGCACATCTTGTCCGTTTCATTTCAAATCCATTGTGGTGGTGTATAGAGCCAGAAATGTTAGAATTGTGTCCATGTCCCAATATTTATGGACCTGACTGTAGATACTTTATGACTAGAGATGAGCGAATTTCATATTTTTATATTTTTTCACACTTCGTTTAGTGATAAAAGCAGAATTGCGTTACCACGGACCATAACGCAATTCTATGACGGAATGCATAACGGAATGCCTTTAGAGACATTCCGTTATTCACTCCGTCATAATAGAAGTCTATAGGTTGCAAAACAGATCCGTCCCGTTTCCATTATACAGGGGAGTTCTCTCCTGATCCTGAGTCCTCTCCTGCATAACTGAAACGGGACGTATCCTTTTTGCAGCCCATAGACTTCTATTATGACGGAATGAATAACAGAATGGTAAGCGGAGAAGGAAAGTTCCAACTGCACTCATAGCTTAGTCCCTGCATGGTGGGACCAATCCAATACCATGGCCATTTTAGAAGCAGTAAAATAAGAACAGCCTAGGCCTCCATGTTGTTTTCTTCTGATGAGTGTGGATGTAACCACTCTGGGAGAACAGGACACCCAGACAAAAATAGAGAAAAACTTAGACAGTTTGCGGAAAAAAGTCTTAGGTAGGGATATAGGGATAGTTTGAAAGAAGTAGAGTAATGTAGAAGAGCATTCATTTTTTGAATCTTAATCTTGCCCAGGTACAAAAAAATCCCTTCTATCCCATTTTGTAAGATCTCCTGGATTAGACGTTCATAGTTCAGTTTAAAGATATCATTCAAAGATGACATTATATGGACCAATAAGCTTTCGAAATTGAAAATAAAGATAAGCTTGATGAAAGCCTTGCATAGCCTCATTTTTGTACATTGCCATTTGCCACAAGAAGATGTTCCATAATGAGGATGTACAGAAGGGGAGACAGAGTACAACCCTGCCTGGTACCATTGCCTACTACAAAGGGCTATGACAAGGACCCATTATACTGTAGTTGGGCTCGGCAGAGTGATATAATGCCTTAATTCTGTCGAGCATTGTCTGTCCCATCCCTATCTGTTTTAGGGTAGCCCATAGGAAACCCCAGTCCACCCGGTCAAAAGCTTTCTCGGCATCAAGAGATAAAAGCATTAAAGGTATATGTCACCTTCGGACGTGATGAATAATCAAGAACGTTTTCAACGTGTTATCTCGGGCCTCTCTGCCCAGTACAAAGCCGACCTGATCCGGGTGGAATAGGGAACCCAGGACACCCTAGACAACACAATCCAGAATTTTAGCATATATCTTGGCATTGACATTTATGAGGGATATCGGCCTGTTGCATGGAGCATAAATAAGGTTCTTTCCCTTCCTTAGGGATTACTACCACATGTGCGTGTAAGAAAGAAGGTGGAAAGCTCTGAGTGGCCAAAAGGCTATTAAATGTGTCGAGCAGAATAGGAGATGACTTGGTTTGTAATGATTTAAAAACTTAGCTGTGTACCCATCAGGATCAGGACTTTTGCCTTCCGGAAGAGACGAGATCTCCACGGTGATCAAGGCTTCTAGAGAGACGATCTCTTCCTCTGAGAGAGAAGGTATATCTCGCAATTAATAACGAGAAAGCGAGCATCAGGATCTACACAAGTGTCAAGAATATTGAGTGTTATAGACCTGTGGAAAAGAATAGAGACTCCTTTAGTTTTAGTCAAGGTATTACTGCTATGGTACCAGGCAGGGTAGGACCAGGGTAGGAGGTAGACCACATCATCGTCTGAGAGCTAGAGCAAACAAGTACAACACTAACAACTGAACAATAAAGAATAAGAAAAGAACAAAGCAATTGGGAGAGAAAAAAACAATTGCATAAGTATTATAGGTCACAGTATGTAACTGTGTAGATGGTGCTGCCTGTTATGGGGGTGAGACACCGTAACCTATGGAAGGCTTGAAACATGAGGACAAGTAAGGTACAGAAATGTCAGAAAAGAGCACAGAGTGCCCGAGGCTTAGGAAGTAAATGAGTAAGAGGGGAGAACACAAAAGAAAAGCAAAAAGACAAAGATATGTAGGCATCTCATATGGTCTCGGAGGGAGTGGAACGTTCCTCTAGAACCCGGGCATCTTATCTTCCTGAGTAATTGCGCTGACACCTGTTAGATCGCTGAGGCCTAGGAGATGAACCCTCAGATATGAGAGGCGGCAGACCAGGTGCACTGGGATTGGGTACTTCCCAACTTGGTAGGGTCATGGCAGGGAGATCTAACACCTGGAGAAAATTAGGCAGATCCGTTTTGAGTGAAGCCATTTCCACTTCCTCTCCCTTGTGAGCATAGAGAGTAAACAGGAATCCCAATCTATTTTGTGTATTATGGGTTGGAAGAATAGACACAACTGATTTCAGGGCAGCTCTTTGTCGCAGCGTTCATCTGGGAAAAGTTAGACTATAAAATTATCTGCCTGAATAGACGTATGAGGAGAAAATAATAAATAGTTTATTAATTATTAAAACGGGAAACTGAATATCACGTCTGTGACTATCAGGCTTCCAGACTCAAAAAAAGTGGTGTAGGAGAGGGATTAAATCCACATCACTGTCTGAGAGTCCGGACTAGAACCCTATCCAGCTAGCACATCGGTGCTAATATAAGCTGGAAAGGGAACAAGACACGGCTCTATAGGATAAACCAGGCACAGGTGTCTCAGGTATGGATCTACCTGGCTGGGCGATGTGGGTTAGCTGATGAGTGAATAAAACCCCTTAAGGGTAAAGCATCCAAAAGTTAGACTATCTTCAAAAGAAATTGATGGAGCAGCACGGGCTTTGGACATTATTCCTTTTTTGAGAGCGAGAAAGTGGATGCAGCAGATGACATCGCGGGGATGGGCAGGGTTTTGACTTTTAGCCAAAAGTGCCCTGTGTGCTCTCTCAATCTAAATGGGTAAACTGGTAGTCCTGCCCAGCAGAGAGGGTTGGCAGTAAGTCTGTCTTGTATCTGAGAGGCCTTGTATCCGGATGTAATTCCTCCGGTTTCTATTCCCAATGTCATCAAACTGCTCAGCAAGAAGTAGTTGGTGTTGTTTAGTGGCTAAAGCAGATGTCACAACCGGTAGGGATAAGTGCAGTCCTGAGCTCCACCCACACCACTATCCCTACCTACTTGCACTGTCCATCCTAACCGACGGTGAATAACTGGACGGCAGTCCCTGGCTTAAGTACCTGCAGGGGCCTACAGGGAGGGAACAAGGTGGGAGAAAACAAGAGACTAAGACATAAATGTAAGCTACCGAGCAGGGTAGAAACCAAACAAGCAAATAACAAACCGTAAGCAAAATTTGAACACAATGGAAGCCAAGGTCAAGTGCCAGGAGGTCACGTCAGTACAATAGAATAACACAGGATCAAGGTCAAATACAAATCGAGGTCAGGAGCCGGGAGATCACGTCACTACAAAAGGATTACACAAGATCGAGGTCATATACAAGCCGAGGTCAGGAGCCGGGAGATCACGTCAATACAAAAGGATTACACAAGATCGAGGTCAGGAGCCGGGAGATCATGGCAATACAAAAGGATTACACAAGATCGAGGTCAAATACAAGCCGAGGTCAGGAGCCGGGAGATTACGTCAATACAAAAGGATTACACAAGATCGAGGTCAAATACATGCCGAGGTCAGGAGCCGGGAGATCACGTCACTACAAAAGGATTACACAAGATCGAGGTCAAATACAAATCGAGGTCAGGAGCCAGGAGATCACGTCAATACAAAAGGATTACACAAGATCGAGGTCAAATACAAGCCGAGGTCAAGTTTACAAAATCACACATGCAGGAAAACACTCCTGAGTAGTAAGACCAATCACAGGCTACTTGTGGCCAGCAAGTTGCCTGTTAAATAGGTCAGACTGAATGGTCACGTGACATGACCAGTGTCACGTGACCCTGCATCAGTCCCAGCCAAAACTCTGAGCACCGACTCATATCCGTCGGCGCTCGTCCCTACCCCTGCTCATTGCCTAGGGGGATGGAGGATGCCGCTGAGGAAGCGTGCGCTGCCGGGTCCTCCCCACCCCCTTGTTACCAGGGAGATGGGGATGCCGGCTCCTCCTCCCTCTCTATCAGCGGGACGCGGGCGGTGCTGCAAGTAGGGAGTGCACTGCCGGCTCCCTGTTACAGCAGAAGATTGAAGCTCTTGGAGGGTGCAAGAGACAGTGGACTGAAATGATTCCAAAACCATGACCTTCTCCTGAAGAGTAGAAATGTCTGACTGTACAGGTTGCAAGTTAAGGGACCATGCGAGTTTAAGATCCGCAGCAAGATGAGGTCTAGGAGAGGTCTCAGCCAAGGGACTAGTGCTGGACACCACAGCTACGGAGGTGTGAGGAGCCGGTGAGTGGCCTGTCCACAAATGGAGTGGTCTGAGACCCATAAAGGGGATGGAGCAGCTACGGATCCTGAAGGGACTGCTTCATGCCCCCCAGATTGCATAGTGTTGGCCTTTTTGTGCTGGGTTAGCTGTGGTCGTGGCTAATAGGGCCTCGGTAGTGGCGGCTGGTGAGAAGGTGCATGTGGTACTCTCCTCCATAGTGTCCCAAAGCATTGCAGGGGTAGCTAGAGAGTAAGGGCTGGAGGCAGCTGATGTGGGCCTAGGCCACGCGTCCACCACATGTAACTGTGGTAGCTCAGTTCATGACCTGGAAGGTGCCACTATAGCTGTAACATGGGGATAGGAGAGCCTGGTAGTGAGGTTGGGACGGCAGTTGGATTTATGTCTAACTGCGGAGCTGAAGTGCTGGAGCACAAGATGGCGGTGTTTCACCACTCGGTGCCTAGTCATTCTGGTCCGGGAGCTCGGGGACTGGTGAAATAGTGCAGAGATCGGCTGAGAAAAATCCTGGGAGGTCATTGGGCTCTTTGGAGCATGTTTCTGCCGGGACTTACCCATTTTTACTGGTGTTCTCACCTCTTAAACGAGGCAGGGCTCACTCTAAGCGGGTCAGGCATCCAGCGCATCAACCCCCCCAATATCACAGTTTTTGACCACATATGGGGTATTTCTGTAAATTGTGGAATCAGGGTAACAAATATTGAGGTTTTTTTTTGCTGTTAACCCTTGATGTGTTATTGGAAAAATGGTTTCAAATGGAAAATCTGAAAGAAATTTCCCCTCCGTTTTTCATTAATTCATTTGGAACACCTAAAGGGTTAAGAAAGTTTGTAAAATCAGTTTTTAATAGATTGACATGTGTAGTTTGTTAAATGGGGTCATTTATGGGTGGTTTCATTTATGAAACCCCTCAAAGTGACTCCAGAACTACATTGGTCCTTTAAAAAGTGTGAAAATAATAGATTCAACACTAAAAAGTGTGAAAAATTGCTTCTAAAATTTGAAGCCGTCTAACATCCTAGAAAAAAAACAAATTATCAAATGATGCCGACATAAAGTACGTAAAGTAGACGTGCGGGAATGTTGGCTGAAAACTATTTTATGAGGTATTACTTTCTGTTTAAAAAGTTGAGAAAATCAAATTTAGAAAATTGCAAATTATTCCAAATTTTTTATTTTTTTTAATAGATAAAGGAAAAAAAATATTGACCCAAATTTTCCCCAAACATAAAGTACAATGTGTCACGATAAAACATTCTCAGAATCGGTGATATAAGTAACAGTGTTCCAGAGTTATTACCACATAAAGTGACGTCGGATGTGCAGCAATCGGCCTGGCAGGAAGGTGAAGAGTGTCCCGGCCCTGCAGGGGTTAATAATGGTGCCAAGGCTTCTAGTCACAGGTGTCGTTCCACCTACACTAACGTCCCAGGAATCTCCACTGCAGATGATGGACGTCGTCACCTTCTTTCTGCTGTAAAAGTGTAAGAATACAGAATTATTAAAAAATGCCGTTCTGCCACAGTTTTTTGGGGTGTTTCTTACACCGTTTCCTATACTGTTACTTTCATTCTCCGGGTCACTACAATTACGATACCACATATATATATTTAGTTTTTGTTTTTTTCTTGCGTTTTAATTAAAAAAATTATTAAACAGTTTTGAAAAAACTAATTTTGCCTTTGCATCGCCATATTCTGACCCCAAAACGTACGGAGCTGTGTGGGGCTAATTTTTTGTGGGACGATCTATACTTTTCATTGATACTTTTCTTAAGTGTGTGTGACTTTTTGATCACTTTTATTCAATTTTTGTGGGAAGTGAAGCGACCGTTTCGCCGTATAGGGTAAATATTTTTATATTGGAACAGTACAGGCATTTTCGAGGCCCATGATGTTTGTTTATTTTTAAAATTACTTAGGTATTTTTATTTTAATTTTGGGGAAAGGGGGGGTGATATGAATATTTTTAACAACATTTTTGTTACACTTTTTAATAGTTTCCCTAGGGAACTATAACAAGCAATCATTAGAGAGCATTTTTCATAGACTCCAGTGCATTATGACAATAAGGCTTCATGCACATCACCGTATGTATTTTGCAGTCCGCAAAAAACGGATCCGCAAAAAATACAGATGGGGTCCGTGTGCATTCTGTATTTTGCGGAACGGAACAGCTGGCCCCTAATAGAACAGAACTATCCTTGTCCATAATGCGGAACAATAATAGGACATGTTATATTTTTTTGCGGAGCGGAAATTTGGACATATACGGAAACAGAATGCACACGGAATACCTTCCGTTTTTTTTTATTTGGGAACCCATTGAAATGAATGGTTCCACATACGGTCTGCAAATAAAAAAACGGAACAGACACGGAAAGAAAATACCTTTGTGTGCATAAGCCCTTATACTGTGTCCTGTGGTGCCACAGGCAGGCTCTCCGTAGGAACTAGTGTGTGGTAGCCTGGTACCGATCCTGAGTACAGGGGCTGCCACACACTGCATCCAGCTCCCCCGATCCCTGCCAGGGGGAGCCGGAGCACAGAGCGCCCGTCTTTAAGGCCCCTTTCACACGAGCGAGTATTCCGCGCGGATGCGATGCGTGATGTGAACGCATTGCACCCGCACTGAATACCGACCCATTCATTTCTATGGGGCTGTGCACACGAGCAGTGATTTTCACGCATCACTTGTGCGTTGCGTGAAAATCGCAGCATGCTCCTCTTTGTGCGTTTTTCACGCAACGCAGGCCCCTTAGAAGTGAATGGGGTTGCGTGAAAATCGCAAGCATCCGCAAGCAAGTGCGGATGCGGTGCGATTTTCACGCACGGTTGCTAGGAGACGATCGGGATGGAGACCCGATCATTATTATTTTCCCTTATAACATGGTTATAAGGGAAAATAATAGCATTCTGAATACAGAATGCATAGTACAATAGGGATGGAGGGGTTAAAAAAATAAATAAAAATCATTTAACTCACCTTAATCCACTTGCTCGCGCTGCCGGCATCTCCTTGTGTCTCCTTTGTTGAAGGACCTGTGGTGAGCATTAAATACAGTTACAGGACCTTTGATGACGTCACTCCGGTCATCACATGGTACGTCACATGATCTTTTACCATGGTGATTCACCATGGTAAAAGATCATGTGACGTACCATGTGATGACCGGAGTGACGTCATCACAGGTCCTTTACCCAGGTCCTAAAGAAAGGAGACAGAAGCAGATGCCGGCTGCGCTATCAACTGGACTAAGGTGAGTTAAATTTTTTTTATTTTTTTTTAACCCCTCCAGCGCTATTTTAATTTGCATTCTGTATTCAGCGCTGTTATAAGGGAAAATAATACTATTTACAGAACACCGATCCCAAGCCCGAACTTCTGTGAAGAAGTTCGGGTTTGGGTACCAAACATGCGCGATTTTTCTCACGCGCGTGCAAAACGCATTACAATGTTTTGCACTCGCGTGGAAAAATCGCGGGTGTTCCCGCAACGCACCCGCACATTTTTCCGCAACGCCCGTGTGAAAGAGCCCTAACTTAGATTTGACCACAGCATCGAAGGGGTTAAATGTATGTGATGAACGTTATTGTCGATCGCATACATTAGTCCCGGGTGTCTGCTGTTTAACAGTAGGCACATGGCGGCTATGGCGCTCGCGAGTGGGTGCCATTTTTAAATGCCTGACCTCTGACGTAAATTTACTTGGGGTGGTCGGGAAGGGGTTAAAGGGAATGTGTCACCAAAAATATTATCTGCTAGTTAAGACCAGACCAGCGACAAATATCTTTTTTCAAATGTGTTTTTATTTTCTGATTGTAGATTTCTTAATTCTGTTTCTTGAACATGATTATGGGAGCGGCCATCTTGAACATGATTATGGGAGCGGCCATCTTGAACATGATTATGGGAGCGGCCATCTTGAACATGATTATGGGTAGGCCATCTTGAACATTATTATGGGGTGGCCATCTTGAACATTATTATGGGGTGGCCATCTTGAACATCGTCCATAGACACAATGGTCAGGAGGGAACCTCACTGACTTCTATAGGATCATCAAAAATTCTTAAAAAATATGTTAAACATGAAAATATGATTTTCTGATGACACATCCCCTTTAACATTTCTGTGTCTCTGACCAAACCCATTCCTATTCCTGCTCCATCGACTAAATGTCCCGATTTGATCTGTGCGCTTGGAGTTGGGAAACACTAAATTGAGACGGGTCTTGATAACCCTACGTGAAGTCTTGTGAAAGATGTGTGGTTGGGGTCTGTGTCTGCCATTAAGCATTCATTCAGATGTAAGGGCCTCGTTACCAGCCAATATTATCCACCTCTCGCCCCATAAATGGCAGAATCGAATGTAATCTGAGGAGAACCATTCAGATTCGTTTAAAAGAACCTGTATTGCTACTTGGGTTCCTCTTACCGCTGACCTCTCTCTACTTTCCCATGTCCTCGCGGGGCTGCTACCTACCTGTAACCGTACTGTTATACCCCCTGTTCTTCCATGTGGTCCCGTATCCAGTACACGTTCCTCTGAATCACAGTAACAGGACAATCTATCCTCCATCCCTACATCCCAAACCACAGAAGCTGAAATATTGGAAAATTCAGTTTTCCAAACTTCCCCCATTATCTCGGAGTCTGTTGGAAATCGGCCAAAGCAACACAAAACTTCTTGAAGCAACTTCTTCTTTGAGAAGATTCTTTTGTTTATTCAGAGACCAGAGCAGCAAGACAGCGTACAAATGATCCGAATTAGACATGTACGGCTTCGTAGATATTTACATTGATCTGAGATGTCCATTATATAGATCTTGTATGTTTTTAATACCCTATAGGTGACCGATATGTCCAAAATGCCCACTTCCAGTGGTCGTAGTGGGATTTCTATGGATTTAAGGACTGGGAGATTTGAGCATGTTCTAATAATATAAAGATCTCCATGTTTGTAAGGTAAGAGATCAGGGCGGCTTAGATTGCCTAGAGTGGAGGCTAGAAGTAGAACATCTAATCTATCAAACGGACTATACCCCCCATAGTTTATCTGATGCAGGAGCCCACAATGCTGCAGATTGATCTAGAACTGTTGCTATATGGTATGAATTAATATCAGGGAGTCCGAGACCCCCGTGTTTCCTATATCTAGTCAGTAATCCAGCTGCTATTCCTGGGTGTTTGCTGGACCAGTTAAATCTGCTGAGCTGTTGTAGTATTGGTTTCGGAATAGACAGTGGAATCGTACGAAATCTGTATAAAATCTTGGGTAACAACATCATTTTATCCATGTGGTCCCGTATCCAGTACACGTTCCTCTGAATCACAGTATCATTCCCTGCCACCATGATAGCTCATGTTGTGTAACGGTCACGTACACACACACACAGGGGGGAGGGAAGTGACCACTGCGCTCTACCCTCACCCCTGGCCCTGCCTACTTGCCTCGTGAGTCCTAATGACAGGGGACAACTGGACGGCAATCCCTATCTTGGAATAAGTGCAGGGATGACAGACAGACAAACAACAGGACGTGAACGGACCGAGTCAATAACAGGAAAGCTACAAAGTACAAATGGAGCAAGCAGAGAATAGTCAGGAGAAGCCGGGGTCATAAATACCAGGAGAGTCGTGAAGTACCAAAGGAGTCAGCAGAGGATCGTCAGGAGGAGGCTGGGGTCAGAATACCAGGAGAGCAGCAAAGTACACAAGGAGCAGGCAGAGGATCGTCAGGAATTCAGCAGGAGGTCAGTACGCCAGGAAAGACAAAATCGCAGGTGGAACCTAAATAACAGGCAATCTGTGGCCAGCAGATTGCCTGTTTAAATAGGGAGCTAGAGGGGTCATGTGACGTGGCCAGCATCACATGACTCCACACAGCCGAGCACCGAGTGATCAGCTCGGTGCTCAGCCCTAAAACCATTAGCATGAATGCAGATAGATGCTCGCATAGTATTATCAGGAGCGCGGGTGACGCTGGACGCACTGATGATGCGCGCGCTCCAGACGTGCCCGCCTCCTAGACGGCGCCGTGAAATTTCATGAGGATTATCCCGAGATGCCGTCACCTGAGTCCTTGGGTCCGCAGGGCCACCGGACCCAAGGACTCAGGTGACGGCATCTCGGGATGATCCTCATTAAATTTCTTAACCAGTCTAGGGGCATGAACCTCCCTAGCTGGTACCCAAGACCTCTCCTCAGGTCCATAGCCCTTCCAGTGCACCAGATACTGCAAGGAATTACGCACTCTCCTGACATCCACAATTTTAGATACCACATACTCCACAGAATCCTTAACCAGAACAGGCAGAGGCGCGGCTTGTGACGGTACAACAGGTTCGATGTATTTTTTTAGTAGGGACTTGTGAAATACATCGTGAATGTGGAACGAGTCGGGCAATTCTAACCTAAATGATACAGGATTAATCACCTCTACGATTTTGTACGGCCCTACAAAGCGAGGAGCAAACTTTCTTGAAGCAACTTTGAGTGAAAGATTTTTAGAGGACAACCACACCTTATCACCCACCTGAAAGTTCACCCCCGTGGAATGTCTTCTATTGGCCTTGACTCTTTGAGTATCTTGAGCCTTTTCCAGGTTCGATTGAACCTGAGCCCATACTGTGCACAGTTCAGAGGAGAGCCTATCCGCCTCAGGGTTAGAGGAGGAGACGGATGACTCAGAAAGAAAATGAGGATGAAAGCCATAGTTACAAAAAAAAGGAGGGACCCCAGCAGAGGAATTAACACGGTTATTCAGAGCAAACTCAGCTAATGGAAGGTATTTCACCCACAACTGTTGATCATCTGCAACATATGCCCTGAGAAATTGTTTCACCGACTGATTGAGGCGCTCAGTCTGTCCATTACTTTCAGGGTGATAAGCAGATGAAAAGGACAGAGAAATCCGGCATCTCAGACAGAAGGCCCTCCAAAACTTGGACACAAACTGCACACCCCTGTCAGATACAATATTTTCTGGAATGCCATTTAAACGTACAATTTGTTCCACAAACAAAGATGCTAGGGTCTTCGCACTCGGGAGTTTAGGCAGGGGAATAAAGTGAGCCATCTTGCTGAATCTATCGACCACTACCCAAACCACAGTTTTATCCTCTGCAGGTGGCAGATCAGTGATAAAATCCATCGAGATATGAGACCAGGGTCTACTGGGAATGGGTAAGGGTCGTAGGTCCCCAGCCGGGTGAGTCCTAGGGGTCATAGACCTCGCACAAACCTCGCAGGCCAACACATAAGACTTGACGTCTCTAGTTAAAGTAGGCCACCAGAATGATCTGGAAACCAGCTCTTTAGTGCCCTCAATGCCCGGGTGTCCACAAAAGACAGAGTCATGACACACACCCAGCAGTTGGAGACTAAACTGTACGGGAACAAACAACTTATCTGTAGGAGTGGATGGCGGAGCTAGGTGTTGTTCAGCCTTGATGAGAGTCGTGATGTCCTGAGACAAGGCTGCTACGAAGACCTTAGCTGGTAAAAAGGGTTTCAGGTGGAGTCTCTGTAGGCTGGTACGCACAGAAACTCAGAGAGAGTGCGTCGGCCTTCACGTTTCTACTTCCAGGTCTGAAAGTTATGGAAAAATTTAAGCGAGTAAAAAACAATGCCCATCTAGCCTGATGGGGATTTAACCTTTTAGCCGACTCGAGAAACATGATCGGTACCAACAGTAACACAATGTTTTGCCCCCTCAAGAAAATGTCTCCATTCTTCAAATGCCCACTTAATGGCCAGTAACTCCCGATTTCCTATGTCATATTTTCTCTCAGAGGGGGAAAACTTTCTGGAAAAAAAAGCACAAGGTCTCAGGTTAGTGAGGGTAGCAGGACCTTGCGAGAGGACTGCTCCTGCCCGTCCTCAGAAGCATCCACCTCCACGATAAAAGGTTTTTCCTGATCTGGCTGGGTTAGAACGGGAGCGCTACTGAAAGCCTCCTTTAGGGTTTCAAATGAATCTAAGGCCTCAGTAGACCAATTTTCCAGATCCGCCCCTTTTTTAGTGAGGTCGGTCAGTGGTCTAGCGATTACCGAGAAATTCTTTATGAACTTACGGTAGTAGTTAGTCAATCCAAGGAAACGTTGTAAGGCCTTTAAGGATGATGGTCTTACCCATCCCTTAATCGCTAAAACCTTGCTAGGATCCATCTTTATGGCATGGGGAGTCAGAACATGTCCGAGAAATATAATCTCCTGCACCCCAAAACTAATTTTTCCTGTTTAGCAGATAATTGGTTCTCTCTCAACACCTCCAACACCTGTCTAACATGAAACACATGACTCTTAAAATCAGGGGAAAATATCAAAATGTCGTTGAGATATACAATGACAAGTTTTCCCAAGAACTCCCTAAGAATATCGTTCATGAAATTTTGGAACACAGTCGGGGCATTGCTGAGTCCAAAAGGCATAACGAGATATTCAAAGTGACCAGCTGGGGTATTGAATGCTGTTTTCCACTCGTCCCCCTCCTTGATTCGGATTAAATTGTATGCTCCTCTTAAATCAATCTTAGAAAACCAGGCCGCCCCTAATACCTGGTTAAATAAATCCGGAATCAATGGGAGGGAGTAAGTATTCCGGATAGTGATCTCATTTAATTTCCGGTAATCTATACAGGGTCTAAGACAACCATCCTTCTTCTTAACAAAGAAAAACCCGCCCCATGGGAGAAACCGAGGGTCTAATGTGCCCCTTAATGAGACTCTCCTTAATGTAATCTTCCATGGCCTCACGTTCAGGTTTGGAAAGATTGTAAATACGCCCCTTAGGAAACCTTGCCCCCTTCTCCAGGACTATGGCGCAATCATAAGGTCTATGGGGAGGAAGAGCCTCTGTGGACGATGACGAGAACACATCAGCATACTCCTTTATGACTGCGGGTAATGCCTCAGACTCCACAGAGAACCCAACCCGTATTCTAGACAAACACGAGCCGCACTCAGATCCCCAACTCACCAGTTCTCTTCTGGTCCAATCAATCGTAGGATTGTGTAATTGGAGCCACGGCATCCCCAATACCACCTCGACTGGTAAGTTCTCTAGGACTAACAGGGAACATTTATCTAAGTGCCACACTCCCATAGCTAAGGAAATCTCTGAGGTACATGACCTCACAGTACCCCCACCAGGGGAGTGGAGTCGATGGCCATGATATGGATGGGCGTGGGTAAAACAAAAATTGGAATACCCTGTCTAGTAGCATACCCCTGGTCAATAAAGCTGGCCGCTGAGCCCGAATCTATAAAGGCCTGACCCGACCACTTATTAGAACCCAGAGAAATTGTTATAGGAACTAAAAGCTTACTCTTAGTAACAACAGGGAGTACCTGGTCCCTTGGTGGTCTTGTCTTGGAAGCCTTATCAGAAAGGATCCTCTTTGGACACTGATTGATCCAATGGTCAGGATCTCCACAGTAGAAACAGATCCCACGTCTGCAGCGCTGATCCCCTTTGGTCATCCCAATTTGCATAGGTTATTCAGAGGAGGCCTCCACACCACTCCTGGTGCAACCCTCAGACTGGACCAGTACCTGAGAAGAGAACTGTCGTTCCTGTCGTCTTTCTCTCACACGTCGGTCGAGTTGGACTGCTAGGGTCATAGTCTCCTCAAGAATCTCAGGGAGCTGATAACTCACTAGTAGGTCTTTCAGATTTTCAGATAGGCCTGACCTGAATTGACACTTAAGAGCTGGCTCGTTCCACCCTGAGGGAACACACCCCCTTCTAAATTGGGTGCAATACTCCTCCGCAGAGAGGTTGCCTTGAACCAATGCTTTCAGCGCGGTTTCGGCTACCAGGGCCCTGTCTGGTTCATCATACAGGGTACCCAGAGCCTGAAAAAAAACCTCTACCGTGGTTAAACAGCTAGCATCAGGGGGTAAAGAAAAGGCCCACTCCTGGGGATCCCCCTGTAAGCGGGAAATAACAATGTCCACCCGTTGGCTTTCCGACCTGGAAGACTTAAAGGGCGTAAACTAAAATACAATTTACAGCTCTCTTTAAAGGAGTTAAACTTCCTCCAAACTCCAGAGAAGGGCTCTGGAAGCTTGATCGGTGGCTCCATATGAGGGCTCAAGTTCGGACCAGAGGCCTGAGGAGCAGCGGCGTCTTGTCCTATTTCTAGGGAAAGAATCTTCTCCCCTAGCTCCTGCACCATCTGCGTCAGGTTTGACACATGCTCAGTCAGGGTCACTAGAAGATTCATGGTACAGTGGTTTCAGTAGGCCTGTTATTCTGTAACGGTCACGTACACACACACACAGGGGGGAGGGAAGTGACCACTGCGCTCCACCCTTACCCCTGGTCCTGCCTACTTGCCTCGCGAGTCCTAATGACAGGGGACAACTGGACGGCAATCCCTAACTTGGAATAAGTGCAGGGATGACAGACAGACAAACAACAGAACATGAACGGACCGAGTCAATAACAGGAAAGCTACAAAGTACAAATGGAGCAAGCAGAGAATAGTCAGGAGAAGCCGGGGTCATAAATACCAGGAGAGTCGTGAAGTACCAAAGGAGTCAGCAGAGGAACGTCAGGAGGAAGCCGGGGTCAGAATACCAGGAAAGCAGCAAAGTACACAAGGAGCAGGCAGAGGATCGTCAGGAATTCAGCAGGGGGTCAGTACGCCAGGAAAGACAAAATCGCAGGTGGAACCTAAATAACAGGCAACCTGTGGCCAGCAGATTGCCTGTTTAAATAGGGAGCTAGAGGGGTCATGTGACGTGGCCAGCATCACATGACTCCACACAGACTACACAGCCGAGCACCGAGTGATCAGCTCAGTGCTCAGCCCTAAAACCATTAGCGTGAATGCAGATAGATGCACACATAGTATTATCAGGAGCGCGGGTGACGCTGGACGCACTGATGATGCGCGCGCGCTCCGGACGTGCCCGCCTCCTAGATGGTGCCGTGAGATGTTGGAGTGGTAGAGGTTTGAGGTGGTCATTAATCGTGTTTCATGATCCTGCCAAGTATAGAGTAAGCTAGACTGGATTATAATTCTGTCGACATGGCATATGTTACTGCCCAATAATTGGGATTTTGTGCCATTTACTTTGTAGTATGAAAGAGAACTGAATGGATTAGAGATTGTATTTTATCTGGGGATGTAAGAGGGTCACTTGTACAGATAATAACATCGTCTGGGTACAGTTTCCTATAATCTCTTGAGAGGATCTAATACTCTCTGCAAAGGGTTCAAGGGCCAAGATGAAGAGTATGGAGGAGAGCAGACAGCCCTGCCTGGTCCCATTTGTTATAAGGAATGGTTTGGAAAGCATTACATTGGAGTATACTCCAGCTGTAGGGTTGGAGAGCAAAGAAGGCGTTCCTTCTATCTGAGGATGTTTATGAATCTATGATGGCTTTTAGGGGTGGCCTTTTACAGACAACACCTACTTGATCTGGCTTTACTAGTAAAGGTATAACATTGCTAGTCTACAGGAAATTGTTATTGGGTAGATCTTAGCATCTGAATTGATAAGGGAGATTGGGCAGTAGTTGGTTATCTGGTTTGGCTTGCATCATTTCTTTAGGGAAATGACCCTAAGTCTGGACTGAGAGGATCTGAGGAACATTTAAAGTATTAAGGCTAAGGTATTGCCGTATTTGTGTGAGGGGAGGCTCCCTCTCACGGCATATAAGGCTCACCCCCATAGCCCACGTCGCGCGGCTCATTGCTTTTCCAGCGAGTTTCACTTCCGGGTCGGCACTTTTCGGCAGCGCTCACAGACGTCACGTGGCATCGCGATCGGAGTCTCAGCGACAGCTCCGGTTCTCCGCCTGCAAGCATCGGACTTAAGGTGATAAGGTTGGGGGGGGGGGGAGGCGTTAGACGCCGGTACATGCCCAAGCATGGCGCAGTCTGACTACATGTGCGCGGCGGTCACTGGCCGCATCACTTACCCGGCAGCCGGTCAGTCAGCCGGCGTGGCTACGATTACAGCCTTGGCCATGGTAGGGGGCGTGTCTTACGCGTCTGGGGCATGTGCCGCCGCCACGTGTGCCTCACGGGCGGCATTTGAGTGCGGTGCTCGCGTACAGGCAGCTCATGGTCCTTCAGTGGGGGCCTCAGTTGTGGTGGTGCTTGGCAGGGCAGTCTGGCGGTACAGTCAAGGTCTTCAGGGCACGTCGCCTGGTCCGGCTCATGGACACTGGGCATTAAAACTGCTAGGCGTGTAGTCATGGCAGTCAGCAGCCCATACTGCACTGCATTGGGGCTTCTCATTGGCACACACGTAGTGGTTTGGTGTCTTCAGCCAGCGCCAGATAAAGCATATAATGGTGGCACGTCAAAATACATGGCTCATAAGAGTTTAACCTGTCAGGGTTCTAGGTGGTAACCGCAGTATCTTTTTCAGGTCAGTAGGATCGTCATCCCACAGCGCATATTGCCACTACGTATCTCCTGGTACTTTGTTTCCGGCAGGTAAAAAAAAAAAAAAATGAAAAAAGATTAAAAAAAAAAAAAATGGCGGGGGGAGGGGTAGTTGTAGTAGAGGTCATGCAATATGTTGAGTTCCTTTCTCCCCTTTTCCCCTTTAACTCGCAGCAGTAGGGCATATCCGCATTGGTTCAGGTAGGTGACACGGAGTCCGTCTTGGGGGTAGGGGGTTTGGTGTCACGGTCTGGTAACACGGGGGTGTGGCACATCCTATGCAGGGTATTCTACTCCTGAAAAATAAAATAAAAATAAAAATATATATGAAAAGGGAAAAACGACAAGGGGGAAGACATATATTTCTTTTCACCCCTTGCCTTGACCGTAGGGCACTAAGGTCTTGTCACGGCAGCCCTTGTGTCGTGTGTTGCGGGTACTGAAGTTCGTGGTCTGTCACCAGTACAGATGCTTGTGGCTTGTTACCAATAGGCAGGCGCGGTCTGTCACTGGTGCAGGCACGAGGTCCGTCATGTCTACAGACGATCAAGGCCTGGGCCGATTGCAGGCGCCTATAGTCACAGACGCTCAAACCCGTCACGGCTGCAGACGCTCAATAGTCTGTCACGACTACAGACATACGCTAGTCTGTCACGACTACAGACGCTCAATAGTCTGTCACGACTACAGACGCTCAATAGTCTGTCACGACTACAGACGCTCAATAGTCTGTCGCGACTACAGACGCTCAATAGTCTGTCGCGACTACAGACGCTCAATAGTCTGTCGCGACTACAGACGCTCAATAGTCTGTCACGACTACAGACGCTCAATAGTCTGTCACCACTACAGACGCTCAATAGTCGATCACGGCTACAGGTCACCAGGTAGTTATATGTCTTGGGGTGGACCGTGGGCATGTCAACAGGTTCAGGAGTACGATGCCCGCTTCACTGGGCAGCACTGCATCATGTTAGCAGGCTCAGACATCGCGGGTCCGGTGACACTGGTGGTGGGAGCACAAGAGTCGGTACCCATAGGTAACCACAGTTTCTTTTAGTTAGGATGTCTCAGCAATCTCATGTGGAAGAGAGTGTCGCATCGCATAGTAATGAAGATACCCAATCCGAAAGAGAGGCGGTTCCAGCTATCAGGTCCTGGACTGTGCCGAGGCTCACGGCAGAACTGTTAAGGAGAGGAATTCCTTTTCCAGCGACCGCTAGGAAAGCGGAACTTTACAGGCTGCTGTTCTCAGAACCCCCTGCTTCAGGGGAGGACTCGGTGGCCACGGACACGATACAAAATTCCTTGTCACAACTGCACGCTGTAGTCAGTACGATGGCGTCTTCTCTGTCCCGCTTTCAGACCAGATTAGAGGCAATGGAAAATACGGCCTCTACTTCAAACGCGGTTGGCCCGAATACGGCCGTGCAGTTACTCACCCAGTCTTCTATTGTTGGCTCCCAGGTCAACCCTCTTAATATAGCACCATGTCATTTCATTCCAGCCAATGTGCGTCAAGACATATTAGATGGTAAGGACGTGAACTTAGCTTCCTTGCTCGTAGCCACGCACGAAACGCCGGATAGCAAGACCATAGCGTGTGGGGAGGTTTCAGTGATCCTGAAGTCCAGAGATGTCAGGCTTAACAGGAAGCTCACCGTAGCAGAGTTCGTACTTGCATTTAGCTTATTTAGAGATGTGGTGTGTTCAGTGAGTCCCAATAGGAGAGAGGAGCTGGATCTGTATTTATACAAAGTGGTGGATTTAGCCAACAAATATGGCGGTACGGCGTTTTATGAATACCACAGATCGTTTTCAGCTAAAGCTGCAGCTGCGCACAGGCAGTTTCAGCATACCGTTGACTGGTCCATAGTCGATACCGAGCTGTTTTGCCGGCATTTTGCAGGTCTCAAAGCCCCGGCGTGTAGTAGCTGCGGCTCTTACGCACATGCTACAGATTGGTGTGCTAGTGCCAGGCCAGAACGAGCACAAGCTAGCTATACTCCCCAACCTCCGTTTGCCAGGCTTACGACAGGCACAGACAAGTTAGGGCGGCCGATTAAATATCTTGGGAAATCACAGATATGTAACAACTTTAACACTACAGGTTGTTACTATAACCAGTGTAGGCTGCTGCACTTGTGTACCCTTTGTTTCAGGGCTCATTCTGTCACCGTGTGCCCCCAGAAAGGGCAACATTCAGCGTGACTAAGCGTGGTAGATACGGATTTGCTGGCCATATATTTATTAGATCATCCAGATCAGAGTTGGGTACAGTTTCTGATCGATGGTCTTCGGCATGGCTTCCACACCGGCTTGGTGGCGCTGCCGCAGATTACATACGAATGCAAAAACCTGTTGTCGGCCGTCCGAGACCCGGTCTGCATTTCACACTTACTATCTGTTGAGTTAGAGAAGGGATATTTGATAGGGCCAATGGCACAGTCCCCATATGATTGTTGGAGGGTCAACCCCATAGGTGTTGTCACAGGGAAATTCTCCAATAAAAAAAGGGTAATTTATGATTTGTCAGCTCCTCATTCACTCTCCATTCCAAGTTTGAACTCACTGATACCCTCTGAGGAAGTTTCTATGAAATATTCTTCCATAGATGAGGCCATACAGGTCATTCTGTCACTAGGCGAGGGAACCTGGTTGTCGAAAGCCGATATCACGGATGCTTTCAAGTTGTTACCCCTTAAACCCCAGCTGTGGCAGTGGCATGGCATTAAGTGGCAAGGGCAGTATTATTTTGCGAACAAACTGACTTTTGGCGCTAAGTCGAGTCCCTGGTTATTTGATCAGTTTGCCCAAGGCTTGCATTGGGTACTAGTGAATGTTTTCCAAGCACATCACGTAATCCACTACCTGGACGATTTCCTGTTAATCGAGCCACCCACACAGGTCCCACGAGATCTCACGGTGTTGAGAGGAGTTTTTGAAGACCTTAAAGTCCCCGTAGCCCCCAACAAAGTAGAGGGTCCAGGTAATGTCATTACCTTTCTAGGCATTCGCTTGGACACAGTTAGCATGCAAGCTAGTCTGCCTCACGACAAGTTAACTAGGATCAGAGAAGTAGTACACAAACTTGCACGTGTTAGAGTCACCACTAAAACAGATCTCCAGAGTCTACTTGGTATGTTGAACTTTGCAATGAGGATAATACCACAAGGTAGATCATTCATATCCAGGTTGCTGAAGCTTCTACCCTTAGCCCCGGGTCAGGATAGCGCACTTAGATTAGATCAGGATGCTTTAGCAGATCTCATGATGTGGGATGAATTTTTGGCACAGTGGAACGGAGTGTCATTTTTTGTCCCCTCTGTATCCAGTCATTCCCCGATCATCCATACAGACGCAGCTTCTTCTACCGGGTTTGCGGCCATTTACAAGAAACATTGGATGGCCAGTCCTTGGCCGCCTGAGGTTTTAGCTATTCCAGGCTTTCTACAGTCATCCGCCCTTTTTGAGATATATCCTATAGTGGCAGCAGCTCATACGTGGGGCAGTCTGTGGGTTAACCAGACCGTGTTGTTTTTAACAGATAATGCAGCACTGGTGGACATCATGATGAAGGGCAGGTCTGGGTCCAGAGAAATTATGGCATTTCTGAGGAGGTTTGTGTGGTTGTCGTTACAGCATAGGTTCAATTTTGTTTGCACGCATATTCAAGGACAGAGGAATCTTGCTGCAGACGCGCTGTCCAGGCTTAATGTTCCATTCTTTTTACAGGTTTCCCCAGGGGCAGATCCGCTACCAACTACGATCCCGCAGCACAACCTGCTAGTCATGCAGTAGCTCCACTACTACTCACCGCCAGATCCCTGGTGGAACAGTCCCTCTCCGTAAATACGTTGAAAGTGTACAAGACAGCATGGGCGTTGTTTAGCAAATTCAGAGTCTCACATCCACCACTAGATATGGGACACATAACCTACCTAATGGCTTTTATTGGGTTTTGCCACTCAAATTTGAAGTTAGCTTACAACACAATCAAGCTATATCTAGCAGGTATCCAGCATTACTTTTATCTGGCTCACCCGGAGCAGCCTTCCTTGTTTTCTGCCTATCCCATTAAGGCTATGTTACGGGGTATACAGAAAACCACCTTTCAGAAAACCACGGGCCGTCAGCCATTCACAGGTCCCATGTTTAGGGCAGTCTCTGACATGCTACGTAACCGCCCCTTTGGTCTAGAGATTAGTAAACTAGTGGAAACGGCATTGTACCTGTCTTTTTTCGGTTTCCTGAGGCCCGGGGAATTTACGTGCACAGCCACTTCCACAAAGTTTCTTCGGAAGAAAGATCTAATTCCAGATAGTTCAGGGTTCTTGCTTAATTTAGAACAGTCTAATGCCGCTCGTCCGGGGGAGATGGTACGTATCAGGTATTTTCCCACCGGTGACCAGTGGTGTCCAGTCGAAGTCCTAAACCAATGGTTACTTCATATACGTACATCGTTACCAGACTCGCCGTTGCTGCCTCACAACGGCACATCTCTCAGCATTCAGGTTTTCCTGAAGTACGTTAGGGCACTACTTGTCAATATCAATGTTAACCCAGCTAGCATCACGGGTCACTCTTTTCGTATCGGCGCCGCCTCAGCCGCCTCCAAGAACGGTGTCCCGGTCCATGTCATCAGGAAACTAGGGAGGTGGAAGTCCTCGTCATACCTTACGTACATCCCAGACCCATGTCATGAAATGTCTATCGCTTTTCGTAATTTGTTGGCATAAGGCGTTGTTTTCATTAAAGCACTAACTACACTAACGTTTGTACTTTTTGGCCACTTTAGGCTACTTTTACGACAGCAGTTATGGCATAATTCTACTGCTTATTATGGTAAGGGGGTCGTGGTAGGGCATGCGTTCTGATAGCCTGTCCGAACACAAATATTCATTTGAAAAGCCATTGAGTCCTGGTGCTTTTTTTAATTTCAGGGATTTGATAGCTTTAGTTTTTTTCTTGAATGGAGAAATGTTTCTGTCAGGTAGGCCATTTTGGCTCTAGTTTTCACGTTTTTGACTCGGTTGGCCATGAAGGATGAGCGTTATTATTTTGGATGCAGTAGTGTAGTTTAAGTCTCGTGAGGTTATATTCGTAGTCATCTAAAAGCAGTGACCGGATTTCGTCCCTTAGTTGAGATACGTTTATAAGACCTTGTTGACTTTGGGGCACATTTATTAGGACCAGTGTTTTACATGCTGGTCTTAATACCCCTATAGCTGGGCCGTGGATCTGCTGGAGTTATGAAGAGGCACTGGCCTGTACATACCTTCAACAGATCCACCGCCACTTCTAAATGTAAGAAGCTTCCTTGCTGTCTTACATTTAGACCATTTTCTACGTCTAAACAAGGCGTAGAACATGATGAATGAGATGGGCCTGCCGCCCCCTTCCCCACACCCACCATGCCAGCTTTTTTAGACCTGGAGTGTGCAGGGAAAAGTTCAATCTGCACCAGAAATACACCTTAATATAAGTTTTCCTTGTCTTTCATTTTTATGGCGTGATCCATACTTAATGAGCAGGCCTCTGATGTACACCTTATGGGCGTTCCAGAGGGTGAGTCTATTAGTCTCAGGGAAATCGCCATAGGTCAGATTTAGAGTTGAGCGAACACCTGGATGTTCGGGTTCGAGAAGTTCGGCCGAACTTCCCGGAAATGTTCGGGTTCGGGATCCGAACTCGACCCGAACTTTGCCCCGAACCCGAACCCCATTGAAGTAAATGGGGACCCGAACTTTTCGGCACTAAAAAGGCTGTAAAATAGCCCAGGAAAGGGCTAGAGGGCTGCAAAAGGCAGCAACATGTAGGTAAATCCCCTGCAAACAAATGTGGATAGGGAAATGAATAAAAATATAAATAAAATAAATTAAAATTAACTAATATCAATTGGAGAGAGGTCTCATGGCAGAGAATCAGGCTTCATGTCATAGCAGAGAATCAGTCTTCATGTCATAGCAGAGAATCAAGCTTCATGTCACCCACCACTGGAACAGTCCATTGTCAGATATTTAGGCCCCGGCACCCAGGCAGAGGAGAGAGGTCCCGTAACAGAGAATCTGGCTTCATGTCAGCACAGAATCTGGCTTCATGTCATAGCAGAGAATCAGGCTTCACGTCACCCACCACTGGAACAGTCCATTGTCAGATATTTAGGCCCCGGCACCCAGGCAGAGGAGAGCGGTCCCATAGCAGAGAATCAGGCTTCATGTCAGCACAGAATCAGGCTTCAAGTCATAGCAGAGAATCAGGCTTCATGTCATAGCAGAGAATCAGGCTTCACGTCACCCACCATTGGAACAGGCCACTGTCACATATTTAGGCCCCGGCACCCAGACAGAGGAGAGAGGTCCCATAGCAGAGATTCAGGCATGGGCGTGTCTGTTTCCTGCAGCTGAAGTGGAAAGGTGTGTGTGCAGCAGCTCCTGAGAACTTCCACCTCGTTAAGGCCCCAGGGAGATTTTTCAACACCTTAATCCCCTGGGAGGGACTAGGCTTGTGGGGAGATTTTCCACCTTTCTCCCCAGCCCAGGCCCTGCCTCTCCCTAGGGAGCTGGTAGGGGCCTGGGCTATGCGCTCAGGCAAGGCCCAGGATCCTGCTTCCCGGGGTAGGCCGGCGGGAGGTAGGGGAGGCGAGTTACCGGCCTCTGCTCCATCTTCCGCTCCGGGGGTCAGAAGATCAAGCAGGGGTCATGTGGAAGTGTCCCCTGTGGCCCCCAGGGGCGAAGCCGTGAAGATCGCCGGCAAGTCCAGGAGAATGGAATCTCCAAAAGGTATGCAGGGTGCTCCTGGAGGTGGGTCGGGAACGGTGGAGGCCGACCGGGGCTGCATGAGGCCCAGGGAGCCTATCGCCATATATAGCTCCCGTATACCGTAGCAGCCTATCTCCAGGAGTACGAGGAGGCTGGAAAAGCCTTAAAGAGGCTCAGAGGCGAGCTAAAGTGTGAAAGATGAAAAGCGGACAGAGCCTCTAAGGTGAAGAGGCCAGAAATATCAGCTAAGATTAGAGTCCTAAAAGACGAAGTATGCATATTGGAGGACAGGAGGGCCGCTATCCTCAAGAATAGTGGTCCTTTTGAGGAAAAACTTAAAAATGAGAAAAGGTTTAAAGGAGAACTGGAGGAGGAAAAAGCAATGGACTCCTCAGATGATGAGGAGGAAAGGTCTGTGGTGAGCCTGGGGGGTCAGTCTGCAGGGCCTGCGGACTCAGGGATCCGGCCTGAGCAGGTCTGTCTCCCCCCTACGAGCTCAGAGGAGGAGGAGGATAGTGAGAGCGGTGGGGTAGGGGGGCAATTAATGGAGCAAATTCGTCACCTAGAATCCCCCCGGGCTCACCTTGAAAACTTTGTTTTTGGGAATGAGTTCCTGGAGGACGAGCCTGTAAGAAAAAAGAAAAAGGCAAAGAAACAAGAAAAGAACAAAGAAATGAAATTGGTCTATGTTTCTCACCCACTGCCCTCTGGACTGGCTGCAAAGTCAGTCCAGGGGGCTAACCCCACTACCCCCCCTAGCCTGGTTTCTGAAGTGAGACCAGAGCGTGGGAGTGGGGAGAATATAGCTATTAAAAAGATGGCACAGAACGCCGTCCATGTTTGCAGTAACAGGGGCGGTTTGATGTTTGTGGGTGGAGCGGCTGTAAAGCCGAACAGTGAGGAGTCAGTGATGAGGGGAGGGGGCGTGGCTACATCCGGTGTGGCTCCGCCCACTGTCGCATCAGCTATAGCACTGGAAAAGTGCTCGGTTGAATTGCGGCGGTGTGGTGGGGTTACCTCCTCCTCCCCTGTGTCTGCCCACAAGTTGGAGGATGGTCCCGCCGGTTCTGCGGCTTCCGCTGTGGCTCCCGTTGCCCCCTCTGCTCCTGGGGTCCCCGGTACCCCTCCCCCTGCTGTGTGTAGGCGGGTGGAGGGAGTTAAGGATGAGGTGGTGGAGCGGGGTGTCGGGGGTGCATCGAGGGAGATCGCGCCACAGGGGGGCGTGGCCGGGGGCGTGGCCAAGAGCGGCGACGCGGCTGGAGCAAGCATGGAGCACTGGCTCATAGGAACTTTTAAGGACGTGATAAAAAGTACTTAAAAAAACCACTAAATTAAGTGAAAAAAAGCTAGCTAAGCTAGCAATGAAACACCAAAGGTACAAGGTTCCCAGGGCTCTGAAGAGGGGGGGAGGGGGGTGATAGTGGCGGAGGCCATGGTCCACCACAATGCAAATAATGCAAATAATGCCAATGAAGCCAAGGAAGTGGTGACAAGGGCTACTGAGGCTGAGGCAAAGAATGTGAATATTAATAATAATAAGAATGTTATGGTCCCAGCTGGCCCAGCTGAGTGCTTGGGGGTGGGAGAGGAGATGGAGGTGGCTACTGAAAAAGTGGTTACCCAAAAAAATGGTTACAGAGGGAATGTTAGGTCAGGGGTCACTCCGGATCCTGATGGGGGGGTGAATGCGGGGGGTTGTCCTGCTGCTGGAAAAGTGGCGGGGTCCCCCCGTGTGGCCTCCTCAGAGGGGTCCGGCGTGACAGTTGTGACAGGTAGGGGGGGGAGCCGGTTCTGCTGCCCCTCCTGCGTCCGTGGCGCCTGGCAGAAGTTATGCCAGTGTGGCTGCGGCTGCAGGGGGGGAGGGGCTGACTTCTTTGGCTTCCTCGCTCTCAGGGTCTGGTAATGGTGACTTGCAGAGGCGACTGCTGGAGGCCCTCAAAAAGGGGGAGAGCTCCTTTTCTGTAGAGGGAGAGAAGGTGGAATGTTCATTCTGGTTCAACAGACATGGCGTTCGGACCTTCCGAGAACAGAACGGGGGCGAGACCACCTGGTCTTCACCCACAACCGGCCCTGGAGCCAGACGGAATGTGTTCTGTCTCAAGTGGAGTAGCGATGAAGCTTGCCCTACTAGAAAGAGGGTAGTGGAGCTCCTGCTTGGGATGGGTTTCAAGGCTACTGACATTTTTGCCTTGATCCATCCTTTTGGCTCCAAGGAGTTTGACATCAGCTTTGTCCGTCCGGAGGGGCTTGAGCTCTTCTGGTCCGGATATGAGCTAGTGAAGAACATGCCGGACTGACGTGGTTTCGTTGCAAAAGCGATAACCCGCCAGAGTGAGGTCAAGAGAGTGACCGTGCTGACCCGTAACGAGTCGCTCTCTTGTATTGACATCATAACCTGGCTGGGTAGATACGGAGAGGTCCAGGGAATACCAGCTAAAAACCTGGACGAGTTTGGCATTTGGTCGGGTGCCTGGACGTTTAAAATCAAGCTTAGGCGTCTGGGTAGTACAGTTTCCCACATTCCATCATCTGCCTTTATCGGCCGAGACAGGATCTTGGTTTTCTACAGGGGGCAGCCTAAGCTCTGTCACAAGTGCGGCAGCCCCACACACTTCAGCGCCAGCTGCCAAGTGCAGAAGTGCGCGTTGTGTAGGGGGACAGGTCATCTAGCTGCATCTTGTGAGGAGATTAGATGCAATCTGTGTGGTGAGCTCGGGCACCCCTTCAGTCGCTGCTCTCTCTCTCTCTCTCTGAGGCCAATGCGGCCCGAGCTCATGCAGGAGCGGGCCGGGAGGTCCCTTCGGCTGAGGCGGGTACTGGCAAAGGCAGTGGAGTTAAGGGGTCAGTGAGGAACTGGAACAACCTGTCCCGGCAGAGGCGGAGAGAGAGGCGTCAGGCGGAGAGGGAGGGGGAGGAACCTTGTCCTGGGGTGATGCCCGCTCCTTCCAAAACGACTGCCCCTGCTGAATCCGAGACCCTAGGGGGCAGCGAGCTGGAGGAGGAGATTGAGAGACTGGATCGGGCCGAAGAGACTCTGTCCTCGCACTACGAAAGTTCTGCAGAGGGTAGTGGGGCAGAGTTCCAAAGTAGACGGAAACGGCGTACTAAAAAAAGATCTAGCCCGACCAAAATTGCCAGGGAAGGTGTAACCGGCTCCCCTCTGGAGCTCTCCAACCGGTACCTCATCTTGGATGAGACCTCTGCCTCCTCTGCTGAGGAGGAGGTTAAAGGTGAGGGGCCGGGGGCGAAGGAGGGAGAGCCTTCAGGGGGCCCCGCGCCCCCCTCTGGTGGGGATGCAAGGTCCTCAGGAGGGGTGGCAAAACCGGGCCCTGAGACTGAGAAAGCCAGGAGTGGTGCGCAGAGGGAGGTGGTGGTGGCAGAGATGGATACCACTATCTCCCTCAAGAGAGGTCGTGCTGCTCTAGAAGGCAGCCCCGAGAGGGGGGAGAAGGATGGGAAGAAGGCCGCCTAATTTAATTACTCTTTATGGCGGTACCCGCTCTGCTGACTCTGGCGACCATTAATGTCGCCAGCATTAAGTCGGAGGCGCTCGTTTCACAGCCTTAGATTTTCTCAGCCGTGTTGAAGCTGACATTTTGTTTTTGCAAGAGACCAGGCTGCCAGATTTGGCAGCAATTTATAAAGCCAAGAGGGAGTGGAGACCAGGGCCCTCCTACTGGTCTCTTGCGGCTGAGCCGTATAGCGGAGTGGCGGTCCTTTTTACCGCACCGGTAGAATGCCGACGAGTAATTGAATTAGAAATGGGGAGGTGTTTGATCTTGGATATCCTCATGAAGGGACAGGAACTGCGCCTGATCAATATCTACGGGCCCCAGTCCAGGTGGGACAGGAAATGTCTCTTTATGAGGATTAAGCCTTTCATTTTTACAAGCCGGCAGGTGGTTTTTGGTGGGGACTTTAATACTGTCACAAGGCCCCAAGACAGGGGAGGCACCAGAAACCGGCTGACTTATGATAGTATTTTTCTGAATAGAGTAGCTAGTGAGGCTCGTCTGGAGGATGTCCACATTAGGCATACCCCAGGCCACGGGGGTTTCACTTTCTATAGAGGTAGTCAGATCAGGTCTAGAATAGATAGGTTTTATTTGAAGGAGGAGGCTACCTTTTCGCCCTTAAGGGTTGTGGAGGTGGAATTCTCCGATCACTGTTTGATTATGTTTTCTCTGAATATTTCAGAATCCCCCCAAATGGGAAGAGGTTATTGGAAGCTGAATTCGGGTGTCTTGGAGGAAGCAGAGGTAAGACAATCCTTTGAGGACTTCCTTCAGAGTCAGGTACCTTTACTGGATCTTTGTGATACTAAGTCATAGTGGTGGGAGATATTCAAAGATCGAGCTGCAAAGTTCTTCCGCCGGCTCTCGAGCCTCAGGTCCCTGGACAGGTACCGCCTGTATCAGGGTCTGAGGATGAAACTCGAGCATCTGGTCTCGACTGGTGGTAGCCGCGAGGATATCTCCAGGGTGAAATCTTTGCTCAAGAGGTGCCAGTATGATAGGCACACATCTTTAGTTTTTGAGAGGGACTTCGGGAGGTACCGCTCGCCCGACCCCTACAGAAATTGTAAGATGTCAGTGAAGAGTAAGTTAATAACAGGACTGGTCGATAGTACGGGATCTCTGAGCAGGTCCAGATCAGGGATCCTGGAAGTCGTTAGATCCTTTTACTCGTGCCTCTTGGGGAGGAGAGATCTGGATCGGGACAGGATGTCGGCTTTCCTGGCTGAAGTCATCCCTGAGTCAGGAGCTCACCTCTCTTTTGACGGTTTGGTAGAAGAGATCAGGAAGGAGGAAGTTATCCTGGCGGTGGAAGGGTTAGCTCTAAAGAAGTCGCCAGGCCCGGATGGCTTAACATCTGAGTTTTATAAGACCTTTAAGGACTCTTTATGTCCCCTCTTGACTGAGGTATTCAATGTTTGAGTGTTTATCCTCGGGCACTCTGCCTCGGTCAATGAGGAGGTCGACTCTGATCCTTCTATCAAAGGGTAAAGATCCGAGCCGTATTGAGAACTGGCGTCCCATAGCACTTCTTAATACGAACAGAAAGATTCTGGCCAAGATACTTTTTAATAGGCTGGTAAAATTTGCACCCCAACTCCTTTCGGCGGCTCAGCATTGCTCGGTTCCAGGCCGCAGCACTTTTAGTGCTGTACTCGGTGTCCGAGAGGCAGTGAAACAGAGTAGAGCAGGCCACTGGAGGGGGTACATGCTGTCCTTAGATCAAGCAAAGGCGTTTGATCGGGTGAACCATGAGTACCTCTGGTCGGTTCTTCTGAAGTATGGCCTGCCGGGGGGGTTTGTCGATTGGTTAAAGATCTTGTATGCAGGGGCAGAGAATTTCCCGCTTGTGAACGGTTGGTCTGGCTGCTCTTTTGAGGTTGGGTCTGGCGTCCACCAGGGTTGTCCTTTGAGCCCGCTTTTATACGTGTTCGCGATTGATCCCTTTCTTAAGCGGATCGATCGTGGACCGTTGGCGGGAGTCAGGATGGATCGGGTGGCGCCGGAAGCCACTCTGAGGGTAGTAGCGTACGCTGACGATGTCACCATTTTTGTATCCTCGAGAGGGGAGGCGGAGTACGTGATGTCTGAAGTGGATCGCTACTCGGAGGCATCCGGGTCCATGATCAATCGGGATAAGTGTGAGAGTCTCTGGCTGGGAGGGGGTGATCCAGTTTTTGATCTCCAGACACCCTCCCAGGGCCCAAGTCGTCAGCCAAAGTCCTAGGCATCCATTTTGGCCATGGGGATTATCCCACTAGCGTGTGTATCTTGCCAGAGCCTCTCTGGACTCGGGTTTATAGTCTGTTCTTCCAGCTCTTATGGGGGAATAGACTGAACCTGATCAAGAGAGAAGTGACTTACCGCACGAGGAGACTAGGGGGGTTATCTATGGTCAACCCCGTGGTGTTTCTTGTAAACACCTTTGTTAAAGTGAATCTGGCGAACCTCTGGATGGAGAGGGCTTCTCCGTGGGTAGTCTCCTGCCGGGGGTGGTTTCGGCCTTTCTTCCAGGAATGGGAGACAGGAGGGCAAGTGAAGGACTTACGTACGCCTCACGGATATCTTCCGACTTACGTCACCCCGATTCTGAAGGTGATCCGCCGGTGGGGTTTGGAGGTGAGGGAGATCAGGACTCTGTCAAGGAGGTCCCTTGACGAGAGGGTCTTGTTGTCCCACTTCCAGAAGCCCCTGGCCCTCAGGGATTGCCCAAGCCGGGATCTAGACAAGGGGTTACAGTTGCTAAATTCTGCAAGGATCCCCTTGAAGTTTTGGGACTTGGCTTGGCGCTGCTTTCACGGGAGGCTGTATGTGAGGGACAACTTGAAGTACAGGAACTCTGATGAAAGGGGTTGTCCCCGGGAGGAGTGTGGCTCCATACTGGAAAGTAAGGATCACTTCCTGCTTCAGTGTCCCTTTAATACAGAGGTATACCAACGGGTGGGAGCTTCCATTGGCTGGCCTAGGCTAGCCAGCCTCTCCTACGCGGAGTGGGCTTATGGAGTGCTCAGAGACATTGGTAGAAGGGACCTGTGCACATGTTTTTTAGTCTGTACACTACGTGCAGAATTATTAGGCAAATGAGTATTTTGACCACATCATCCTCTTTATGCATGTTGTCTTACTCCAAGCTGTATAGGCTCGAAAGCCTACTACCAATTAAGCATATTAGGTGATGTGCATCTCTGTAATGAGAAGGGGTGTGGTCTAATGACATCAACACCCTATATTAGGTGTGCATAATTATTAGGCAACTTCCTTTCCTTTGGCAAAATGGGTCAAAAGAAGGACTTGACAGGCTCAGAAAAGTCAAAAATAGTGAGATATCTTGCAGAGGGATGCAGCACTCTTAAAATTGCAAAGCTTCTGAAGCGTGATCATCGAACAATCAAGCGTTTCATTCAAAATAGTCAACAGGGTCGCAAGAAGCGTGTGGAAAAACCAAGGCGCAAAATAACTGCCCATGAACTGAGAAAAGTCAAGCGTGCAGCTGCCAATATGCCACTTGCCACCAGTTTGGCCATATTTCAGAGCTGCAACATCACTGGAGTGCCCAAAAGCACAAGGTGTGCAATACTCAGAGACATGGCCAAGGTAAGAAAGGCGACCACCACTGAACAAGACACACAAGCTGAAACGTCAAGACTGGGCCAAGAAATATCTCAAGACTGATTTTTCTAAGGTTTTATGGATTGATGAAATGAGATTGAGTCTTGATGGGCCAGATGGATGGGCCCGTGGCTGGATTGGTAAAGGGCAGAGAGCTCCAGTCCGACTCAGACGCCAGCAAGGTGGAGGTGGAGTACTGGTTTGGGCTGGTATCATCAAAGATGAGCTTGTGGGGCCTTTTCGGGTTGAGGATGGAGTCAAGCTCAACTCCCAGTCCTACTGCCAGTTTCTGGAAGACACCTTCTTCAAGCAGTGGTACAGGAAGAAGTCTGCATCCTTCAAGAAAAACATGATTTTCATGCAGGACAATGCTCCATCACACGCGTCCAAGTACTCCACAGCGTGGCTGGCAAGAAAGGGTATAAAAGAAGAAAATCTAATGACATGGCCTCCTTGTTCACCTGATCTGAACCCCATTGAGAACCTGTGGTCCATCATCAAATGTGAGATTTACAAGGAGGGAAAACAGTACACCTCTCTGAACAGTGTCTGGGAGGCTGTGGTTGCTGCTGCACGCAATGTTGATGGTGAACAGATCAAAACACTGACAGAATCCATGGATGGCAGGCTTTTGAGTGTCCTAGCAAAGAAAGGTGGCTATATTAGTCACTGATTTGTTTTTGTTTTGTTTTTGAATGTCAGAAATGTATATTTGTGAATGTTGAGATGTTATATTGGTTTCACTGGTAAAAATAAATAATTGAAATGGGTATATATTTGTTTTTTGTTAAGTTGCCTAATAATTATGCACAGTAATAGTCACCTGCACACACAGATATCCCCCTAAAATAGCTAAAACTAAAAACAAACTAAAAACTACTTCCAAAAATATTCAGCTTTGATATTAATGAGTTTTTTGGGTTCATTGAGAACATGGTTGTTGTTCAATAATAAAATTAATCCTCAAAAATACAACTTGCCTAATAATTCTGCACTCCCTGTATAGTGGTTAGGTTCTACATATGGAATGCACGGTGCTTAGTTTCAACGCAGCAGAAAGTCCTCCCAGTGGACGAGGTATGTAGGAACATTCTGGGTGACCTGGTGAAGGTGCGTTCTTTGGAGTATGAGAGACTGGGTACCAGTAGGGCCTCTCTCCTCTGGAGAGGCTTTGCTTTTAGCGTACCCTAGCCTAGTCATACGTTTCCTGGTGGTGGGCTGATGCTTTCACCGTAGACTTTTGTTTTGTGGGATGTTGAGCTTTTTTTTTTTTTTTTTTTTTTTTTTTTTTTTTTTATTAATATATTTTATTTTACAAGTAGTGGATCTACAGTATTCCATTTTGGTGTCACAAAACATTAATACATGTAATTATACAGTAATACTTAGTGTCATCATATACCAAATCTTTTTTTCGCGGAGCTACTGTCTCTACACCTAGTTTGGTCATTTCAGGTTGCCCCATATCCGCATCCAAATTGCCTATTTTCCTGCTGTTTGGGCAAGGATACATTCATATTGCTTAACCCTGTTCATCCGTTCCATCCACTCCTGAAAATTAGGGTATTCCGAACTGCCCCAATACTTTACAATTAATATTTTGGCCAACGCAATGCCCCGGAGCCAGAGTGTCTGCTCAGTTTTATTTTGGTCTATCTCTGGGAATACACCCAGGATAGCATAGTTAATGCAAGCCTCATATTTTATGGGGGAGCTGTCCCGCAATTTCCGGAATATTTTAGTCCAGTACTCTTTTATCCCTGGGCATTCCCAAAGTACATGTATATAGTCTCCTCTATCTTTATTACATTTATAACAGTTCTGTTTCCTATCGTTGTAGATGGTATGTAAAAAGGCTGGTGTATAATAGAGACGAAGTATAATTTTCAAAAGGATCCATGCATGGGCCGCGGAGACCGTCGATCTTTTAATATTTCTATACACCGCGTTCCACGGGATAGGTTCCCCATTCTGCAGGTCCTTTTCCCATTTAGCCTCACTTCTAAATATAATTGTTTTAGTGTAATCATATTTTAATTTTGCATAAATGTGTGATATGGAAGTGTTAGAGGTCATATCATAGCAGAAATCTAAAAAGGTGTTCCTTACAATATTTAAGTAATTCTTATTCTCCGTGTAGTGAATAGCGTGTCGTAATTGTTCATATCTGAATTTATCAATAAATCCTAATTCAATATCAGGTAGGATTTTATTTAAAGGCTTAAGCTGTCCTTTATAAAAAACTTGTGCAATAAGGCATATCCCATATTTTTCCCAATATTCAACATCACCCATTAACATAACTTGTGATAGATGTGCATTCCCCCACAGTGGGGTGTAGTGGACTGCCTGAGTTACTCCGACCATATATCTAAGTTGTTGCCAAATGTACCCGAGCATCCTACCGAACGGGTTCGTTATTATTTTCTTCTCCATGGTGCCCGTTTCGAGAATGTGAAAGAGATCCTCCCAGGGTCTACAGTACTCCCCATAAATAAGCCGAATGCATTTATTCTTTCGATTCCTCACGCACCATCTCAATTGGGCGGCTATATAGTATCCCTTTAGAAAAGGAACGGAGAGTCCGCCCTCTTCTTTGTATAGATAATGTATCTTAATTCTGACTCGTTTGCGCCCCCATATTAGTTCGTTGAAGAGGGACTCTAACTTATTGAAGAATTTATCTTCTATCGTTATTGGTCTAGCATTGAATACATATAATAACATTGGAAGCAACGTAATTTTTATAAGTGCTATGCGATTAATTTGTGACAGGGGGAGTTTAAGCCATGTTCTAATTTTTTCCTTAACCCTATCTATTATTGGAAGTATGTTCAGTTTCGTATAATTTTCCAATTTGGTCCCTATCTGGATACCCAGATATAATAGAGAATCTGCTGGGGTCAGTATACTAACTCGGAGATTGTGACCAGGCGGAACCGGACGTTTTAATGGCAAGAATTTTGATTTCTCCCAATTTATCTCATATCCCGATAGGTACCCAAATTCATCAAGACTATCCATAACCCTGGGCAAATTCATATATCCTCTCCCCAGGAATAGTAACATGTCGTCCGCATAGAGACTGATTTTATCGTCCTCTCCCTCACACCCAAAACCGGGTATTTCCCCATCTGCTCGAATCTTACACGCCATTGGCTCCAGAAATAGCGAGAAGAGCAAGGGGGAAAGGGGACAGCCCTGGCGTGTTCCGCGTGTCAAGGGGAAAGGGGCAGAGTGCGCGCCATTAATTTGGACCCTAGATACTGGGTTTTGATACAGAATGCGAACCCATTTAGAGAAATATTTGCCTATTTTAACCCGTGACATTACTCTCCAGAGGAAGGACCACTCCACCCTGTCGAAGGCCTTAGCGGCATCCAAGGACAGGATGGAGCAGTCCTCCCCATCCCCCATCTGAACATTCAGAAAGGCCCTCCTTACATTATCCTGTATATTCCTTTTCGGAATAAACCCGGTTTGGTCCGCGTGGATGACTTTGTGGATAACTGTTTTTAATCTGTTCGCTAACAGTTTGGCCAGGATTTTATAATCTGTGTTTAACAGAGAGATGGGGCGATAAGATGTAATGACAGCGGGTCTTTCCCTTTTTTAGGGATCAATGTGATGGTTGCTTCCATCCATGAGGGTGGAAGAGAACCCATTGTCCAGGATTGATTTAATACCTCCAACATTTGAGGAAGAATCATTCCCCCATGTTTTCGGTATATTTCAAATGGAAAACCGTCCATCCCTGGGGAGGTATTGCCCTTAATGGTTTGCAACGTGGTTTGTAACTCGATCAGTTGAATAGGTCTGTTCAGCCAGTCAATATCTTGTTGATCGAATTCAGGGATCTTGATGTTATCTAAATATTGATCTATTTCTTCTCCCTGTTTTTGGGGCCCGGCTTTATATAGCATTGAGAAATATCGGGTAAACTCCCTTAGAATATCGTCGGGATCTCGTATAATGGTTCCCGCCTCAGTCCTAATTCCGGTTATATTATTACTCCCCCTTTGATTCTCTACTATCATAGATACCAGTCTGCTTGGTTTCCCGGACTCGCTAAAGGTTCTCAACCCAGAGAAGAACATTTTATTTTGCGCTTTTTTAAATAGGTATTGTTTATATTCATCTTGTATTTTTTTTAATTGATGTTGTTTTTCTGGGGTATTTGCACGGGTGATCTCTTCCATTGCCTGTCCAAGCAGGCCTTCTATTTCTTTTTGCGTTTCTGCAAAGGCTTTTTTCTGTTTCCTAATTTGGTATGAATATATACCTCGAAGGAATGCCTTGAGCGAGTCCCAGACCATATGGATATGGGTTGAGTTAACGTTATCGCTCCAAAAGAGCTTTATTTCTTCATTAATCTTATCCAGATCCTTTATTAATGTCATCCAATGTGGATTAAGTTTTAAACTTTTATTTTGATTTGTTTTATTCTGGTTCTGCAGTGTTACCGTAACGGGGCTGTGGTCAGAGACGCCATGACGTTCATAGTTCATTTTTTTGACCTTATTAATGAGCCCGGGGCTGGCGAGGGCCAGATCAACTCGCGACATGGACCTATATGTATTACTAAAACACGAAAATACTTGCTTATCTCCATAAAGAGACCGCCATATATCGACCAATGCCATTTCTTTACACATTCTGGAAAGCAGGGTACTTGAACCGGGATTCAGTTCATAATTAATTATGGTAGAGGTCCGATCCTTTCTAATGTCCATAACCGAGTTGAAATCGCCCATCACCAGCACCGGGCACTCCTCTCGTGCCGAGATATAATTCATCAGTCTACATAATACCGTTGTCGTAAAGGGAGGTGGGATATATATGAAGGCAATAATTCTCCTTTGCCCCTGCCAATAACAGTGAAGGAAAATATACCGGCCCTCTTGGTCGATTAGCTGTTCTATTGGATCATAATCTACCTGTCTATGCACATAAACGCTAATTCCACGAGAGTAAGTGGAATAGCAAGAATGATATTCGTGGGAGGCCCATCTCCTTCCGCCGAGCGCTGCCACTTTTTCACCTGTGAGGTGTGTTTCTAGCAGGGCCACTATAGCTGGTAAGTGTCTAGAAACCAAATCGAACACTACACACCTCTTGACTTTATCCGCAAAGCCGCGGATATTCCAGGTCAATATTCTAGACATCCCTTATGTTTTGTTTTTTTCTAGTTGATCCCCCGTACCTTTAAGGCAGCGCTGGGCGGAAGGGCAGGGGTGCCCCCAACGATACACCTTCCATACATTGACAGTACCCAGCGGAAAAAAAAACTCCCTCCCACCCCCCCAAAACCCCCACCCCCAAAACCCCCACTCCCCTCATGACCTGCGAGTCGCAAACTGTGACTCATAGGTCTCTAACTATAGACTATCCCCCCCCTTCCCCCCCCATCCGCCGTCTACCCCCCCCGGCTCCCCCTAGCAGCACCACGGGCAGATTACTGAATGCCCTTAGAGTCCAACCAGTCAGCTGCATCCTTTGGGTTAGTGAAAAATTGGACAGTTTCTTTATATATAACCCGTAATTTCGCAGGGTACATCATAGAGTATTTAAGTTGTGCTTGTATCAATCTCTTTTTTACATCCTTATATTCTCTCCTTTTATCTTGCGTAACTTTAGAGAAGTCCGGGTATATCTCTATATTGACGTCATTATATTTCACCGTTTGTATCTCTCTTTTCCATCTAAGGATATAGTCCCGATCTCTTGAGGAGGTCATTCTAATTAACAATGGCCTTGGTGCTGACCCTGGTGGGAGTTTTCTTGTTGGGATACGATGTGCTCTCTCCACTATAGGTGTTGTAGCTGCCTCTGCGGTTTTTACGTTATTTGACAACCATTTTTGAATAAAACCTGTGGGGTCATCTTTTTCTGCTCCTTCCAGGAAGCCCATTAATTTGAGATTATCCCTCCGGGATCTGTCCTCCAGGTCTGCCATTTTTTCCTTTAGTACTTTATTATCACTTTCTACTATTTCTAACCTTTTTTTAATCTGCCTAGATTCTTTTTGCAATTCTGTGGTTAGAATTTCATACTCTTTGACACGTTGCCTCATTTTGTTTAGATCGTCTCGAATTAATGATATATCAGTCTGCACTGCTGCTACTGTGGTTGTCAGTGTGCTTAATGATTGATTAGTTGTTCCGACTGCCTCCAATATACCTGCTAATTTACGATCGATATTACTCATCTGGTTATCTGCTTCCGATACCGGGTTCTCTCTTGCCCTATTTGCAAGGTTTTCATTCTCTTCACCGTCCTCCATTTGTGATGTTGGTTTCTGATTGCTCCTTGTTTTAGCTGGTTGGGGAGGGGATTTAAGATATTTGTCTAACTGTGTCCTTGCAGTACCCCCTTTGGGTGAAGATGTTCCAATAGACTTTCTATTAGATAGTTTAGGGGCCATATTTTTTATTTTTTTCTCCTCTTTTCCCTCCCCCTTTCTTTTTCCTTCGCTTCCTTTTTCTTTCTTTTCTCCCCCTCTCTCTCTCTTTTTTTTTTTTCCCCTCTCTCTTCCCCTCCTTACGGGACTACTTTGGAGGGTGATACTGTTATTAAAATCTGTGTGTTTCTAAGTTGAATGTCATAGATTTCCTGTAACACAGAGTGACAGTCAAAGAGTCTTACGTATCTTCTTCTTCTTCCTTCTTCCTTCTTAAGTCCCGAATTTCCTGGGTTTGAGGAAGCTCATAGTGGGGTTCTCTTGTTTTCTTCGGCTCGATCCGCCTTCACCACTCAGCAGCGCTCCCTCCGCCGACGTTGTTCAGCGGCGTTCACCCGCTCGCTGAGCGGTGGACCATCATGACTGCCTGGAACTTACAGACCCATGGGTCCAGAGCCCAAAAGGACAAAAAGACAGATTTTAGGGTTTAGACAAAAGCGCAATGTCCAGCAGAACCCACAGGCTCGCACAAGCTCAGAAACAACAAAAAAAACAGAACAGAGGCAGTGCCAATTCTGACGCGAGCTGCTGGAGCAGCATCTAAGGCTGAACCCACAGCTGTGCACTACCCACAGCTGTTAGGGCAACTCCACGTATTGATCAAATAGAACCGTAAGCAGATGGGGAGTCATAGGGTGGAACAGCAGGCAGGTAAGGTGGAGACGGTGATGGAGGCCAGGTGCCGCTTCCTTAATCCAACAGCTCCCCTCCCCTCTTCAAAACGGCCTCTTCAGCACGACCCCGTGGGAAAGGCACAAAGGGGAGACAGAGGGGGCACACAGAGTCCACTCACCATACAGTTCCGGAGTTAGTAAATTAATACGAAGCAGAGTGGGGCCCCAGGTCAGAGCAGCCTGAAACAGGCGTAGACAGGCATAGACCACAGACACCCCAAACATCCAGCTTTCGACTTCAGGCAGAACGACAATGCCCTAGACAACAAGGTGCAGATCAGGAGGACCCAGCAGACACCGGCAGCAGGAACGTCGGCGTCTAGGTGAGCGTCTCAGGTTGGGCGGCGGAGCCGCCAGCGGGAAGCAGTAGGGGCATCGGCGCCCAGGTTATCAGTGCAGCCGGCAGGCAGAGCGGAGCAGCAAAGCCCTGAATTACAGAGGGCCAATCCCGGGAGGCCCAGCGGGCATCAGCGGACATCAGCGGACACAGACAGCGGGTACGTCCGTATCGGGGCAGCGTCTCAGGAGGCTCGGAAGAGGCATAGCCCGTGCCGCGTCCAGGGCAGGAGCGCCGGCGTTGGGGGCGGCGTTGGGGGCGGGGAGGACCGCTGCACGCACGCTTCCTACGTCATGCCGCCACGCCTTACGCCTCTGGGATGTTGAGCTTTGAAGAAAGGCTTACAGAGACCGAGCTTGGGCCTTCGGGTAGTTCTGTATATTAGAATATTTTGCAGTGTGTGTTAAATAGTTATGTTGTTTATGTTGTTTTTTTAGGATAGAATGAGTTGGGGCTAGTTAGGTTGGGTGGGTGAGGGAAGGGGTCTTTTATTTGTGCTTTTAAGTGTTTTATGTGTATATTGAAGTGGGAGGCCTGCATCTAGCCTTGGACTATGCGGATATGGGTGGACATGGGGCGAGGGGCTAGATGTGGGTGGTGGAGGTAGGGCTGGCCTCGGACTATGCGGACACGAGAGAGACGTGAGGCGGAGGTCAGCCTTGGGTGAAGGGTGATGGAGTAGGTAGTGAGGGTTAGGGCTAGATTAGGGAGGTGAGGTTTGTTTTGCTTTATGTGTTATATTAGTAAAAAGGTAATATAAATAAAAAATATAAAAAATTGGTGATGGGAAAAAAAAAATATATATATTTTTTTTGTTTGTTTTCTATTATTATTATTATTATTATTATTATTATTGTTATTGTTTTATTAGTCTTATTTGCGTTTTTGTTTTATTGACGAGTAGTCAAGTTTTTCCTTTTGGGTTTTACAGCTGAACCGGCTAAGTAAGTTTCATTTCATTTTTAGCATTTGTATATAGTTTGTATATAGTTTTTTTTATAGGGTATTGGTATGAATGTGAGTGTGAGTGAGGCTGGGCCAGCTGAGAAGCTGTTCTGTTTTGTTTTTCTTGTCTGTAAAGTTTTGTATTTTTCTAATAAAAGAGTTCCCATAGCAGAGAATCAGGCTTCATGTCACCCACCACTGGAACAGGCCATTGTCAGATATTTAGGCCCCGGCACCCAGACAGAGGAGAGAGGTCCCATATCAGAGAATCAGGCTTCATGTCAGCAGAGAATCAGGCTTCATGTCATAGCGGAGAATCAGGCTTCATGTCAGCAGAGAATCAGGCTTCATGTCATAGCGGAGAATCAGGCTTCACGTCACCCACCACTGGAACAGGCCATTGTCAGATATTTAGGCCCCGGCACCCAGACAGAGGAGAGAGGTCCCATAGCAGAGAATCAGTCTTCATGTCATAGCAGAGAATCAGGCTTCACGTCACCCACCACTGGAACAGGCCATTGTCAGATATTTAGGCCCCGGCACCCAGACAGAGGAGAGAGGTCCCATATCAGAGAATCAGGCTTCATGTCAGCAGAGAATCAGGCTTCAAGTCATAGCGGAGAATCAGGCTTCACATCACCCACCACTGGAACAGGCCATTGTCAGATATTTAGGCCCCGGCACCCAGACAGAGGAGAAAGGTCCCGTAACAGAGAATCAGGCTTCATGTCACCCACCACTGGAACAGGCTATTGTCAGATATTTAGGCCCCGACACCCAGACAGAGGAGAGATGTCCTATAGCAGAGAACCAGGCTTCATGTCATAGCAGAGAATCAGGCTTCAAGTCATAGCAGAGAATCAGGCTTCATGTCATAGCAGAGAATCAGGCTTCACGTCACCCAACACTGGAACAGGCCATTGTCAGATATTTAGGCCCCGGCACCCAGACAGAGGAGAGAGGTCTCATAGCAGAGAATCAGGCTTCATGTCATAGCAGAGAATCAGGCTTCACGTCACCCAACACTGGAACAGGCCATTGTCAGATATTTAGGCCCCGGCACCCAGACAGAGGAGAGAGGTCCCATAGCAGAGAATCAGGCTTCATGTCATAGCAGAGAATCAGGCTTCATGTCACCCAACACTGGAACAGGCCACTGTCAGATATTTTTAGGCCCCGGCACCCAGACAGAGGAGAGGTTCATTCAACTTTGGCTTGCCCCGCAATATAATGGTAAAATTAAAATAAAAAAAGGATTGAATGAGGAAGTGCCCTGGAGTACAATAATATATGGTTAATGGGAGGTAGTTAATGTCTAATCTGCACAAGGGATGGACAGGTCTTGTGGGATCCAAGCCTGGTTCATTTTTATGAACGTCAGCTTGTCCACATTGGCTGTAGACAGGCGGCTGCGTTTGTCTGTAATGACGCCCCCTGCCGTGCTGAATACACGTTCAGACAAAACGCTGGCCCCCCGGCAGGCCAGCACCTCCAAGGCATAAAAGGCTAGCTCTGGCCACGTGGACAATTTGGAGACCCAGAAGTTGAATGGGGCCGTACCATCAGTCAGTACGTGGAGGGGTGTGCACAGGTACTGTTCCACCATGTTAGTGAAATGTTGCCTCCTGCTAACACGTTCCGTATCAGGTGGTGGTGCAGTTAGCTGTGGCGTGGTGACAAAACTTTTCCACATCTCTGCCATGCTAACCCTGCCCTCAGAGGAGCTGGCCGTGACACAGCTGCGTTGGCGACCTCTTGCTCCTCCTCTGCCTTCGCCTTGGGCTTCCACTTGTTCCCCTGTGACATTTGGGAATGCTCTCAGTAGCGCGTCTACCAATGTGCGCTTGTACTCGCGCATCTTCCTATCACGCTCCAGTGTAGGAAGTAAGGGGGGCACATTGTCTTTGTACCGGGGATCCAGCAGGGTGGCAACCCAGTAGTCCGCACACGTTAAAATGTGGGCAACTCTGCTGTCGTTGCGCAGGCACTGCAGCATGTAGTCGCTCATGTGTGCCAGGCTGCCCAGAGGTAAGGACAAGCTGTCCTCTGTGGGAGGCGTATCGTCATCGTCCTGCGTTTCCCCCCAGCCACGCACCAGTGATGGGCCCGAGCTGCTTTGGGTGCCACCCCGCTGTGAACATGCTTCATCCTCATCCTCCTCCACCTCCTCCTCATCCTCGTCCTCCTCGTCCTCCAGTAGAGGGCCCTGTCTGGCCACATTTGTACCTGGCCTCTGCTGTTGCAAAAAACCTCCCTCTGAGTCACTTCGAAGAGACTGGCCTGAAAGTGCTAAAAATGACCCCTCTTCCTCCTGGGCCACCTCCTCTTCCATCATCGCCCTAAGTGTTTTCTCAAGGAGACATAGAAGTGGTATTGTAACGCTGATAACGGCGTCATCGCCACTGGCCATGTTGGTGGAGTACTCGAAACAGCGCAACAGGGCACACAGGTCTCGCATGGAGGCCCAGTCATTGGTGGTGAAGTGTGTCTGATCCGCAGTGCGACTGACCCGTGCGTGCAGCAGCTGAAACTCGACTATGGCCTGCTGCTGCTCGCACAGTCTGTCCAGCATGTGCAAGGTGGAGTTCCACCTGGTGGGCACGTCGCATATGAGGCGGTGAGCGGGAAGGCCGAAGTTACGCTGTAGCGCAGACAGGCGAGCAGCGGCAGGATGTGAACGCCGGAAGCGCGAACAGACGGCCCGCACTTTATGCAGCAGCTCTGACATGTCGGGGTAGTTGTGAATGAACTTCTGCACCACCAAATTCAGCACATGCGCCAGGCAAGGGATGTGCGTCAAACCGGCTAGTCCCAGAGCTGCAACGAGATTTCGCCCATTATCGCACACCACCAGGCCGGGCTTGAGGCTCACCGGCAGCAACCACTCGTCGGTCTGTTGTTCTATACCCCGCCACAACTCCTGTGCGGTGTGGGGCATGTCCACCAAACATATGAGTTTCAGAATGGCCTGCTGACGTTTACCCCGGGCTGTGCTGAAGTTGGTGGTGAAGGTGTGTGGCTGACTGGATGAGCAGGTGGAAGAAGAGGAGGAGGAAGCCGAGTAGGAGGAGGAGGCAACAGGAGGCAAAGAATGTTGCCCTGCGATCCTTGGCGGCGGAAGGACGTGCGCCAAAGAGCTCTTCGCCTGGGGCCCAGTCGCCACTACATTTACCCAGTGTGCAGTTAGGGAGATATAGCGTCCCTGGCCGTGCTTACTCGTCCACGTATCTGTGGTTAGGTGGACCTTGCCACAGATGGCGTTGCGCAGTGCACACTTGATTTTATCGGACACTTGTATGTGCAGGGAAGGCACGGCTCTCTTGGAGAAGTAGTGGCGGCTGGGAACAACATACTGTGGGACAGCAAGCGACATGAGCTGTTTGAAGCTGTCTGTGTCCACCAGCCTGAATGACAGCATTTCATAGGCCAGTAGTTTAGAAATGCTGGCATTCAGGGCCAGGGATCGAGGGTGGCTAGGTGGGAATTTACGCTTTCTCTCAAATGTTTGTGAGATGGAGAGCTGAACGCTTCCGTGTGACATGGTAGAGATGCTTGGTGACGGAGGTGGTGGTGGTGTTGGTGGTACATCCTCTGTTTGCTGGGTGGCAGGTGCCAACGTTCCTCCAGAGGCGGAGGAAGAGGCCGAGGCGGCGGCAGCAGCAGCAGAAGAGGCCGAGGCAGCAGCAGAAGAGGTAGCAGGGGGAGCCTGAGTGACTTCCTTGTTTTTAAGGTGTTTACTCCACTGCAGTTCATGCTTTGCATGCAGGTGCCTGGTCATGCAGGTTGTGCTAAGGTTCAGAACGTTAATGCCTCGCTTCAGGCTCTGATGGCACAGCGTGCAAACCACTCGGGTCTTGTCGTCAGCACATTGTTTGAAGAACTGCCACGCCAGGGAACTCCTTAAAGCTGCCTTTGGGGTGCTCGGTCCCAGATGGCGGCGGTCAGTAGCAGGCGGAGTCTCTTGGCGGCGGGTGTTCTGCTTTTGCCCACTGCTCCCTCTTTTGCTACACTGTTGGCTCGGTCTCACCACTGCCTCTTCCTCCGAATTCTGAAAGTCAGTGTCACGACCTTCATTCCATGTGGGGTCTAGGACCTCATCGTCCCCTGCATCGTCTTCCACCCAGTCTTCCTCCCTGACCTCCTGTTCAGTCTGCACACTGCAGAAAGACGCAGCAGTTGGCACCTGTGTTTCGTCATCATCAGAGACGTGCTGAGGTGGTATTCCCATGTCCTCATCATCAGGAAACATAAGTGGTTGTGCGTCAGTGCATTCTATGTCTTCCACCTCTGGGGAAGGGCTAGGTGGATGCCCTTGGGAAACCCTGGCAGCAGAGTCTTCAAACAGCATAAGAGACTGATGCATGACTTGTGGCTCAGACAGTTTCCCTGATATGCATGGGGGTGATGTGACAGACTGATGGGCTTGGTTTTCAGGCGCCATCTGTGCGCTTTCTGCAGAAGACTGGGTGGGAGATAATGTGAACGTGCTGGATGCACTGTCGGCCACCCAATTGACTAATGCCTGTACCTGCTCAGGCCTTACCATCCTTAGAACGGCATTGGGCCCCACCAAATATCGCTGTAAATTCTGGTGGCTACTGGGACCTGAGGTAGTTGGTTCACTAGGACGTGTGGCTGTGGCAGAACGGCCACGTCCTCTCCAAGCACCAGAGGGTCCACTAACACCACTACGACCATGTCCGCGTCCGCGTCCCTTACTAGATGTTTTCCTCATTGTTACCGTTCACCACAATAAGAAAAAAATTATTTGGCCCAATGTATTGAATTCAAATTCAGCCCTTTTTTTACAGACACCTAACACTGTCTGGCTATCTATTTAGGTACCGTATTACACTAATACACGCACAGCAGTAACAACAGATTTAGCTGAATATAAATTGTAGGCCTACTATTTAGGCGCTGGGTGACAGGTATCCCTTTTACAGACAGAATTAGACTTGGAAATGCACGGTAGCGTGTGAAGTTATTGAGGATGACCCTATCCGCACCTTCAATCTAATATACCCTTTTATGGATAGATTTAAAGTAGGCCTGATAGAGCAGAAACCACTAATTTAGGGAATTGCTAAGTTGGGAATTGTATTTCAACCCAGAACAAAAACTGTGCTTCGGCAGATAGCAGACAGTATTACAATTGGCTAGCCACAGCTGAAACACCAGATTTAGGGTACTGCTATTTTGGCAATTGTATTTTACCCCTCAATAAAATAGCAAGCACAGCCAAGCCCCTGATGTAGGATATAGCAAAAAAAAAAACACACTATTGATGGTTAAAAATGGACTTGGTGGCAGCTTGTGCTGGCGCACCACAAGACACAAAATGGCCGCCGATCACCCCAGAAAAAAGTGACAGAAAAATGCTCTGGGCAGCCTTAAAACAGTGAGCAATTGAATAGCAGAGGTTGTATGATACACACCTGTATATCGATCACTTCAGTAAATAAATCCCTGCCTAATCTCGCCCTAACAGCAGCAGCTGCATCCTCTCCCTACACTGATCAGAGCAGAGTGACGTGCGGCGCTACGTGACTCCAGCTTAAATAGAGGCTGGGTCACATGCTGCACTGGCCAATCAGAGCCATGCCAATAGTAGGCATGGCTGTGATGGCCTCTTGGGGCAAGTAGTATGACGCTTGTTGATTGGCTGCTTTGCAGCCTTTCAAAAAGTGCCAAGAAAGCGCCGAACACCGAACCCGAACACAGACTTTTACGAAAATGTTCGGGTTCGGGTCCGTGTCACGGACACCCCAAAATTCGGTACGAACCCGAACTATACAGTTCGGGTTCGCTCATCCCTAGTCAGATTCTTTATTAGCGATCAGGTAAGGTTAATCCGCCAGATGTACTCTGAGCTGGGTATACTGGGTACTTTTATTGTAGTAATGCAGGGCGCATGATCTGACCATATCAGCTGAAGACAATGCCTCTTAGACAACACTCTATATATTCTTGTATATGTGTTGTGACTAGGGATGAGCAGACCTCTGGATGTCCGGGTTTGTAAAAAGAAAATGCGTTAGGACCATAGCTATTACATATACAGTGCTCCCTCAGGATACAGTATTTTCAGCATACAATGGTCTTTTCTGGGACATCGTAAGTTGAAACCAGACTCAACATACAATGTCTCAGACTCAGATCCAGCCAAGGAAGGCCACTTCTCTGGTAAAATAGCTGGATTAGATGCTAGTTAGCAGCTATTCCTGACTGTTACTGTATATGCAAGGACTTGTCTTATCTGTATTAGTTATCTGCTTATTTTGCTTAAATCTTCATTTTCACTTATCTTGGACGACATTTGGGGCTTTGGAACCGATTACTCAACGTACAATGGTTTCAACAAACAATGGTCGTCCTGGAACTAATTAATATTGTAACTTGAGGGACCTCTGTAGTGTATATTATATTATTTAGCTTACATACCAGAACGAGAAACCTTGTCCTGTTGTCATTAAGTAAGATTATTTTTTCATAGGCTATGGTGTCTTTAATTTCTATGCTCACTTCAGCCTTCTATTTTGCTTCCCTCCAAAGAGGCATTTGTATGGATGATTTAGTCCTTTAACATTTAAAGAGAGTGTTTTGAGAGTTCCTTGCAGGTAATCTGGGATGTGTTGACTTGGCCTGGATGATGAAGCTCGATATTTCAGGGTGCAAAATTTATTGAGTATGTCTTGAAGTTAAGAAGATCTTCTGGTTGTGTGCACAAGTAAGTTGAAATAGGGACCTAAGAAGAAACAAGACAAGAACAAAAATATAAAGACTAATCCTTGTGGACTTAGAGTAACAGAGAGTGAGCTGAGCGATCGGCAAGTGTAGTGGAACAGTCATTGTGGACTTGGTTCACCTCAATTACTCATTTGATTCAGGTCTCCTTTGAGTTGGAGAGCCACTCTCCCTGAACAGTTGGTTTTTCATTCTTTCTTCTATTAACTTCAAGCTCTGCAATGTTAAATTGCCCCTGGATGAGCAGCTTTTTCCCCTGCTCATACACCTGACCAGTCAATGGAGTGATACACTGGAGTAATACATCTGACCAGACACTGGGGTCATATACCTGACTTGACACCAGGGACTACACCTGACGGGACCCTGGAGTTATACACCTGACGGGACCCTGGAGTCATACACCTGACCGGACCCTGGATTCATACCCCTGACCGGACCCTGGAGTCATACACCTGACCGGACCCTGGAGTCATACACCTGACCGGACCCTGGAGTCATATACCTGACCGGACCCTGGGGTCATCCACCTGACCGGACCCTGGGGTCATACACCTGACCGGACCCTGGAGTGATATACTTGACCGGACCCTGGAGTCATACACCTGACCGGACCCTGGAGTTATACACCTGACCGGACCCTGGAGTCATACACCTGACCGGACCCTGGAGTCATATATCTGACCGGACCCTGGGGTCATACACCTGACCGGATCTTGGAGTCCTATACTTGACCGGACCCTGGAGTCATATACTTGACCGGACCCTGGAGTCATATACTTGACCGGACCCTGGAGTCCTACACCTGACCGGACCCTGGAGTTATACACCTGACCGGACCCTGGAGTTATACACCTGACCGGACCCTGGAGTTATACACCTGACCGGACAGTGGGGTCTGTTAAATATCGTCCAGCACTTCTTAATTTTGCAAGAAATGCTTCAACAGGAGCCCAACACAATATGGAGAGTTTTTGATGAAAGATAAAAGTTAAAAGGATTTAATTCACATAAAAGGAAAAGGTTACGAAACTTGGGAAGAAAAAGATAGATAAAGCACAACAAAAGAATCTCAAAAAGTAACAAGCAAGCACTTAATTACAAATTAAAAGGAATAAAAAAGTAATTCCCCAAAGTAAAATGCATGTGTGAATCTGTGTGCGTAGGGAGGAACATGTGTCTGTCAAAGAATGCTCCCCCAATGTCATGAGACAAAGCCCTTTTTAAAGTCTGCATCTCCGTAGAGTTACATTGTATCCTATATTTAACATTCTAACAAACATATATGGTTAACAAGTAAAACCCCTTACATCATGATTTTCAAAATATTATTTTTTAAGCTAATAATGATATTCTGAGGTAGGAGGATTCCTAACTTTTCAAATGCTATTGTCTTCTCAAGAGCTGTCAAAATTGACACTTCACGCAAGTGCTGACCTTTCATAGTCCTTTAAATAAACCTAGCCTACTAAAAAGTGTTAGTCTGTTATTTTATATTTCCCTCTGATTATGATTTGAAATCTAAATTTTCAATCATAACCTTCTAATTTAATGCAATTACTCACCATTGGTATCACATTCATTCATTGACCAGGTTATAGCACTTGGTTGTTTGATCAATTTTTGATTCAGTATTCATCATAGAATTGGAATACTGAGTTATTTTTAACATTTCTTTTAAAACGTTGTCTCCCTTATTAATTTCTTTCTTTATATCCCTATATGTTTTCCTAATCCTATACATAATAAAAATTTGATAGATAACACACAAAAATATAACCATAAATATAATAATAATAGGATGGGCCAAAGTATTCCCAACTGCTGTTTGTGCAGAAGATGTTGTCCACATATTTACAGATTTCTTCCATTTTCCCCACCAAGATGTTCCAGACATAGTATTCCATTCATGTTCTATTTCTGTTAATTTTCGTTGTTGATGATTAAATGCAATTTCAGCTTCTTTTACTTGTTCGCTTAATATTTTTAAAAGACCTTCATCCATTTTAATTCCTTCTGTCCACTCATCCCACAGAAAATCTTCTAAATTTATAGAAATAGCTCTCAAATCTCCTTCCAAACAATATAGACCTCTTGTCAAATTCTCGTAATGTATACAAGAAAAAAAGAATGCTACGACCTTTTCTTTCTCAGACATCACTTGTACACAAATTTTGTTTGGACCAACTTGAGTTACCAAATCATGAATTGAGTATAAATTCTCAATCCGTGCATGATTATAGAAACAAGAATGATAAATCTCCTTATCTTGCTCCGATAAACAGATTATTTTAGAAACAAAGTGTAAACATGAAGAAAGGTCCAATTGTTCTATATGAACAAGAGTCAGAAGTAGCCAGGGCATGTATAGAAATCCAAATAGAATATTCTACCAATTTAAAAATGATTTACCCTTAAATCTATATGTCTCATACTACAGGGTGGGCCATTTATATGGATACACCTTAATAAAATGGGAAGGGTTGGTGATATTAACTTCCTGTTTGTGGCACATTAGTATATGTGAGGGGGGAAACTTTTCAAGATGGGTGGTGACCGTGGCGGCCATTTTGAAGTTGGCCATTTTGAATCCAACTTTTGTTTTTTCAATAGGAAAAGGGTCATGTGACACATCAAACTTATTGGGAATTTCACAAGAAAAACAATGGTGTGCTTGGTTTTAACGTAACTTTATTCTTTCATGAGTTATTTACAAGTTTCTGACCACTTATAAAATGTGTTCAATGTGCTGCCCATTGTGTTGGATTGTCAATGCAACCCTCTTCTCCCACTCTTCACACACTGATAGCAACACCGCAGGAGAAATGCTAGCACAGGCTTCCAGTATCCGTAGTTTCAGGTGCTGCACATCTCGTATCTTCATCGCATAGACAATTGCCTTCAGATGACCCCAAAGATTAAAGTCTAAGGGGGTCAGATCGGGAGACCTTGGGGGACATTCAACTGGCCCACGACGACCAATCCACTTTCCAGGAAACTGTTCATCTAGGAATGCTCGGACCTGACACCCATAATGTGGTGGTGCACCATCTTGCTGGAAAAACTCAGGGAACGGGCCAGCTTCAGTGCATAAAGAGGGAAACACATCATCATGTAGCAATTTTGCATATCCAGTGGCCTTGAGGTTTCCATTGATGAAGAATGGCCCCACTATCTTTGTACCCCATATACCACACCAGTCTTGGAGGGATCTATCCAATGTGGGTTAGTGTCAGACCAATAGCGGTGGTTTTGTTTGTTAACTTCACCATTCACATAAAAGTTTGCCTCATCATTGAACAAAATCTTCTGCGTAAACTGAGGGTCCTGTTCCAATTTTTGTTTTGCCCATTCTGCAAATTCAGTGCGCCGATCTGGGTCATCCTTGTTGAGATGCTGCAGTAGCTGGAGTTTGTAAGGGTTCCATTTGTGAGTAGCTAATATCCGCCGAAGGGATGTCCGACTAATGCCACTCTCCAGTGACATGCGGCGAGTGCTACGCTGTGGGCTCTTGCTGAATGAAGCTAGGACAGCCACTGATGTTTCTTCATTAGAGACAGATTTCATGCGTTCACATTTTGGCAAATCCAACACTGAACCAGTTTCACGAAACTTAGCAAGCAGTTTGCTAACTGTAACATGGGAGATGGGTGGTCTCGTAGGGTGTCTTGCATTGAAATCTGCTGCAATGACCCAGTTACTGCGTTCACCAGACATCAACACAATTTCTAACCGCTCCTCACGTGTTAACCTCGGCGACATGTCAATGGCTGTAAACAAAGAGAAACTTGTAAATAACTCATGAAAGAATAAAGTTGCGTTAAAACCAAGCACACCATTGTTTTTCGTGTGAAATTCCCAATAAGTTTGATGTGTCACATGACCCTCTTCCTATTGAAAAAAACAAAAGTTGGATTCAAAATGGCCGACTTCCAAATGGCCAACATGGTCACCACCCATCTTGAAAAGTTTCCCCCCTCACATATACTAATGTGCCACAAACAGGAAGTTAATATCACCAACCATTCCCATTTTATTAAGGTGTATCCATATAAATGGCCCACCCTGTATAATTATATTCCATAGGTAAATTTTCCAGTATACCAAGTGAAGTAATTCCACTTTGTAAAGCCTGAGCCATCATTTTTAAATTGGTAGAATATTCTATTTGGATTTCTATACATGCCCTGGCTACTTCTGACTCTTGTTCACTTCTGATCAAACCTAAAGTAACATCTTGAAGATGCGAAACAGAAGATCCTAAAACAACTACAGAATTAACAATCACTTTTTCCAAAGCTGGTTTAGACTTTTCTGTACTTTAATTCCTTTCTTTCCCAGATAACCTATGGTTTTTAAATCTGATTGTAATGAATTTATATTCATTGTATTGACCAAGCTTCCAAAGGTACCTATTCCTCCTAAAATACCCTCTACTATACCTCTTTTAGTTCTAGTTTGCTTGGAAATACTCTTCTTAAACCATCGTTCTAAACCTTCCTCCATGTGAGCAAGATGTTTTCCACATTGAGGATACTTTGAGTATATTTTCCAGTCTGATATATTAAATGTCCACATTATGGTGACATATTTACCATTTCTCAAAAGAGACTTCGACTGGAAATGATTAATCTGGAAAGGACTAGATGGTTCAAATTTAACCTTGGTACAAATATTTTCTGTAGGTGACCACGCAGTGACATTTACAGTTTCACATTGTTTATGATTATTTATAGTTAATATTCAACACTGATAAATTCCTGAATCTTTGAGAGATGGATGGTCTTATAAAATATGAACTTTTAATCAAACCATTTCAAATTCCCAGATTGACCTTTATGAATCACGTTAGTTGGACCATTAGAGAAACTACCTAAAAATACCTCTCCTTTTGTCCAAGTTACCACTGATTCAGATGGAATCTCTAATCTTGTGCTGCATTTTAAATATGATGGATCTGTTTCTTCCTGAATATTCACCAATGTTGGAGTGATTTGAACTTCAGAATTAATAACATTTGTACCTATGATATTAATGGTTATATTAACTTTGACAGGTTCCCTAATTATTTGGAATTTCCAATTTTCCATCCAATCTTCATCAACCTTTCCTGTTATGGGAAGAATTGATGGATCCATTATTTTTACATAATTCTGGGTTTGAAACCAAATTTCCACTCGAGATTTTCCAACTCTTCCTACTGATATCATATAATTTGTGAGATCTCCAGACCATGTAGCTGACTCATTTCCATTTATCACGATACTCCAGTATATCTATCGATGTACACTCCCATGTACCTGTTCTATTGCTATGTGTGAATGTTCCTTGTAATTGAGTGAACTTTGGTTTGGGTCCTGCTGTTGCATGTATTCCAATGTGTGTATCATGTCTGAAATGTAATTCAATACAACCTTTGGCATCAAAACCCATACAAAGACTTCCAGAAATGTCCTCTGAATTATCCTGAATTTGTTCTTCCAGAAAATCCTCAAGACGAAATCCTCTTCTTCTTCATACGAGGATTGAAGTCTCTTTGTCATAGTCACTTCTTTTATCATGAAGGAATTCTGCAAACATAATAGTTGTGAACATCATCATCAACAATGACATTCCCATCATGAAACAGCTTTTCTGAAGACATATTTTCCCGTTGTAGATTGCATGTTCCCTGAAGAGTTTTATTCCCTATGAAGGAATCATTATTTTGGTACATACAATTTACATTGATTAACATGTACCCACAGTTTGTTGTCTGCGAGTATTCTTTAAAGCATTCTGTGCTCTTTGAACCAAAATCATTACTTGTCCCATAGTATCAATGATTTCAAAGGGACCTTCCCAATTACTTTCCCATGGTCCACTCTTCCTGAAGGTCTTAATCATCACAAAAGCACCTTTCACAAAGAGTGAGGTGGTATCATGCATTGCATTTTGGATGCAGCATATGGAAGAATTGTACTTAAATTCTCCTGTAATAACTGTAACCCCCTGGACCTTGCTATTGCATCTTTTTGAGGAGTAGACAAGAATGGTTCATTTGGGAAAATGAATGACATTGTTCTTCCTGTCATCAATTCTAATGGAGTATATTGTGTCGTAGAGGAAACAGTTCCTCTTATACTCATCAGTACAAAGGGCACTGCATCAACCCATGTATTCCCTTTGTCTAATAACATTTTTGCAATCCTTGTCTTAATTGTTCTGTTCATTCTTTCCACGATGCCTGCAGATTGTGGGTGATACGATAGATGGAACCGTTGTTGTACTCCTAGAATAGCACAAACTGTTTGCATGATTTTACCTCTGTCAGAGGTAATCATTCTTGGGATCCCCCAAGTACAAAACACATGATTCACCAATGCCCTCGCTGTAGACAGAGCATAATCTTTCCTTACAGGTAAGATCTCTACTAGGGATGAGCGAACCCGAACTGTATAATTCGGGTTCGTACCGAATTTTGGGGTGTCCGTGACACGGACCCGAACCCGAACATTTTCATAAAAGTCCGGGTTCGGGTTCGGTGTTCAGCGCTTTCTTGGCGCTTTTTGAAAGGCTGCACAGCAGCCAATCAACAAGCGTCATACTACTTGCCCCAAGAGGCCATCACAAGCCATGCCTACTATGGCATGGCTGTGATTGGCCAGTGCAGCATGTGACCCAGCCTCTATATAAGCTTGGGTCACGTAGCGCCGCACGTCACTCTGCTATGATCAGTATAGGGAGAGGTTGCTTCTGCGACGTTAGGGCGAGATTAGGCAGTGATTAACTCCTCCAAAAGACTTCATTCAGTGATCGATCTACAGCTGTGGATCATTGAAGTGCTAATATTGAATTGCTCACTGTTTTTAGGCTGCCCAGAGCGTTTTTCAGTCACTTTTTTCTGGGGTGATCGGCAGCCATTTTGTGGCTTGTGGTGCGCCAGCACAAGCTTTCATCAAGTGCATTTAACCATCAATAGTCTGGTTATTTTTTGGCCATATACTACATCAGCTGCAGGCTGAGCCTGTGTCACCAAGTGCATTTAACCATCACTAGTGTGGATATTTTTTGGCCATATACTACATCAGCTGCAGGCTGAGCCTGTGTCACCCAAGTGCATTTAACCATCAACAGTCTGGTTATTTTTTGGCCATATACTACATCAGCTGCAGGCTGAGCCTGTGTCACCCAAGTGCATTTAACCATCAACAGTCTGATTATTTTTTGGCCATATACTACATCTGGTGCAGGCTGAGCCTGTGTCACCCAAGTGCATTTAACCATCAACAGTCTGGTTATTTTTTGGCCATATACTACATCAGCTGCAGGCTGAGCCTGTGTCACCCAAGTGCATTTAACCTTCAACAGTCTGATTATTTTTTGGCCATATACTACATCTGGTGCAGGCTGAGCCTGTGTCACCCAAGTGCATTTAACCATCAATAGTGTGGTTATTTTTTGGCCATATACTACATCAGGGGCAAGTTGAGCCTGTCACCCAGCACCTAAAAAATAGGCCTCACATTTATATTCATCCAAATCTGTACTGTTTTAGCTGGTCAAGTTATATTTAGTGACCGTAAAAGCACAGTTTTTGTTCTGGGTTGAAAAACAATTCCCATATTTGCAATTCTCAAAATTAGTGGTTTCTGCTGTATCAGGCCTACTTTAAATCTATCCCTAAAAGGGTATCTTAGATTCAAGGTGCTGATAGGGTAATTTTCAAAAACGTCACACACACGCTACAGTGCAGATACAAGTCTAATTCTGTGATTAAACGTATACCTGTCACCCAGCGCCTAAAAAATAGGCCTCACATTTATATTCATCCAAATCTGTACTGTTTTAGCTGGTCAAGTTATTTTTACTGTCCGTCAAAGCACAGTTTTTGTTCTGGGTTGAAAAACAATTCCCAAATTTGCAATTCTTTAAATTAGTGGTTTCTGCTGTATCAGGCCTACTTTAAATCTATCCCTAAAAGGGTATATTAGATTCAAGGTGCTGATAGGGTCATTCTCAAGAACTTCACACACACGCTACAGTGCAGATCCAAGTCTAATTCTGTCCGTAAACGTATACCTGTCACCCAGCGCCTAAATAATAGGCCTCAAATTTGTATTCAGCTAAATCTGTCATTACTGCTGTGCCTGTATTAGTGTAATACGGTACCTAAATAGATAGCCAGATAGTGTTAGGTGTCTGTAAAAAAAGGCCTGAATTTTAATTCAATACATTGGCCCGAATAATATTTTTATTATTGTGGTGAACGGTAACAATGAGGAAAACATCTAGTAAGGGACGCGGACGCGGACATGGTCGTGGTGGTGTTAGTGGACCCTCTGGTGCTGGGAGAGGACGTGGCCGTTCTGCCACAGCCACACGTCCTAGTGAACCAACTACCTCAGGCCCAGTAGCCAGCAGAATTTACAGCGATATTTTGTGGGGCCCCAATGCCGTTCTAAGGATGGTAAGGCCTGAGCAGGTACAGGCATTAGTCAATTGGGTGGCTGACAGTGGATCCAGCACGTTCACATTATCTCCCACCCAGTCTTCTGCAGAAAGCGCACAGATGGCGCATGAAAACCAAGCCCATCGGTCTGTCACATCACCCCCAGGCATATCAGGGAAACTGTCTGAGCCTCAGTATGCTGCAGTCTCTTATGCTGTTTGAGACTCTGCTGCCAGGGTTTCCAAGGGCATCCACCTAGCCCTTCCCCAGGGGTGGAAGAGATAGAATGCACTAACGCACAACCACTTATGTTTCCTGATGATGAGGACATGGGAATACCACCTCAGCACGTCTCTGATGATGACGAAACACAGGTGCCAACTGCTGCGTCTTTCTGCAGTGTGCAGACTGAACAGGAGGTCAGGATCAAGACTGGGTGGAAGACGATTCAGGGGACGATGAGGTCCTAGACCCCCATGGAATGAAGGTCGTGCCACTGACTTTCACAGTTCGGAGGAAGAGGCAGTGGTGAGACGAGCAACAGATGTAGCAAAAGACAAAGAGGGAGCAGTGGGCAAAAGCAGAACACCCGCCGCCAAGAGACTCGCCTGCTACTGACCGCCGCCATCTGGGACCGAGCACCCAAAGGCAGCTTCAAGGAGTTCCCTGGCATGGCACTTCTTCAAACATGTGCTGAGACAAGACCGAGTGGTTTGCACGCTGTGCCATCAGAGCCTGAAGCGAGGCATTAACGTTCTGAACCTTAGCACAACCTGCATGACCAGGCACCTGCATGCAAAGCATGAACTGCAGTGGAGTAAACACCTTAAAAACAAGGAAGTCACTCAGGCTCCCCCTGCTGCCCCTTCTGCTGCTGCCGCCTCGGCCTCTTCTGCTGCTGCCGCCGCCTCGGCCTCTTCCTCCGCCTCTGGAGGAACGTTGGCACCTGCCACCCAGCAAACATGGGATGTACCACCAACACCACCACCTCCGTCACCAAGCATCTCAACCATGTCACACGGCAGCGTTCAGCTCTCCATCTCACAAACATTTGAGAGAAAGCGTAAATTCCCACCTAGCCACCCTCGATCCCTGGCCCTGAATGCCAGCATTTCTAAACTACTGGCCTATGAAATGCTGTCATTTAGGCTGGTGGACACAGACAGCTTCAAACAGCTCATGTCGCTTGCTGTCCCACAGTATGTTGTTCCCAGCCGGCACTGCTTCTCCAAGAGAGCCGTGCCTTCCCTGCACAAACAAGTGTCCGATAAAATCAAGTGTGCACTGCGCAACGCCATCTGTGGCAAGGTCCACCTAACCACAGATACGTGGCCCAGTAAGCACGGCCAGGGACGCTATATCTCCCTAACTGCACACTGGGTAAATGTAGTGGCGGCTGGGCCCCAGGCGAAGAGCTGTTTGGCGCACGTCCTTCCGCCGCCAAGGATCGCAGGGCAACATTCTTTGCATCCTGTCTCCTCCTCCTCCTCCTCAGCTTCCTCCTCCTCTTCTTCCACCTGCTCATCCAGTCAGCCACACACCTTCACCACCAACTTCAGCACAGCCCGGGGTAAACGTCAGCAGGCCGTTCTGAAACTCATATGTTTGGGGGACAGGCCCCACACCGCACAGGAGTTGTGGGGGGGTATAGAACAACAGACCGACGAGTGGTTGCTGCCGGTGAGCCTCAAGCCCGGCCTGGTGGTGTGCGATAATGGGCGAAATCTCGTTGCAGCTCTGGGACTAGCCGGTTTGACGCACATCCCTTGCCTGGCGCATGTGCTGAATTTGGTGGTGCAGAAGTACATTCACAACTACACTGACATGTCAGAGCTGCTGCATAAAGTGCGGGCCGTCTGTTCGCGCTTCCGGCGTTCACACCCTGCCGCTGCTCGCCTGTCTGCGCTACAGCGTAACTTCGGCCTTCCCGCTCACCGCCTCATATGCGACGTGCCCACCAGGTGGAACTCCACCTTGCACATGCTGGACAGACTGTGCGAGCAGCAGCAGGCCATAGTCGAGTTTCAGCTGCTGCACGCACGGGTCAGTCGCACTGCGGAACAGCACCACTTCACCACCAATGACTGGGCCTCCATGCGAGACCTGTGTGCCCTGTTGCGTTGTTTCGAGTACTCCACCAACATGGCCAGTGGCGATGACGCCGTTATCAGCGTTACAATACCACTTCTATGTCTCCTTGAGAAAACACTTAGGGCGATGATGGAAGAGGAGGTGGCCCAGGAGGAGGAGGAGGAGGAAGAGGGGTCATTTTTAGCACTTTCAGGCCAGTCTCTTCGAAGTGACTCAGAGGGAGGTTTTTTGCAACAGCAGAGGCCAGGTACAAATGTGGCCAGACAGGGCCCACTACTGGAGGACGAGGAGGACGAGGATGAGGAGGAGATGGAGGAGGATGAGGATGAAGCAGGTTCACAGCGGGCTGGCACCCAACGCAGCTCGGGCCCATCACTGGTGCGTGGCTGGGGGGAAACGCAGGATGATGACGATACGCCTCCCACAGAGGACAGCTTGTCCTTACCTCTGGGCAGCCTGGCACACATGAGCGACTACATGCTGCAGTGCCTGCGCAACGACAGCAGAGTTGCCCACATTTTAACATGTGCGGACTACTGGGTTGCCACCCTGCTGGATCCACGGTACAAAGACAATGTGCCCACCTTACTTCATGCACTGGAGCGTGATAGGAAGATGCGCGAGTACAAGCGCACGTTGGTAGACGCGCTACTGAGAGCATTCCCAAATGTCACAGGGGAACCAGTGGAAGCCCAAGGCGAAGGCAGAGGAGGAGCAAGAGGTCGCCAACGCAGCTGTGTCACGGCCAGCTCCTCTGATGGCAGGGTTAGCATGGCAGAGATGTGGAAAAGTTTTGTCACCACGCCACAGCTAACTGCACCACCACCTGATACGGAACGTGTTAGCAGGAGGCAACATTTCACTAACATGGTGGAACAGTACGTGTGCACACCCCTCCACGTACTGACTGATGGTTCGGCCCCATTCAACTTCTCGGTCTCCAAATTGTCCACGTGGCCAGAGCTAGCCTTTTATGCCTTGGAGGTGCTGGCCTGCCCGGCGGCCAGCGTTTTGTCTGAACGTGTATTCAGCACGGCAGGGGGCGTCATTACAGACAAACGCAGCCGCCTGTCTACAGCCAATGTGGACAAGCTGACGTTCATAAAAATGAACCAGGCCTGGATCCCACAAGACCTGTCCATCCCTTGTGCAGATTAGATATTAACTACCTCCCCTTAACAATATATTATTCTACTCCAGGGCACTTCCTCATTCAATCCTATTTTTATTTTCATTTTACCATTATATTGCGGGGCAACCCAAAGTTGAATGAACCTCTCCTCTGTCTGGGTGCCGGGGCCTAAATATGTGACAGTGGCCTGTTCCAGTGGTGGGTGACGTGAAGCCTGATTCTCTGCTATGACATGAAGACTGATTCTGTGCTGACATAAGGCCAGATTCTCTGTTACGGGACCTCTCTCCTCTGCCTGGGTGCCGGGGTCTAAATGTGTGACAGTGGCCTGTTCCAGTGGTGGGTGACGTGAAGCCTGATTCTCTGCTATGACATGAAGACTGATTCTCTGCTGACATGAAGCCTGATTCTCTGTTATGGGACCTCTCTCCTCTGTCTGGGTGCCTGGGCCTAAATATGTGACAATGGACTGTTACAGTGGTGGGTGACGTGAAGCCTGATTCTCTGCTATGACATGAAGACTGATTCTCTGCTGACATGAAGCCAGATTCTCTGTTACGGGACCTCTCTCCTCTGCCTGGGTGCCTGGGCCTAAATATCTGACAATGGCCTGTTCCAGTGGTGGGTGACGTGAAGCCTGATTCTCTGCTATGACATGAAGACTGATTCTCTGCTGACATGAAGCCTGAATCTCTGTTATGGGACCTCTCTCCTCTGTCTGGGTGCCGGGGCCTAAATATGTGACAGTGGCCTGTTCCAGTGGTGGGTGACGTGAAGCCTGATTCTCTGCTATGACATGCAGACTGATTCTCTACTGACATGAAGCCAGATTCTCTGTTATGGGACCTCTCTTCTCTGTCTGGGTGCCTGGGCCTAAATATATGACAATGGACTGTTACAGTGTTGGGTGATGTGAAGCCTGATTCTCTGCTATGACATGCAGACTGATTCTCTGCTGACATGAAGCCAGATTCTCTGTTACGGGACCTTTCTCCTCTGTCTGGGTGCCGGGGCCTAAATATATGACAATGGACTGTTACAGTGGTGGGTGACGTGAAGCCAGATTCTCTGCTATGGCATGAAGAGACTGATTCTCTGCTATGGGACCTCTCTCCAATTGATATTGGTTAATTTTTATTTCTTTTATTTTTATTTTAATTCATTTCCCTATCCACATTTGTTTGCAGGGGATTTACCTACATGTTGCTGCCTTTTTTCAGCCCTCTAGCTCTTTCCTGGGCTGTTTTACAGCCTTTTTAGTGCCGAAAAGTTCGGGTCCCCATTGACTTCAATGGGGTTCGGGTTCGGGACGAAGTTCGGGTCGGGTTCGGATCCCGAACCCGAACATTTCCGGGAAGTTCGGCCGAACTTCTCGAACCCGAACATCCAGGTGTTCGCTCAACTCTAATCTCTACCCATTTTGAAAATACAGGGTGGGCCATTTATATGGATACACCTTAATAAAATGGGAATGGTTGATGATATTAACTTCCTGTTTGTGGCACATTAGTATATGTGAGGGGGGAAACTTTTCAAGATGGGTAGTGACCATGGTGGCCATTTTGAAGTTGGCCATTTTGAATCCAACTTTTGTTTTTTCAATAGGAAGAGGGTCATGTGACACATCAAACTTATTGGGAATTTCACAAGAAAAACAATGGTGTGCTTGGTTTTAACGTAACTTTATTCTTTCATGAGTTATTTACAAGTTTCTGACCACTTATAAAATGTGTTCAATGTGCTGCCCATTGTGTTGGATTGTCAATGCAACCCTCTTCTCCCACTCTTCACACACTGATAGCAACACTGCAGGAGAAATGCTAGCACAGGCTTCCAGTATCCGTAGTTTCAGGTGCTGCACATCTCGTATCTTCACAGCATAGACAATTGCCTTCAGATGACCCCAAAGATAAAAGTCTAATGGGGTCAGATCAGGAGACCTTGGGGGCCATTCAACTGGCCAACGACGACCAATCCACTTTCCAGGAAACTGTTCATCTAGGAATGCTCGGACCTGACACCCATAATGTGATGGTGCACACCACATTATGGGTGTCAGGTCCGCCACCACTAATGCATACCTGAGTCCATGTTTACCTGAAGGTAGAGGACCTATGTAGTCTATCTGTACTGTAGACCAAGGACCATCTGCAGGTGCAATTCGTAAAAGTGGAGGCTTTTGTCCTTTTAGGTCGTGGGTTAACTTGAGCACAAATGAGACATGACTAAACAACATCTTGGACAGTCTTCTCCATTTTGTCCAAGTAAAATTTCTCTTTGAGAACTCCTAACAATTTTTCCTGACCCAAATGATCTAAACTCTCATGATTGTATTTGGTGAATTCAATTTGTAAGTGTTTTGGGACAACAGGAGGCAGTTCCCCCTTACAGTCATGACATAAAAAAAGGGAGGTTTTGGATCAACCTGAGAAGCAGCAAGGGACGAATCCTTTGCTTGTTCTTCTGAAAAGAAGGCAAATGCGTGTCTGTTTTCCTAACTGGTAAAACTTTCAAAGATTCAGTTTCTCCTCCAACTCTCCTGTCATAGCTGTTTCCTTCGCCAATGCATCTACGGTGTTGTTTCTAATAACTAGCTCATGTTTGCCTTTCTTATGTGCTGGGACTTTGACTATAGCATAGCCATTAGGGTTGTTAGTAGCCAACTTGAATTCTTCCTTGAGTGTATCACTATGAACCAGGACCTTGTTGGAGGAATCTACAAAACCTCTCTTCTCCCACACTGGTAAAAAGTTTGTCAGTGATCTCACGACATATGAGCTGTCACTATAAATGACCAAAGGACTCTTGTTCTCTTTTTCATCAATTGTTAGTACTGTCTTGACAGCTTCTAACTCTGCTCTTTGAGCTGAATAGTGTCCTGGCAGCCTATGCTGGACTGCATATCCCCTCTCAGGATACCAGATAGCATAACCTGAATAGTATATTGGAACCATCTACAAACACTGGTTCATCAAGGTTTTCTGCCTTTCTCCTAAAAAGAGAAGAGTTTGGTTCACAAAATGTCTAAGCACTTATGCGCTTTCCCTTCATACTGCATTAGTTGAGGAAGGAGGTACTTGGCCTTGTGATCTAAATCTTTGATGATAAAGTGTCACGGGACGCCGAGGGGTATGGACCCGAAGAGAGATTTTGGATACCTGCTAGGGAGGTTCATGCTCCTAGACTGGTTCGAAATTTTCATTTAGAACATCCTGAAAGGCCGTCGCCTGAAGTCTTGGGTCCGGTGGCACCGCATAAGAGGAGGGGTACTGTGACGGGACGCCGAGGCACTCGCTCTCCTCAGCGCCGTCGGCGTCCCGCTGCTGTGCAAGAGAGAGGACGCGCACAGAGTCCTCGTCTCCTAGGTGACAGGGGGCGGGGCGGACCGGCCGCGCACGTCTCCTCCGCGCGGCTGGCGTCCTCAGTTCCCCCAGTAACCAGGGGAGGTCTGAGCACTGAGCTGGACACTCGGTGCTCGGCTGTTCTCCCTGGTGCGGGTCATGTGGCGCTGGCCCCGTCACATAACCTCAGCCTGACAGTATTTAACAGGCAGCCTGCTGGCCACAAGTTGCCTGTTAATTAGGTACCTGGCGATTGTTTGGTTTCCTGCATACTTACCTGATCCTGTGTTCCCTGACGATCCTCTGCCTGCTCCTCCTGCACTGCGCATCTCTCCTGGTATCCTGACCCCGGCTTCCACCTGATGATTTTTTGCGGACTCCTGTTGTACTTTGTTTCTCTCCTGGTATTTGACCTCGGCTTCTCCTGACTATTCTCTGCTTATTCCTTGGTACTGCGTAGCTCTCTAGGTATTGACCCGGTCCGTTCACGTTCCGTTATTTGTCTTGTCTGTCTTCCCAGCACGTATCCTAAGTTAGGGACTGCTGTCCAGTTGTCCCCTGTCATCAGGACTTGCAAGGCAAGTAGGCAGGGCCAGGGGTGAGGGTGGAGTGCAGTGGTCACTATCCTCCCCCCTGTGTGTAGTGTACGTGACCGTCACAGATTAACAGGCCGTAACCTAACCACTGTATCATGAATCCTCTGCTGACCCTGACTGACCATGTCTCTAACCTGACGCAGATGGTGCAGGAGCTAGGGGAGAAACTCAGCTCTTTTGAGCTAGGACAAGGTACTTCCATCCCTCAGGCCTCCACTCCACATTTAGAGCCCCAGATTAAGCTTCCTGAGCGCTTTTCGGGAGATCGGAAGAAGTTTCTTTCCTTTAAAGAAAATTGTAAACTTTATTTCCGTTTGTGCCCCGTGTCCTCTGGCCCCGAGAGTCAACGCGTGGGCATTGACATTTCCCGATTACAGGGTGATCCCCAGGACTGGGCATTTTCTTTACCAGCTGACGCCAGTTGTTTAACATCAGTGGAGGTTTTTTTTCAGGCCCTGAGTACCCTGTATGATGAACCAGACAGGGCACTGGTAGCCGAGACTGCTCTAAAGGCACTGGTTCAGGGCGATCTACCTGCTGAGGAGTATTGCACCCAAATTAGAAGGTGGTGTGTTCCCTCAGGATGGAATAAACCAGCCCTTAAGAGTCAGTTCAGGTCAGGTTTGTCTGATAACTTAAAGGATCTTCTAGTGAGTCATCAGCTTCCAGAGACTCTAGAGGAGATGATGACCCTTGTAGTCCGACTTGACCGACGGGTTAGAGAGAGACGACAGGAACGAAAGTTCTCTCCTCAGGTGGTGGTCCAGCCTGAGGTCTATCCCAGAAACAACGCTGAGGTCTCTACCGAAGAACCCATGCAGGTCGGCATGACCCGAGGGAATCTGCGCCGCTGACGTGGAGTGTGTTTTTACTGCGCAGATCCTGACCATTGGATCAACCAGTGTCCTAAGAAGGCCCTCTCTGTCAAGACTCCCAAGGCAAGGCAACCTAAAGACCAGGTACACCCTGATATTACGAAATGTAAGCTTTTGGTACCTATAACGATATCTCTGGGGGTTAATAAATGGCCGGGTAAGACCTTTATTGACTCTGGCTCAGTGGCCAGCTTTATTGATTCTGAGTACGCCATTAGACTGGGTATTCCAATTTTTTCTCTTCCTACACCTATCCATGTCATGGCTATTGATGCCACTACCCTGATAGGTGGTATGGTGAGGTCATGTACCTCAGAGATTTCTTTAACCGTGGGTGTGTGCCACTCTGAGAAATGTTCCCTCTTAGTCCTGGAGAACTTACCGGTCGAGGTGGTACTAGGGTTGCCTTGGCTCCGATTACACAACCCCACTATAGATTGGTCCAGGGGGGAGTTGGTGAAATGGGGACATAAGTGTGACTCGTGCTTGTCTGTGGTACAAGCTGGGGTCTCAGTAGAATCTGATATATTACCCACTGTCATTAAGGAATATTCAGATGTGTTCTCATCACCAACCCCGGAGGTTCTACCACCCCATAGACCTTATGATTGCGCCATAGATTTAGTAGAAGGTGCCAGGTTTCCTAAGGGGCGTATTTATAATCTCTCTAAGCCCGAACGCAAGGCCATGGAGGATTATATTAAGGAAAGCCTCGGTAAGGGGCACATTAGACCTTCTGTCTCTCCCATGGGAGCAGGGTTTTTCTTCGTTAATAAGAAGGATGGTGGTCTTAGGCCTTGTATCGATTACCTGAAATTAAATAAGATCACTATCCAGAATAGATACTCTCTCCCATTGATTCCGGATTTTTTTAACTAGGTTCTGCAGGCAACCTGGTTTTCTAAGATTGAACTGAAAGGGGCATATAATCTAATCCGAATCAAGGAGGGAGACGAATGGAAGACGGCGTTCAATACTCCGGCAGGATACTTTGAATATCAGGTTATGCCTTTTGGACTCAGCAATGCCCCAGCTGTGTTTCAAAACTTTATGAACAATATTCTTAGGGAGTTTTTAGGTAAATTTGTCATTGTCTATCTTGACGACATTTTGATATTTTCTCCTGATTTCAAATCTCATGTGTCTCATGTTAGACAAGTATTAGAGGTGTTGAGGGAGAATCAGTTGTCTGCTAAACAAGAGAAATATGTCTTTGGTGTACAGGAGATACTGTTTCTAGGGCATGTCCTGACCCCTCACGCCTTCAAGATGGATCCTGGTAAGGTACTAGCAATAAAGGAATGGGTAAGGCCTTCATCCTTAAAGGCCTTACAACGGTTCTTAGGTTTTGCCAATCAGTAATTGCTAAACCGTTGACTGACCTCACTAAGAAAGGGGTGGATTTGGAGAACTGGTCTACTGAGGCCATTACTTCATTTGAAACACTAAAAAATGCATTCAGTAGCGCTCCCATTCTGATCCAGCCAGATCAGGAGAGACCTTTTATTGTGGAGGAGGACGGCGCAGGAGCAGTCCTTTCACAAGGTTCCGCTAGTCTAACTAACATGAGACATTGTGCGTTCTTTTCCAGAAAATTTTCTTCCACCGAGAGACACTACGACATAGGGAATCAGGAGTTGCTGGCCATTAAGTGGGCATTTGAGGAGTGGAGGCATTTTCTGGAGGGGGCAAGGCATTGTGTAACTGTTGTCACTGACCATAAGAACCTTATGTTTCTCGAATCTGCTAAGAGGTTGAATCCCCGTCAGGCTAGATGGGCACTGCTATTTACTCGATTTGATTTCTCCATTACTTTCAGACCTGGAAGTAAAAACGTGAAGGCTGACGCATTATCTCGGAGCTTCCATGCTTTTCAGCGTACAGAGGCACCGCCTGAATCCATCCTACCAGCAAATATCTTCATAGCAGCCTTAACCCAGGATATCTCGGCTCTCATTAAGGCTGAACAACATCTGGCACCAGTAACCACCCCAACAGATAAGTTGTTTGTCCCCATACAATTTCGTCTCCAGCTGTTGGGTGAGTGTCATGATTCTGCCTTTTGTGGACATCTAGGTTTTGAGGGCACTAAGGATCTGGTTTCTAGATCTTATTGGTGGCCCACTCTAACTAGGGATGTCAAGTCCTACATGTCAATCTGTGAGGTTTGTACTAGGTCTAAGACACCTAGGACTCTCCCTGCTGGTAACCTACGACCCCTACCCATTCCCAGTAGACCCTGGTCCCATATCTCGATGGACTTTATTACTGACCTGCCACCGGTGGAGGGTAAGACTGTGGTTTGGGTAGTGGTCGATAGGTTTAGCAAGATGGTTCATTTCATTCCCCTGTCTAAACTCCTGAATGCCAAGACCCTGGCGTCTATTTTTGTGAAAGAAATTGTACGGCTACATGGTATCCCGGAAAATATTGTATCTGACAGAGGTGTGCAGTTTGTGTCCAAATTTTGGAGGTCTTTCTGACAAAGATGTCAGATTTCGTTGTCTTTTTCCTCCGCCTACCACCCTGAGAGTAATGGGCAGACTGAACGCCTCAATCAGTCTGAGGAACAATTCCTGAGGTCGTATGTAGTTGATGACCAGCAATTATGGGTTAAATACCTTCCGTTGACTGAATTTGCTTTGAATAACCGTGTTAATTCTTCTGCTGGGGTCTCCCCTTTCTTTTGGGTCATCCGTCTCCTCCTCTAACCCTGAGGCAGATAAACTCTCCTCCGAACTGTGCACAGTTTGGGCTCGGGTTCAATCGAAGCTAGAAAAGGCTCAAAGTTCTCAAAAACTCAAGACCGATAGGAGACGTTCCAAGGGGGTAAACTTTCAGGTTGGGGATAAGGTGTGGTTGTCCTCCAAGAATCTCTCTCTCAAGGTAGCTTCTAGAAAATTTGCTCCTCGTTTTATTGGACCGTATAAGATCACCGAGGTGATTAATCCGGTATCGTTTAAGTTGGAGCTGCCCGAGTCGTTCCACATTCATAATGTGTTTCATAAATCTGTACTTAAAAAATATTTTGAACCTGTTATACCATCGAAAGCCTCGCCACGGCCGGTTATTGTTAATGATGCTGTCGAGTATGTGGTGTCTAAGATAGTGGATGTCAGGAGAGTGCGTAATTCCTTACAGTACCTGATTCACTGGAAGGGGTATGGACCCGAAGAGAGATCTTGGGTACCTGCTAGGGAGGTTCCTGCTCCTAGACTGGTTCGAAAATTTCATTTAGAACTTCCTGAAAGGCCGTTGCCTGAAGTCTTAGGTCCGGTGGCCCCGCATAAGAGGAGGGGTAATGTCACGGGATGCCAAGGCACTCGCTCTCCTCAGCGCAGTCGGCGTCCCGTTGCTGTGCAGGAGAGAGGACGCGCACAGCGTCCTCATCTCCTAGGTGACAGGGGGCGGGACGGACCGGCCGCGCACGTCTCCTCCGCGCGGCCGGTGTCCTCAGTTCCCGCAGTAACCAGGGGAGGTCTGAGCACCGAGCTGGACACTCGGTGCTCGGCTGTTCTCCCTGGTGCGGGTCATGTGGCACTGGCCACGTCACATGACCTCACCCTGGCAGTATTTAACAGGCAGCCTGCTGGCCACAAGTTGCCTGTTAATTAGGTACCTGGCGATTGTTTGGTTTCCTGCATACTTACCTGATCCTGTGTTCCCTGACGATCCTCTGCCTGCTCCTCCTGTACTGCGCTACTCTCCTGGTATTCTGACCCCAGCTTCCACCTGACGATTTTTTGTGGACTCCTGTTTTACTTTGTTTCTCTCCTGGTATTTGACCTCGGCTTCTCCTGACTATTCTCTGCTTATTCCTTGGTACTGCGTAGCTCTCTAGGTTTTGACCTGGTCCGGTCACGTTCTGTTATTTGTCTTGTCCGTCTTCCCAGCATGCATCCTAATTTATGGACTGCCGTCCAGTTGTCCCCTGTCATCAGGACTTGCGAGGCAAGTAGGCAGGGCCAGGGGTGAGGGTGGAGCGCAGTGGTCACTATCCTCCCCCCTGTGTGTAGCGTACGTGACCGTCACATAAAGATAACAACCAATGTGCAAATCTTTGATGCAACACACCCGGAATGTTTTTCTCAAGGAGAAGTTTTAATGTGGAGTGAGGAGTCTGCAGAATGATTTTGTTAAATCCAACTATGTGTTCTGTTGCCTTTATTGCAAAATGAACACCCACCAAATGTTTTGCACACGTTTAAAACCCTTTTTCCACAGGTGTCAGGAGCTTGGAGAAATAGACCAAAATCCGCCATTCTCCCCCTTGCAACTGCAAGAGTACAGCTGACACAGCCGAGGTGTGAACCTGTAAAGCAAACGGTGCCGTTGTCAATGCTGGAGAGTTTTGCATATTTCACTTTAAAAGTTCAAATGCCTCCTGTTGTTCCTCTTCCCTTGGTCCAAAAGAGTCATCATCATTATTTTTCAAGAGATCATATAGAGGCTTAGCTTTTTCTGCAAACCCTTCTATCAATTCTCTGAAAAAGTTTACCAGACCCAAGAAATGTCTTAGAGCATTGTGTGATGGAATGGGAAGAGAAGCAATGGCTTCAAACCTTTCTTGAAGAGGTTGTCTCTTTCCTGGACTGATTTAGCACTCCAAGATATCTCACTTCAGTTTGCTCCAGCTTCACCTCCTTGGTGTTCAATTTCAAACCTGCTTCGTGCAACAATGAAAACAATTCTGCTAAGGGCTCTTTCACACTTGCGTTGTTCTTTTCCGGCATAGAGTTCCGTCGTCGGGGCTCTATACCGGAAGAATCCTGATCAGGATTATCCCCATGCATTCTGAATGGAGAGAAATCCGTTCAGGATGCATCAGGATTAGTGTTGAGCGAACTTCTGTTTTAAGTTTGGCGTCTAAAGTTCGGCTTCCGGTTAGCGGAGAATCCCGATATGGATTCCGAATTCCGTTGTGGTCCGTGGTAGCGGAATCAATAATTGGCCATTATTGATTCCGCTACCACGGACCACAACGGAATTCGGAATCCATATCGGGATTCTCCGCTAACTGGAAGCCGAACTTTAGACACCGAACTTAAAACAGAAGTTCGCTCAACACTAATCAGGATGTCTTCAGTTCCGGAACGGAACGTGTTTTGGCCGGAGAAAATACCGCAGCATGCTGCGCTTTTTGCTCCGGTCAAAAATCCTGAACAGTTGCCGCAAGGCCGGATCCGGAATTAATGCCCATTGAAAGGCATTAATCCGGATCCGGCCTTAAGCTAAATGTCGTTTCGGCGCATTACCGGATCCGACTTTTAGCTTTTTCTGAATGGTTACCATGGCTGCCGGGAGACTAAAGTCCTGGCTGCCATAGTAGTAGTGGGGAGCAGTATACTTACCGTCCGTGCGGCTCCCGGGGCGCTTCAGAGTGACGTCAGGGCACCCCACGCGCATGGGTGACGTGATCACATGGATCACGTCATCCATGCGCATGGGGCGCTTTGACATCATTCTGGAGCGCCCTGGGAGCCGCACGGACTGTAAGTATACTGCTCCCCATTACTACTATGGCAGCCAGGACTTTAATAGCGTCCTGGCTGCCATAGTAACACTGAACGCATTTTGAAGACGGATTCGTCTTCCAATGCTTTCAGTTCACTTGCGTTGTTACGGATCCGGTGGGCACCTCCGGCAAATGGAGTACACGACGGATCCGGACAACGCAAGTGTGAAAGAGGCCTAAGAGAGACAAATGCAACTCTCTATCCTCAGTGGCTAAAAGAATGTCATCAACATATTGCAACAGACAATCGGGTCTTGAAAACTTGGACAATACCTTAGCTACTGCCTAATGAAATATGCTAGGTGATAAATGAGCTCCTTGAGGAAATCTGCAAAATACATACTACTCATCCATGAAAGAAAATGCAAACTTGTATTGACAACTCTTTGCAAGAGGAATGCTAAAAACCCATTGCTGATGTCTAAAACAGAGAAAAACTTTGCCTTAGCATTCAGTCGTGCCATCATGTCATGAGTATCTGCAATGGGTGCCACATTTGGGGCATACTTATTCAGCAGTCTTAGGTCCAATAACATTCGGTATGACCCATCAGGCTTCACGGCACACCACAGGGGATTGTTCGTTTCTGAATTAGCCTTTCTAATGACACCTTGATCAAGCAGTTCCTTGACATGTGACCAATTGATTCAGGTGGCAATTTGTACTGCTTTTGGGGAGAAGGATCTCTCCCTTACACATTCACAAGTACATCTTTCATTGTGCCCACAAAGAAGTACATTGTACAATTCCTTTTAAAACTTCATCATCACCAGTATCTGGCCACAAATGTTCTGAAGAAACAACTTCTGTTAAGCAAACAGTCCCAACATGACTGTATTCAGTGGGATCAATGACTACAGGTTTAGATCCATCAACATCTTCAATGACCCAACCCCATTTCTTCATTATGTCAGTTCCTATGACGTTTTCAGCGCTAGTACTATGGCAAATGTCCATTTTAGTTCTCAGATAGCCAGGAATTTCCAAACCAACATTCTGAGCTAAAGTCTCTTTAGTGCCGCTCTTTCCACTAAAACCAACAATTGTACAAACAGGTGCATTTGGAGTTAGAGGTAAATCCTTAATTGAGCTCCTGTGTCAATGAGAAATGTCACCTCTTTGCCCTGTAAGGATCCCCTTACGAACGGTCTCCCACACATATCCAATGAAACTGGAGCTACAAGTTCCAAAGGACGAGAGGTCAGAGTTTGTTCTAGTCATGGGGAAGGTAACAAACCAGTTGTCCCCTCAATCTTATCACCATAAGTTTTCCCCTTGTACGTTGTGTTATTCGATGTTAATTCTCTAATTTGTCGTATTAGAGGTGCATACGGTGACTGTGACTGATACTGCTCTGGAGAAGGAGCTGTTGGCTCCTCTTCACATTAACTATATAAACTTGGCCATAATTGTGCATTAGTATGATTACTCACAACTCTAAAATCCAATTTACTTTTATCAGAATAAGAATCAAGATATTCCATGAATTACTCAGATATTACAATGTCCAAGATGTCCCCTTCACATCTTCTTCCACAGTCAATGGAAGGATCCCTGTGTAGTAAATTCTTTCTTCACAGGCCTCCATCTGTAATACGTCTGGGAAGTGACACTTTTAACGCGTGCAGCAGATGTGTGGCTCACTCCTACTTAACTAGGTTTTTTGTTGTTGTTTTCCTAAAGCTTGGAAAATAGTTACTCTCTAGGCCCCCCTTTGCAAGCAGAAGGAAACAAAAAAAAAAAAATCCGTACTGGCTCGCCACTGTTAAATAGCGTCCAGCACTTCTTAATTTTGCAAGAAATGCTTCAGAAGGAGCCCAACACAATATGGAGAGTTCTTGATTAAAGAAAAAAGTTAAAAGGATTTAATTCGCATAAAAAGAAAAGGTTACAAAACTTGGGAAGAAAAAGATGTTTGGTGGAAGCCGGTATATCAATCCCCTTAATCAATACTTGGTGGAAGCCGGCGTATCGCAGGCCTCAATCAATATTTGGTGGAAGCAGGTATGTAGAACCCCTTAATAAGTATCTTCTGGAAGCAGGTATATCAAACCTCTTATTCAATATTTGGTGGAAGCTGGTGTATCACACCCCTTAATCAGTATTTTGTGGAAGCAGATATATCAAACCCCTGTCACCGCCAGTACTTTGAGAAGGTCTGGCAGATGTTCTTCTCTACCTCTTGTATGACCTTCTTTGTTTTGGTTTCACTTTTTCATCTCCTTTCCTTCTGCCAGGTGTCACTTATTTAGACTAATTGTCTTCCTTTATATTCCCTCCCATACTGCCTCACTTTGCGGTTTATACTACTCCCTGGATGAAGTGTTCACTGCTGAAGGCTGCTGCTGCTGTTTGCTAAGATAAGTCTTTTTCCTTTATTGTGTTTCCTTGCTGGCTTGATTCTAGGTGACCTTGACTCCATCCGTATTATGTGCAGGGAACCGGTGGTCGTGTCCCCTCACTATTATAGGGTTTTCAGGTGTCACACAGTCTTAGGTACGTGGGCATGCAATCGTCTACCATTGAGACCCTTGCATGGGCATAGCAGTCAGGGAGAGCTCTTAAGGTTTTATAGGGCCCACCAATATGCTCCTTAGTTTGGGATCAAGCCAGTCGGATGTTTATTTATAAGTTCCAGCTATCTGCAACATCATCCGTGACATTATAAACCGCCGTAACCGTCTTAAGCATGGATCCGGTTTCAGCCTTGATTGACCGCATGCAAGGTCTTTCGCTGGAGGTAGCAGATCTCCGTAAAACTGTGTCTCAGTTTCAGGTGACCGGTTCTGCTGGCGTTCATGGAGTTTGTTCCAAGCCTAAGATTTCGCTTCCGGATACGTTCTCCGGGGGTAGTGAGAATTTTGTTCGCTTTAGAGAGGCTTGCAAACTCCATTTTCACCTACTTCCCCATTCCTCTAGTGATGAGGAGCAGAGGGTGGGGATCATCATCTCGCTGTTCAGGGATAACGCTCAGTCTTGGGCCTTTTCGCTGCTGGTGGAGGCACGGCCCCTCCGATCGGTGGATGAATTTTTTGTAGCCCTGGGACAGATATATGATGACCCGGATGGTATTGCTCTGGCTGAATCTAAACTGCGTCTTTTATGCCAGGGTAAACAGTCCGCAGAGATATATTGTTTTGAATTTCGGAGATGGGCAGCTGATACTGGTTGGAATGATGCTGCACTCCGAAGTCAATTTTGACATGGTCTTTCGGAAAGATTGAAAGATGCATTTGCTTTTCATGAGAGACCAGCGTCATTAGAGTCGGCCATGTCTCTAGCTGTTCGTATTGACAGGCGTCTTAGAGAGAGAGAGGAGACTACTCTTTTCTGTCATATTCAGCCCAAGGACAGTGAGGCTGTCTCATTCAGTGCGCAGGGGTCTCAGTCTGTCTCAATCCCCTCTGAGGAGGAGGCCATGCAGCTGGGTTTGCTTGCCTCTGATAGTAGAGGATTCAGCTCTCAGAGGAGGGTTTGTTTCTGTTGCGGGGGTATAAATCATTTGGCTAATGTTTGCCCCTCTAGGAGATTCATGGAGTTTTCTGAGGGTAATAAAAAAAAAAAAAAGAAAAAAAACCTCTAAAAACTTTCCATTTGCTACTATTGGCAAGGTTGATGCGGAAATTGAAGGTTTGCCGTTTGCTTGTAGTTCCCGTTTTCTCCTACCTGCCAGGGTGGCGCTAGACAGCAAGAACATTGTTTGTGAGATTTTTGTAGATAGTGGAGCAGCTGTCAATCTCATTGATAATCAATTTGCAACAACGCATGGTTTCCAGGTATGCACTTTGGAAAAGGATATAACTGTTTTTGCCATCGATTCCGCTCCACTTTATCAAAGATCGTTAAAGGGCATAGTTCACAATATCCGTTTGACTGTGGGTGACGCTCATGTTGAGGATATGTCATTTTTCGTCTTAAGCGGATTACCTACTCCTCTAGTGTTGGGGCTACCCTGGCTCACTAAACATAACCCCACCATTGATTGGCAAGCAAGGCAAATAAATGGTTGGAGTGACTTTTGCAGAGAGAATTGCCTCACGGCGTCTCTTTCAGAGGTTTCTACCAAGACTGTACCATCTTTTCTCTCAGAATTTTCGGATGTGTTTTCCGAGAGTGGTGTTCAGGAGTTGCCCCCTCACCGGGAGTACGACTGCCCTATTAATCTCACCCCAGGCGCCAAGCTGCCTAAATCACGTTTATACAATCTCTCCCAACCTGAAAGAGTCGCTATGCGTACTTATATCTCTGAGAGCCTGAGAATGGGACACATCGACCCTCAAAGTCACCTGTTGCCGATGGTTTTTTTTTTGTTAAGAAATGTTTTGTTAAGATGGTTCTTTAAGACCTTGTCTGGATTTCAGGGAACTGAACCGTATCACGATTCGAGACCCTTATGCACTTCCTCTGATCCCCGACCTGTTTAACCAGATTGTTGGGACTAAAGTTTTTTCTAAGTTGGATTTAAGAGGGGCATACAACCTAGTCAGGGTCAGGGAAGGGGACAAATGGAAGACGGCCTTCAATACCCCTGGGGGTCATCTCGAGAATTTGGTTACGCCCTTTGGTTTGATGAATGCTCCGGCCGTCTTCCAACATTTTGTGAACAGCATTTTTTATCATTTAATCAGGAAATTTGTACTGGTGTATCTGGATGACATTTAGATTTTTTCTCCTGATTTCAAGACTCATCGGGACCACCTACGTCAGGTCTTGCTGATTCTGCGGGAGAATAAATTGTACGCTAAACTGGAAAAATGTGTGTTTGCGGTTCCGGAGATTCAATTTCTTGGTTTTCTTCTCTCCGCTTCTGGTTTTCGGATGGACCCTGAGAAGGTCCGCACTGTGCTTGATTGGGAGCTTCCTGAGAATCAGAAGGCACTGATGCGGTTTTTGCCAATTATTACAGAAAGTTAATTTTGAATTATTCCTCTGTTGTTAAGCCACTCACTGATATGACTAAAAAAGGGGTGGATTTTTCCTCGTGGTCGGTAGATGCGCTTAAAGCCTTTTCTAGTATCAAAGAGAGTTTTGCTTCCGCTCCCATTTTGGTACAACCTGATGTCTCTCTACCTTTTATTGTTGAGGTGGATGCTTCTGAGGTGGGTGTGGGTGCGGTCTTATCTCAGGGTCCCTCTCCTGCCAAATGGCGACCGTGTGCCTTTTTCTCAAGGAAACTCTCATCTGCAGAGAGAAATTACGATGTGGGAGATAGGGAGTTGTTGGCCATCAAATTAGCTTTTGAGGAATGGCGCCATTGGTTAGAGGGAGCGTCTGAACCCGAGACCGGCCAGATGGTCTTTGTTCTTTTCTAGGTTTAATTTTGTTGTTACGTTCCGCCCTGGGGTTAAAAATGTGAAGGCGGATGCCCTGTCACGTTGTTTTCCGAGAGGGGGGAACTTTGAAGACCCGGGTCCCATTTTGGCTGAAGGGGTGGTCGTCTCTGCTCTTTATCCTGATTTGGAGGCAGAGGTTCAGGCAGCCCAGGCAGAGGCTCCTGATCTTTGACCTCCTGGGAGGTTGTTTGTGCCTCTCGCTTTACGACACAAGGTTTTTAAGGAGCACCACGATTCTGTCCTTGCTGGGCACCTGGGGAGTAGAGCCACTGTGGATCTCATTGCTCGGAGATTCTTGTGGTCGGCTCATCGTAAGACGGTGGAGGGTTTTGTGGCAGCCTGCAAGACCTGCGCTCGTGCCAAGGTCCCTCATTCACGGCCATCGGGTTCTCTCCTCCCGTTACCCATTCCTTCCCGTCCTTGGACGCATCTGTCCATGGACTTCATTACAGACCTGCCTCGTTCCTCGGGGAAGACTGTGATTCTGGTGGTAGTGGACCGTTTTAGCAAAATAGTGCATTTCATTCCCTTTCCTGGGTTACCAATGCTAAGATGTTAGCACAAGCGTTTGTCGATCACATTGTTAAATTGCATGGCATTCCTTCAGACATCATTTCTGATAGGGGCACACAATTTGTTTCCAGATTCTGGAAGGCCTTCTGTTCTCGCTTGGGGGTTCGGTTGTCGTTCTCTTCTGCTTTTCACCCGCAGTCGAATGGTTTTGTGGCGGAGAATCAGGAGGTATGGTATTCTTTTTTGTCCCTTGCTGAATTTGCTTTAAATAACCGTCGCCAGGAGTCCTCTGATAAGTCACCATTTTTTGGTGCATATGGGTTTCATCCGCAGATCCGTCTACAAATGCTATCTGTTTTCACACGGATTTACGGATCCAGCAGGCAGTTCCGGCGACGAAACTGCCTGCCAGATTTTTACAACGCAAGTTTGAAAGTACCCTAACCTGCTGTACAGGCACACGGCAGGGTGCAGAAGGGAAGGAGCGCCATATGGATTTTGGAGGGCAGATTTTGCTGGACTGGTTTTTTGACACCATGTCACATTTGAAGACCCCCTGATGCACCCCTAGAGTAGAAACTCCAAAAAAGTGACCCCATTTTGGAAACTACAGGATAAGGTGACAGTTTTATTTGTATTATTTTGGGGGACATATGATTTTTAATCGCTCTATATTATGTTTTTTATGAGGCAAGGTAACCAAAGTTGGCTGTTCTGGCACAGTTTTCATTTTTTACAATGTTCATCTGACAGGTTAGATCATGTGATGTTTTTATAGAGCAGGTTGTTACGGACGCGGTGATATCAAATATGTTAACCTTCTTTGTTTGGTTCAGTTTTACATAATAAAGCATTTTTGAAAAAAAATCATGTTTTTGTGTCTCCATTTTATGAACGCCATATTTTTTTAATGCCGATCGTCTTGTGCAGGGGCTCTTTTTTTGCAGGAAGAGTTGATGTTTTTATTGGTACCATTTTTGGGTACATATGATTTTTTGATCATTCATTATTACACTTTATGGGGCAAGTTGACCAAAACATTGGTTGTTTTGGCACAGTTTTTGTTTATTTTTACAGCATTCATCTGAGGGGTTAGGTCATGTGAAAGTTTTATAGAGCCAGGCATTATGGACACGATACCTAATATGTCTAATAATTATTTTTTTTTTATTTCACTTCAACACAATAATAGCATTTTTGAAGCAAAAAAAACAACATATTTTAGTGTCTATATTTTGAGAGCTATATTTTTTTTTGTTTTTTTTGGGCGATTGTCTTAGGTAGGATCTCATTTTTTGCAGGATGAGGTGACGGTTTGATTGGTACTATTTTGGGGGGCATACGCCTTTTTGATCACTTGGTGTTGCACTTTTTGTGATTTAAGGTGCCAAAAATTGCTTTTGTGGCACAGTTTTAATTTCTTCACAGTGTTTATCTGACGGGGTATATTATGGGATATATTTATAGAGCCAGTCCTTACAGACGCGGTGATACCCAATATGTTTGCTTTTATTTCCCTATTATTTATCATAAAAACAGTGGAAAGGGGCGGTTTTTTTTTTGTCAGTCAGTGTATTACAGGGCTGGGTCTCCTCGACCTCTGGAGAAGACAGGTCCCGATACCTTGGCAAGGTGTTGGCTACCCTCTTACATATCAGGTCCCCGTCACCGCAGAGCTGGAACCCGATGGGAGACCCTCACTGACCGCAAACACCTTCTATGCCGGAGTCAGCGCTGACTGTGGCATAGAAGGAGTTAATCTGCCAGTATTGGCTTTTATAGCGATGCTGGTGGATGCAGCAGGGGCTATCAGTGACTGCCGGGCCCCTGCAGTGATCAGGCGTGCACCGCTCCGATGCCAGCCCAATCGCCATGACGTAATAGTATGTCAAATTGCCGCAAGTTATCTGCCGCCATGATGCACTATTACATCATGTGTCAGAAAGGGGTTAAAATATATTATAAACCAATAAAAATTTACTATTGAAAAAAAGAGAGCATGGTGCATACACACAATGGGGTTATCACAGAAAATACAAAATAACAGGAAAATAAAATGGATAAAAACAGAACTTAATACGTTACGTCCGGTTACCTGGAGAAGCAGAGATATGGGTCAGTCCATCAAACTAATGACCCCGAAAGAAATGACCTTTTGCTTTTCTCCATAAATGTGTTAAAAAAGGTCAGTATCTTCCCCCATCACCCCCCACTAATGATGTCAGAGGAGGCCAGAGTATGGGAATGACCCTTTATGACCGTGTTTATGACCTCTGCTGCCCATCAGATCTGCCTCACAACCTTTGTATTATAATATCTTTTCCGGTATTTACTCCAGCGACTTCATTTTACCGCCATCCACTCCGTCCCAATGTCCCGCACATATGCCTACTAAAGAGAGGTACTGGAGGTAAACTGAGGTAATGGAAGGATGGTGGGAGTTATCTGATTGCTCCCTGGGATTGATTGGATTTTTATACCATGGCAGAAGATACAGTTGTGTTCAAAATAATAGCAGTGTGTTTAAGAAAGTGAATAAAGCTCAAAATCTTTCTAATAGCTTTTATTTCCATCCACACAGATGCATTGGGAACACTACACATTCTATTCCAAATCAAAACATGAAGAAAAATATATCACATTTGTGTTGTTCCTCTAAGAGGCTCTATAGTGAGTGTAAAACAGGAACTCTTTATTGAACACACAAGCATTGACTTATATACACATTTTCCAACAAGGGTACCACCCCCGTGGACCTGGTTGGGAACTGAGGACATGACATAGCAGCCAATCCTTTACAGCTTTACAGTTTAAACACAAAAACTAACCCTATTCAACAAACACAATTGCATTGTCTTTGACGCAATCAACAATGAACAACATGCAAACAGATATCTTCACCCCCTCCATAATGAATGAATAGGGGGCGGGGAGACACATGTGATGGGATTATCTCCTGAGTGTATCATATGGTGATCTACTCCTCTAGAAGTCGGCTGTTCCTATAATCAGCTATTTAATCCCATCACTAACACAATCAGTGGTCTCAGTGCAGAGTTAACCCTTTTTGTGTTGCTGAATTTACACCATGCACCTTTTAATGGGCAATAGGAAATATGTGGCATATAAATTGCACACATAAATCCGGGTTCATACAGGGAGTGCAGAATTATTAGGCAAGTTGTATTTTTGAGGATTAATTTTATTATTGAACAACAACCATGTTCTCAATAAACCCAAAAAACTCATTAATATCAAAGCTGAATATTTTTGGAAGTAGTTTTTAGTTTGTTTTTAGTTTTAACTATTTTAGGGGGATATCTGTGTGTGCAGGTGACTATTACTGTGCATAATTATTAGGCAACTTAACAAAAAACAAATATATACCCATTTCAATTATTTATTTTTACCAGTGAAACCAATATAACATCTCAACATTCACAAATATACATTCACAGAAAATACAAAATAACAGGAAAATAAAATGGATAAAAACAGAACTTAATACGTTACGTCCGGTTACCTGGAGAAGCAGAGATATGGGTCAGTCCATCAAACTAATGACCCCCAAAGAAATGACCTTTTGCTTTTCTCCATAAATGTGTTAAAAAAGGTCAGTATCTTCCCCCATCACCCCCCACTAATGATGTCAGAGGAGGCCAGAGTATGGGAATGACCCTTTATGACCGTGTTTATGACCTCTGCCTCATCTCCACAGGCCCCCTGGGGTTCTTCCCAGTAGACCTCCACAATATCTTCCCAGCTGAAGGGGTCTGGCTCTGGGTCTGTCACTCTGCTCTCCTGCTGAGCCTTCTCACTGGCGTGGAACAGCTGCTGGTAGCCCTGTTCCAGCTCCATCTCCCGGGTCACCAGGTGGACCAGGTCCTGCTCAATCTCATGAGTTTCGTCCCAGTCATACCTGCTCTTCCTCCATTCCAAGAGATCACGAAATCGGGCTTGTGTAGGGCTCCCAAACTCCAGCTCTGAAAAAGTCTCCCGTAACAAGCCAGGACCATCAAACTCCTCTCCCTCTGGCTTGTTATGCTCAGCTGTCCTGGGTAGGTACTGTGCCTCATACCACCAGAGTGCCTGGTAGGCATCTTCCAGCCACAGCTCCTGCCATGCTAGGTGTTCCAATTCCTTTACCCATTCCTCCCGGGGCTGCTCTCCCAGGAAGGGCATCCACAGTGCTACTCACTTTTGCAACCGCTGGTCTTCCGTGGGGAGTCTCTCGTCCCACAGATACTCCACAATACCCAGTGCCTGGTACCAGATGGCTTTGCGGACTGCATCTCAGTCATCCATGACACCCTCATTGTACTCCACTGCTGTTTTCATTCTGTTGCTCTTAGGGTCGCTGTACTGGGACATGCGTTGCCCCCAACTTGTAAATCCACGGAATGTTGTCTCCTGTAGCTGTCCCTCTGGCTGTGGGAACAATCCCGCCGCTTGCCACCAATGTAAAGGATCTCCTGGCACCCCGACCGGGTACCTCCGTTGATGGATGCTCCTAGTGCTTCCCGAGGACTCCAAGCACTCCGCTCTACACCGTAACCACCACAGGAACAAGGAACAGGAACAGCTCTTACAAGAGCTAGGAGTTATAGCCAGGGGAGTATACAGCGTATAGCAATCCCCACACACATGAGACGAGGCTCTATGTTGAATGTAAAACAGGAACTCTTTATTGAACACACAAGCATTGACTTATATACACATTTTCCAACAAGAGTACCACCCCCGTGGACCTGGTTGGGAACTGAGGACATGACATAGCAGCCAATCCTTTACAGCTTTACAGTTTAAACACAAAAACTAACCCTATTCAACAAACACAATGGCATGGTCTGTGATGCAATTAACAAACACAATGGCATTGTCTTTGATGCAATCAACAATGAACAACATGCAAACAGATATCTTCACCCCCTCCATAATGAATGAATAGGGGGCGAGGAGACACATGTGATGGGATGATTCTCCTGAGTGTATCATATGGTGATCTACTCATCTAGGAGTCGGATGCTCTTATAGCTATCTTAATCCCATCACTAACACAATCAGTGGGAGTCTCAGTGCAGAGTTAACCCTTTTTGTGTTGCTGAATCCACACCATGCACCTTTAATGGGCAATAGGAAATATGTGGCATATAAATTGCACACATAAATCCGGGTTCATAGTTTCTTGTAACCCCAAAAGGTCTGAGGGGGTCTCCATAGTTCTCGGTCCATAGTCTGTAGGAAGGAGGCTAGCCCTCAGGCTTCTCCAGCAGCCCCAGTGACGGTTCAGTCCGTCACAGTCTTCTTCTTTACAAACTACATGTATTCTAGCCCAGGATGATCGGACTACATTCCACAGTTCTTCTCTGTTTCTTGGTTTTGCTTCAGAAACATTTTTGATGTCACCCCACAAGTTTTCTATTGGATTAAGATCCGGGGATTGGGCCGGCCGCTCCATAACGTCAATCTTGTTGGTCTGGAACCAAGATGTTGCCCGTTTACTGGTGTGTTTGGGGTTGTTGTCTTGTTGGAACACCCATTTCAAGGGCATTTCCTCTCCAGCATAAGGCAGCATGACCTCTTCAAGTATTCTGATGGATTCAGGCTGATCCATGATCCCTGGTATGTGATAAATAGGCCCAACACCATAGTATGAGACACATCCCAATATCATGATGCTTGGCCACCATGCTTCACTGTCTTCACAGTGTACTGGGGCTTGAAATCAGTGTTTGGGGGTCGTCTGACAAACTGTCTCCGGCCACAAGACCCAAAAAGAACAATCTTACTTTCATCAGTCCCACACAATGTCTCTTTAGGCCGGTCAATGTGCTCTTTGGGTGATTGTAACCTCTTTAGTCTTTTTTCCAACAGTGGGACTTTGCGGGGGCTTCTTGCAGATAGCCTGGCTTCACATAGGCGTCTTCTCATTGTAATAGGACTCACAGGTAACTTGTCACCTTCTTTAATCTTCCTGGAGCTGATTGTTGGCTGAGTCCTTGCCATTTTGGCTATTCTTCTATCCATCCGAATGGTAGTTTTTTGCCCTCTTCCACGTCTTTCAGGTTTTGTTTGCCATTTTAAAGCATTTGCGATCATTTTAGCTGAGCAGCCTATCATTTCCTGCACTTCTTTATATGTTTTCCCCTCTCCAATCAACTTTTTAATCAAGGCACGCTGTTCTTCTGAACAATGTCTGGAACGACCCATTTTCCTCAGAATTTCAGAGAGAAATGCACTGTAACCGGCAGGTACAACATTTGCTGCCTTCCTTCCTTAAATAAGGGCAATAATTGCCACCTGTTTTTCAAAAAATGACTGACCTCACTCATCGAACTCCACACTGCTATTATTTTGAACATGCCCCTTTCAATAAGTGATTGAATTACACAGAATCAGCAGCATGCATGTCATGACTGTTGGATTTCTATTACTCTACTACACCTGCTAGTAAATTATTTTCCATGTAGAAATATCATTTCTACCAAAACAGTGATTGATCAGGTTAGTGATGTCTGACTGGTATTACATCGTCTTACTGTACATCGTCTTAGTTCTCAGGAGGAAACAATTGGACCAAATATTTCCTAGGCCACGTATTTCTTCCATGTATATCGCAAGATAGGGGTTTCATGTGTGACCTCAGTGGAGAGGACATTAGCCTTCTCCTGACCCCTCTAAGGGTTCCGGTCTATGTAAGGTTCGTGTCTGACCCTCTCACTATCTTCAGGTTTTATAAGGGTCTCTGTGAAGTGGTTCCCTCTTACTGATTTTATGGCTACAATCTCCTGACCTGACTTTGGGCAGGGGACACCGACAAGGTGATGACCAGTACTGGAATGTGAAGGGAGGGGCTGCCTACTCCTAAAAAGAATTTTGATATTTGGATCACCACACCAGGTTTATTAAGGTTTTGACAGCATTAAATGTCAGGCAGCTCATATGGGTGGGTTCTTGTGCTGCAGGCAGTGCTCCCTACTGGTGACGCTGGTTCGGTTGACAGGAAATCTGGCAGCATAACTCTCATGTTTTGAATTCCTCTGTGGTTTGTTCTCCTGCTCTGGATATATATTTTGTAAGGGTATGCTGAATGAATTCTGAGGACTGAGGGCAGAACGATGGGAGAACTGATAGCACAAGAAGCGAGAGGACAGAATGTGAGGACACTGAGGGGTTTGACAGATTTCCTTGAAGGTGTAATACCTTCAAGGAAATCTGTCAAACCCCTCAGTGTCCTCACATTCTGTCCTCTCGCTTCTTGTGCTATCAGTTCTCCCATCGTTCTGCCCTAAGTCCTCAGAATGAGAAAGTGAGAAGAAGGTGAGAAACCTTTACTGATTCGCTGAGAGGGGAACATAACATCTCACAGGGACATAAGTCTTCAGCCCCTTTACTCAGGACATAAGTCTTCAGCCCCTTTACTCAGGACATAAGTCTTCAGCGCCTTTACTCAGGACATAAGTCTTCAGCCCCTTTACTCAGGACATAAGTCTTCAGCCTCTTTACTCAGGACATAAGTCTTCAACCTCTTTACTCAGGACATAAGTCTTCAGCCCCTTTACTCAGGACATAAGTCTTCAACCTCTTTACTCAGGACATAAGTCTTCAGCCCCTTTACTCCGGACATAAGTCTTCAGCCCCTTTACTCAGGACATAAGTCTTCAGCCTCTTTACTCAGGACATAAGTCTTCAGCCCCTTTACTCAGGACATAAGTCTTCAGCCCCTTTACTCAGGACATAAGTCTTCAGCGCCTTTACTCAGGACATAAGTCTTCAGCCCCTTTACTCAGGACATAAGTCTTCAGCCTCTTTACTCAGGACATAAGTCTTCAACCTCTTTACTCAGGACATAAGTCTTCAGCCCCTTTACTCAGGACATAAGTCTTCAACCTCTTTACTCAGGACATAAGTCTTCAGCCCCTTTACTCCGGACATAAGTCTTCAGCCCCTTTACTCAGGACATAAGTCTTCAGCCTCTTTACTCAGGACATAAGTCTTCAGCCCCTTTACTCAGGACATAAGTCTTCAGCCTCTTTACTCAGGACATAAGTCTTCAACCTCTTTACTCAGGACATAAGTCTTCAGCCCCTTTATTAAGGACATAAGTCTTCAGCCCCTTTACTCAGGACATAAGTCTTCAGCCCCTTTACTCCGGACATAAGTCTTCAGCGCCTTTACTCAGGACATAAGTCTTCAGCCCCTTTACTCAGGTCATAAGTCTTCAGCCCCTTTACTCAGGACATAAGTCTTCAGCCTCTTTACTCAGGACATAAGTCTTCAACCTCTTTACTCAGGACATAAGTCTTCAGCCCCTTTACTCAGGACATAAGTCTTCAGCCTCTTTACTCAGGACATAAGTCTTCAGCCCCTTTACTCAGGACATAAGTCTTCAGCCTCTTTACTCAGGACATAAGTCTTCAGCCCCTTTACTCAGGACATAAGTCTTCAGCCCCTTTACTCAGGACATAAGTCTTCAGCCTCTTTACTCAGGACATAAGTCTTCTTCCCTTTTACTCAGGACATAAGTCTTCAGCCCCTTTACTCAGGACATAAGTCTTCAGCCTCTTTACTCAGGACATAAGTCTTCAGCCCCTTTACTCAGGACATAAGTCTTCAGCCCCTTTACTCAGGTCATAAGTCTTCAGCCTCTTTACTCAGGACATAAGTCTTCAGCCCCTTTACTCAGGACATAAGTCTTCAGCCCCTTTACTCAGGTCATAAGTCTTCAGCCTCTTTACTCAGGACATAAGTCTTCAGCCTCTTTACTCGGAACATAAGTCTTCAGCGCCTTTACTCAGGACATAAGTCTTCAGCCCCTTTACTCAGAACACTGTGGAGTCTCTGTGGGGAGAGATACATGGAGGCAAAAACAACAATAAATTACTAATAGGAGTTTACTATAAACCACCTAATATACCGGAGTCCACAGAAAATCTACTACTAGACGAGATGGACGAGGCGGCAAATCATAATGAGGTGGTTATTATGGGGGAACTCCGCAGATATAAACTGGGAAACTGGGACCTGTACATCTCATAAAGGAAACCTCTCCCAACTGGTTCAGGACCCGACTAGAGGGACGGCCGTACTGGACTTAGTATTAACCAATAGACCTGACAGAACAACAGACGTGCAGGTCGGGGGACACCGGGGAAATAGTGACCATAAAGTAATAACCTTCCAATTATCATTCAAAAGAGCGTTTCTACAGGGAGGAACAAAAATACCAGACTTCAAAAAAACTAAATTTAGCCAACTAAGAGAGGCCATAGGCCTAACTAACTGGGACAAAGTCCTCAAAAATAAAAATACAGCCACAAAATGGGATATTTTTAAAAGCATCCTAAAAGCTCATTGTGAGAGGTACATACCGTATGGGAATAAAGGGTTAAGGAACAAAAAGAAACCAATGTGGATAAATAGAACTGTAAAGAAAGCAATAAATGACAAAAAGAAAGCATATAAATCTTTAAAACAGGAGGGTAGTGAGGAAGCACTGAAAAACTATAAGGAAAAAATAGTGCAGCGACCGGGTCCGCAGGGGCAACACATGAGCTATGGTGGGCTGATGGGGTAGTAGTAGTTTGTACTCACGGTTAGCGGAGACTCCCTGGGACGGCATGCAGTGATGGGGAAGACAGCACTAAATCCTCCGGGGCACTCTCTAGTACAGGGATCACCAGCCAGATGGTAGTGGAGTTCAGGGGCATAACTAGAAGTGACTGGGCCCCACTGAAAATTTTTGTAAGGGCCCCCCCAGCGCGCTTCGCACCTCCCTCCTCCTGTGTAAACCCCACTCCTTTGGAACAGACAAGGGCTGGGGCACAGGCCAGGGCCAGGGGGGTGCAGATAAGGGCCAGGGGCTGCACTGAAAGGGCCAGGGAGGTGCACACAGGGGCCAGGGGCGCAGACAAAGGCAGGGGGGCACAGATAAGGGCCAGGGCCCAGGGGTACAGACAGTGGCCAGGGAGGCACAGACAGTGGCTAGAAATGTATGGGCCCCAGAGCAAATTTATGAATGCCCAGAGCAACTTCCCCACAACCCCTCCCTCCTCCCGCAGCAGCGGCTTGTAAGACGCCTACACTCACCACACAACGTCGGACGTCCCACTCACTCAGTAGGTATGCCCCTTACTGCCCCCAAACACTAGTTATGCTCCATTATTTCCCCTTCACAGTACAATGTTGTTAGTGCTCTCACACAGTAATTATTCCCCATTAGTGTCCACACACTAGTTATGCCCCTTTATTGCCCCACAGAGTAGACATTTTCCATTAGTACCTCACAAAGTAGTTACATCCCATAATTATGCCCCCAGCCCTTAGTGTCCTACAGAGTAGTTATGCGGCATGCCTCTGTGCCCCCTCACAATAGTTATTTCCCTTATTTCCAATTGGTAATCCTGCCCCTTAGTGCCCCTTTACAGTATAATGTCCCTTTAGTGCACCCAGACAGTAGTTATGACCCCTTAGTATTAGAGAAGCCCCTGTGAGTTAAAGGGAGTCTTTCACCTGAACTGATCCATTTTGGACCGTTTGTGAGATCCCTGAAACGGAATCCAAAACGCAGGTGTGAAAGTAGCCTAAGGTGAGTTTGTTCACACTTGTCCTCTGGTCACTTATTGAGAGCCAGAACCAGTAGTGTGGCCTACTCCGAGATGATAGTTTGGGCTCACAATAACTGATCACTCAGCATAACTCATACATGTAACATAGCTATTGCTGCAGCCTGCAGTCATTTCCTTCGGATATAACGGCCTGTAGAGCTGCTCATCCTAATCTTCCCAGTTCATAGCTAGAAATTGAATTACAGAACTACCATGAATTATTATCTGAAGTGTCATTTAAGATGGGCTGTCACTAGGCAAGCCACTGTCCCGTTGAGTTACTATAGATCTGCAAAATGGACATGCGATAATTAAAATGTCCTCTGACTGCACCCAGTTCCACAATGGGGTGCAACGCAATGAGTTAATAGCATGATAATTATATACCTTCCCAGCAGGACAGGAGGATGTAGTGCAATCTACTGAAATTCATTTCTGGTAGGCCGATGACCTGTAGGCTTGAAAGGAGCTCTAGTAGGAGTGTAAGAAATATGCAATCCAGTACTACTTCCATACCTGCCGACTCCTATCCTAGCTACCACACTCTGCGCTGGGCTGGGCGCTGGACCGCTGGTGCTGGACCTGACAGCAGTAGCTACCACACTCTGCGCTGGGCGCTGGACCTGACAGCAGTAGCTACCACACTCTGCGCTGGGCGCTGGACCTGACAGCAGTAGCTACCACACTCTGCGCTGGGCGCTGGACCTGACAGCAGTAGCTACCACACTCTGCGCTGGGCGCTGGACCGCTGGTGCTGGACCTGACAGCAGTAGCTACCACACTCTGCGCTGGGCGCTGGACCTGACAGCAGTAGCTACCACACTCTGCGCTGGGCGCTGGACCTGACAGCAGTAGCTACCACACTCTGCGCTGGGCGCTGGACCTGACAGCAGTAGCTACCACACTCTGCGCTGGGCGCTGGACCTGACAGCAGTAGCTACCACACTCTGCGCTGGGCACTGGACCTGACAGCAGTAGCTACCACACTCTGCGCTGGGCGCTGGACCTGACAGCAGTAGCTACCACACTCTGCGCTTGGCTGTGTGCTGGACTGCTGGTGCTGGACCTGACAGCAGTAGCTACCACACTCTGCGCTGGGCGCTGGACCTGACAGCAGTAGCTACCACACTCTGCGCTGGGCGCTGGACCTGACAGCAGTAGCTACCACACTCTGCGCTGGGCTGTGCGCTGGACCGCTGGTGCTGGACCTGACAGCAGTAGCTACCACACTCTGCGCTGGGCGCTGGACCTGACAGCAGTAGCTACCACACTCTGCGCTGGGCTGGGCGCTGGACCGCTGGTGCTGGACCTGACAGCAGTAGCTACCACACTCTGCGCTGGGCGCTGGACCTGACAGCAGTAGCTACCACACTCTGCGCTGGGCTTGGCGCTGGTGCTGGACCTGACAGCAGTAGCTACTGTAACATCCCAGAGTATGTCACTAAACTCTTTCTCCCTGCTGCATCATGTCAGGTGTATATGTATATTGTCATCTTTTGTGATCTAACAATGCATTTTCCATTATATGCATTTTCCAGGCCTGTATAATGTATTTGCTGTAATTTCCATGTACACCAGCAGGTGGCAGCAAAATGTTCAGCAGACCATAGCCAGTTTAGTATTGCTGGACTGGAATAGTTCATTCCAGTCTAGTGCCCCCTCTTTGAGGAGGAGTGGAATGTTCCCACATCCTGCCTCATGGGGAGGAAAGGAAGTTCTAGTCAGTGTGTACCAGCCCCCTGCTTGGGGAAGGCTGTGTCCATAGGAGCTCCCAGAAACAGGGATCCCAACCTAGGATCCAGCCTCGGCTGAGGCCAAGGATCACTCTTCCCAGCCTGAGTCATGTACCTCAGCTGGTGACAAGCAAGCAGCACCTCCAAGACTACAGATCTCCAGGAAGCCATTCCCTGCGAGCAGTCCTGTGAGTACTTATCCACAGTCCAGGAGAAATCAACTACCTCCTCAGCTAGTCAGGCCCAAACCAAGCAGAAGACAGACAGAGCAGAAGACAGATACCTGCCAGATTCACTAGGCATATGTTAAGAAGCAGAATAGATATATGGATTCCTGCCACATATTGCCAATACCTGCTGGGACCCAAGACCTATGCTGTAACCGTATGGATTCAAGCTGCCAATCATTCAGTAAAAACAAGTTGGATTATACTTCCAGTCTGGATCTCATTCATTATTACAAAGTTCCTCAATTACTCCTGCTAACAACACTCACTTTATTGCATGTGAGCCAGGATCCAGGAGTCCAGCCGTACCAAGGTAGGAAACACCGTTGACATTATACAGAGACATTATCCCCCTCTGGCATTCCTCACCTCGTACGTGAGCTATTACATCTTAAAGGGCCCTGTTACAGTACCCTGCGCAAGCTGCAATTGGCGTCACAAACTAAAAACTATTAATATTGCGCCAGTGTGCATCTGTCCCAATCCGGCTTACTGCATATTTTGGCGTCACTGTGAACAGGATCGGATTGAATTGTGTGCCACCCCCTGTCCAACAGAACTGGATCCAATTGTGTGTTAAAACGGACCGGATCGCGTTCTCACAGAATTGCAAGGGCTGAAGATTGTGCAAAAAACCCTGAAAATGGACCTTATTACTTTTATTGCTGGCCTAGAAAACTATGCATTGTGCGCATCAGCACTGCAAGGGTTAATCGGCCATGTTTCCCTCATGGCGCAGCATCTCTTTGACTTTCAAGATGGCGAAGATAGCGAACACACGCCTCTTCAAGAAGTTATTGTCACCGAACCCAAGAGATCGGAAGAGACAAGAACGCCTCCTCAAGAGCCCGAAACTGCCGAATACGCCCCCCAGAGGCGGGAAAACTTAGTAACTCCCCCTCAAGAGCGTGAAGATGCCGAATACGCCCCCCTGGAAGCGGGAAAACTAGAGACTGCCCCCAGTGAACTTTCTATTGTGAGCCGAGGGGATAAAGACTCCACCCTCTGGGCTATACCCTTAGAACTAGCAGTCTGTTGAATTGAAGAGGTGGTCAAGATGGCGTTTCCCCAACCCCGGTGGAACCAGATGTCTTTTGATGGAGAGCCGGTCTTTGAGGAGCACCCACCGGAGATCCAAGTCTCCCAAATAATGAAGAAGAGCGGTCCCTCAATATTCGCCACCTATCCGGAGGCAGTGGATTCCTCCCTGGTCAAAGAATCAGCTACACTTACCTTGGCCAGCATCCCGGAGGTTCCCGAAGAGGCGGCCACTGAAGTCCCGGTGACTGATGCCGAGAGCCCGGACCTGATGAAGTTCCCGGAGGCTGTGGATCCCTCCGCCTTGTCAAGCGCCCCTGCGGAAGACGACGTGCCTATAAAGATGGAAGTCGACGTCAAGTCTGTTCCCGCAGAGGATGCCGCTGACGCAGCTATCCCCCGCCATTGACAAGCCGGTGTTCCAGACGCAGATGGCACCCCCAGGTGGCAATCAGGAGGCACCGGAACCGGCCGCCCGGCCGCGACTAAAGGTAGGAGCCGCCACGCTCCCTGAGGCCCCGGCCTGGTCCGTGTCCAACCCCTGCACCACGCCCTGAAACCCTAATACCTGCCACCAGGCCTAGGCCTGCACCGTGTCCGTCACCTACTGGTGCGGCGGAGGCGGCCGGTGTTTCCACTCCGCCGCCCAGCTACAGCCAGTTAAAGAGCCTGAACCCCAAGGTACCCCATGAAATTACAGCGTTTGCCCAGACGGCCTGGGAGTATAAGTCGGCCGTTGAAGAGTGGGTCAAACAGGTAGTTGACGACCCCCAGCCAGGAGACCCCACCTTGGTCAGGCATACCGGGACTGTTCTGTGGTTTTCTGTGGAGCAGGGAGTCGGGTTCCTGCAGGACAATTACTCCGGATCGGAGGTGTTTGTGGGCCGTCGCTCAGTCAAGCGGCACTATCTGCCACAGGCTCGGCACAACTTATACGTCGGAGACCAGGTGGAATATACCCCCATGCGATCCATCCAGGGACCGTTTGCTGCGGGTGTAACCCTGCTGGATAAACCGCTCACCCCTGCCGTTGTCGCAGAGACCTGGCAAGAAGATCCAGGCTCTGCGGGCAAGGTGAGAGGCCTCCAGGAAACCCCAGATGGCCGTTTGAGATTTAAGGAGCGACCTCAACCAGAGCCAGCACCTCTAATACCAGATCTGGCAGCACCACCGACCCTGAGGGTAGGACAGATCAACAATTCTGTCCTTACCTTTAATCCCAAGGTCCAACCGTATCTCATGCCCCCATACATTTTGCCTTGGAAGCAGCCCCAGCAACCTGCTTCCTCCCTTTCTGAGCCCCTTCAGCCAGAGGTTCTATCCCCCTCTGTGCCGGCTGGAGATCCCGGGCTACAGCAAGTCACTGCAGCATTCTCCAGGCTGTCAGCACAGCCAGTTCCTGCAGCCACCAGCAGAGGGCAGTGGCATACAATGACGGCAGCAACAATGAGCTACCACCAGAGGCAGGAACATCCTCTCATGAGGTTCAGCAGCTCCAGCAGCAACGAGGAGCTGGACACCTTCCTCCAATGTGTCCCACTACAAAAAATCAGTGACATTTGGGAGCCACTCCATGGACTGATACCTGACGGTCTGATATTAGGCCCCTCTCATAGTGATCAGGCTATGGTGCAGGGAAGGGAATACAGAATAAAGCCACCCTTTCATTTGCGGGCATTCCATTACATAATGGTGGGATTACGGAGTAAAGACACCCCCATGCTTTCTTTGATGTCTACAGAGCTCAGGACATACAAAGTCAGTCAGTAAAGGTTTTGCTTTGTGCAGTATTTAGGTTACCTTGTTATACCAAGAGAAGGAAACTGTGTGTTGGACACCTTACTCTAGTGGGCAGGAACCTGGGGAAAGCCGTTTCATGTTTTGTCTTTGTATGTCATTATATGTAAATTCACGCAGCACGTTGTATTTATTGGGTACCCAGAGCTGATACCTCCACCCTCCTAAGCATACGCCGAGGACGGCTTCACTTAAAGTAAGGGGGTATATAACATCCCAGAGTATGTCACTAAACTCTTTTTCCCTGCTGCATCATGTCAGGTGTATGTGTATATTGTCATCTTGTGTGATCTAACAATGCATTTTCCATTATATGCATTTTCCAGGCCTGTATAATGTATTTGCTGTAATTCCCATGTACACCAGCAGGTGGCAGCAATATGTCCAGCAGACCATAGCCAGTTTAGTATTGCTGGACTGGAATAGTTCATTCCAGTCTAGCCCCCCCACCTGTTTGAGGAGGAGTGGAATGTTCCCACATCCTGCCTCATGGGGAGGAAAGGAAGTTCTAGTCAGTGTGTACCAGCCCCCTGCTTGGGGAAGGCTGTGTTGGTAGGAGCTCCCAGAAACAGGGATCCCAACCTAGGATCCAACCTCGGCTGAGGCCAAGGATCACTCTTCCCAGCCTGAGTCATCTACCTCAGCTGGTGACAAAGCAAGCAGCACCTCCAAGACTACAGATCTCCAGGAAGCCATTCCCTGCGAGCAGTCCTGTGAGTACTTATCCAGAGTCCAGGAGAAATCATTTACCTCCTCAGCTAGTCAGGCCCATACCAAGCAGAAGACAGACAGAGCAGAAGACAGATACCTGCCAGATTCACTAGGCATATGTTAAGAAGCAGAATAGATATATTGATTCCTGCCACATATTGCCAATACCTGCTGGGACCCAAGACCTATGCTGTAACCGTATGGATTCAAGCTGCCAATCATTCAGTAAAGACAAGTTGGATTATACTTCCAGTCTGGATCTCATTCATTATTACAAAGTTCCTCAATTAGTCCTGCTAACAACACTCACTTTATTGCATGTGAGCCAGGATCCAGGAGTCCAGCCGTACCAAGGTAGGAAACACCGTTGACATACACAGAGACATTATCCCCCTCTGGCATTCCTCACCTGGTACGTGAGCTATTACATCTTAAAGAGTCCTGTTACAGTACCCTGCGCAAGCTGCAATTGGCGTCACAAACTAAAAACTATTAATATTGCGCCAGTGTGCATCTGTCCCAATCCGGCTTACTGCACTACCACACTCTGCGCTGGGCTGGGCGCTGGACCGCTGGTGCTGGACCTGACAGCAGTAGCTATCACACTCTGCGCTGGGCGCTGGACCACTGGTGCTGGACCTGACAGCAGTAGCTACCACACTCTGCGCTGGGCGCTGGACTGCTGGTGCTGGACCTGACAGCAGTAGCTACCACACTCTGCGCTGGGCGCTGGACCGCTGGTGCTGGACCTGACAGCAGTAGCTACCACACTCTGCGCTGGGCGCTGGACCGCTGGTGCTGGACCTGACAGCAGTAGCTACCACACTCTGCGCTGGGCGCTGGACCGCTGGTGCTGGACCTGACAGCAGTAGCTACCACACTCTGCGCTGGGCGCTGGACCGCTGGTGCTGGACCTGACAGCAGTAGCTACCACACTCTGCACTGGGCGCTGGACCGCTGGTGCTGGACCTGACAGCAGTAGCTACCACACTCTGCGCTGGGCGCTGGACCGCTGGTGCTGGACCTGACAGCAGTAGCTACCACACTCTGTGCTGGCGCTGGACCGCTGGTGCTGGACCTGAACAGCAGTAGCTACCACACTCTGCGCTGGGCGCTGGACCGCTGGTGCTGGACCTGACAGCAGTAGCTACCACACTCTGCGCTGGGCGCTGGACCTGACAGCAGTAGCTACCACACTCTGCGCTGGGGCGCTGGACCTGACAGCAGTAGCTACCACACTCTGCGCTGGGCGCTGGACCTGACAGCAGTAGCTACCACACTCTGCGCTGGGCTGTGCGCTGGACTGCTGGTGCTGGACCTGACAGCAGTAGCTACCACACTCTGCGCTGGGCGCTGGACCTGACAGCAGTAGCTACCACACTCTGCGCTGGGCGCTGGACCGCTGGTGCTGGACCTGACAGCAGTAGCTACCACACTCTGCACTGGGCGCTGGACGTGACAGCAGTAGCTACCACACTCTGCGCTGGGCGCTGGACCGCTGGTGCTGGACCTGACAGCAGTAGCTACCACACTCTGCGCTGGGCGCTGGACCTGACGTGCTGCTGCTCTGCCTCTTCTCTACTGCTGCCGCCTGCCTTACAGCGCCTGTCCTCCTGGCTGTTTTGGTCCCGCCTCCTGTCACGTACTGCTGCCGGCCTGCCTTACAGCTCCTGTCCTCCTGGCTGTTTTGTCCCGCCCTCCTGTCACGTACTGCTGCCGCCTGCCTTACAGCTCCTGTCCTCCTGCTGTTTTGTCCCGCCTCCTGTCACGTACTGCTGCCACCTGCCGCTCCCTGCTCTGAATCATCAGTATGTGGGCAGGCTTATTACAGCCTGCGCGCTGCGCGCTGTACTCAGACTTCAGGAGACAGTAAGAATAGATAGTCACATTAGCGAGGAGATTGGACGGGGGGGGTTGGGTCACCCGGGGGGGGGGGGGGGGGCTGGTCCGCCGCCACTGCTGCGCCTGCTGTGAAGGGGCCCTGAACAACCTTAAGACAAGTTGAATCGATCATGATTAACTATTTAACTTGAAAATAAACTGTCACACACGCTGCCTTGGCAGCCCGGGCCCGAAGCAGCCGCTTCCCTGCTTCCCCGGTAGTTATGCCACTGGTGGAGGTGCCCTTGATGGTATAGGTGTTTAGGGTGCTTTGGAGGCTGGGACCCTGGGTTTTGTGACGCCAGCACCGTTAGGTGCAAAAGTTGGTGGTGAAAAGATGAGGAGTCGGTTATATTGAAACAGATGAACTTTTAATTAGGTTACTTGTCTTCAGGCAGGCAGTACAGTTCATTTATACGGTAACATTGGTTCAGCTCTATCCCTTATAACAGGCTGGGCAATTGGTTACTTGAGGAGTTTTCCTTACTTCTATATCTGTCTATACTTTGTCCACACTCTAGCACTCAGGTATCTGGATATAATAACTAGTGATGAGCGAGCATGCTCGGCCGAGTACCACATGTGCAGCCAATAAACATGCTGGTAAGTACTGCCCACACTGTAATGCCAGTAGCCATGTTAGCTGCTGCATTACAGAGATTGGCTGGCCGGAAGGCGTCATTGGGTGCTATATACCACCCGATGACGTGGGTTCGGCTCATTGTAGTCAGGTAGAGCAGAGGGTAGGAAGGGACAGGCAGTGCAGGGAGATTGTGATCGCGATTTATTCCAGTGAATAACGTTCACAGACCCAAAAGTCCTTTTAAGTACCATTGTGTGGCGGGGGGCAGCAATTTAATTGTGCAAAGTAGTTTTTTTTTTTATACTTGTGAAATAGCGATTCTTTTGCTATATAGACGGTGTCTGCAGTGACCTGTGACCTCTGTGCAGCAATACCTTCTGTGTGTCATGGGCAGAGGTAGGAAGAATATTAGTGAAAACAATAAGTTTTTCCCATAATCCACATTTTTGCTGTCAACGGTGTAATCAGTGAATTTTGTGATCTGCGCTTTCAATACTTGTGTGGTTGTCAGGCCAGATATAGGAAAAATATAAATATAAACTACATCTGCAAACAGTGTCTGTACCGCAGAGTCCAGTAATCTGGGCCTGATATAGGGTCCATATTCTGTGGGTTCTGTGACATATACTGTCCTGCATCAGAAAAACCGTGTCTTTAGCGGACAGTAAAACAATCTGCGCCACATCTAGTGACAAAACCATTAATATGAAGAAGGCGAGCACTAAGGGACGGGGATGTGGGCGTGATGCTGATGGTGCACGCAGAGGCCGTGGCCCTGGGCGCAATGAAACTGTGCCCGCTGCCAGTGCACCAGAGAAAAATATAATAATCCAGTGTGCAATGAGCAGGACCGTGGTACGGTTAGGCGGACGCCAAAATTATGCAGTCTATAGTTTTTGTTCGTGACGCCAATTGCAGCGTGGGCAGGGTACAATCACAGGGCCCTTTAAGGTGTTGCAACTCACGTACCAGGTTAGGAATGCCAGAGTGAGGATAATGTCTCTGTATAGTGTCAACGGTGTCTCCTACCTGGGTACGGCTGGACTCCTGGATCCTGGCTCACTTGCAATAAATGAGTGTTTTGCTAGTAGGAGTAATGGAGGGATTTGGTAGCAGTAATTGAGATCCAGACTTGGGATATAATTCAACTTGTCTTTACTGGAGGCAGCATTAATCCACATGAGATACAGCATTAGTCTTGGGTCCCAGCAGGGTATTGGCAATGTATGGCAGGGATTACTATCTCTTCTGCTCCTATCATGTGCCTGGAGATATGGCAGGAATCTGTCGTCTGCTCTGTCTGTCTTCTGCTGTGTATGGGGACTGACTAGCTGAGGAGGAATTTGGCTTCTCCTGGTCTCTGGATGGTACTCACAGTTATGCTCACAGGGAATGGTTCTTCTGGAGTTCTGGAGGTGGCTTGCATGCTTGTCACCAGTTGAGGCTGAGGCTCAGACTGGGAATGAAGATCCTTGGTCTCAGCTGAGACACGATCCTGGGTTGGGATCCCTAGAACTGGGAGCTCCTACCAGCACAGCCTTCCCCTAGCCGGGGGTGGCTGTACACTAACTGTAACTTCCTTCCCTCCCCATGAGGCAGGACATGGGCAAGCCCACTCTGCTCAAAGAGGGGGGAGCTAAACTGGAATGAACTATTCCAGTCTAGATATGCTAAACTGAACGAAGTTCCTGATAACACATTGCTGCCACCTGCTGGTGTACATGGAAATTACAGCAAAGTACATGTAACAGGCTTAGAAAATGCACATTTGTGAGGAATATCAAATAAAATCACATTAGATGACAAGGCACATGTTACCAACAAATAGTATCGGGGAAAAAGAGTTTAGTAACATAATTCTGGGATGTTACAAGTGCACCCAGCTTGGTGCATGTCCAACTTAGCTGGGAGGCGCAGGACAACACTGTCCAAGTCAGACCAGTGCGAACAGTTGGTCGGTTGGATTGCTGAAGATAATGCTTCCAGTCAGTTAAGCACCACCCTCTCTTCCACCAAGTCCAGTTTCTGTAGCCAAGAGTCTGGTCAGCCAACTCCTCGCTCAGATCATCCTTCCTCCCACCATGGAGAGGCTTGCCAAACGAGTGATCCCACACTCGGATATTCCGAGGAGCTCTATCCAGCAACACTATTACATTTGGCCCTTGCACCCAGCACGCTTGAAGAGGGACCTGAGATATTGTGCTCTGATTCCCAACCTCTTGGACCTACACAGTCTCAAGAAGATGACGGTGGGGAACGTCAATCAGTCTTTCACTAGGTGGATGATGATGAGACACAGTTGTCAATCACTGAGGTTGTGGTTAGGTCAAGACAGGAGGATGATCAGAGTCAGGAAGTAGAAGAGGAGGTGATGGACGATGAGGTCACTGACGCAACATGGGAAGGTGAAGAGTCAAGCGAGGACAGCAGTACAGAGAGGGAGTGATCCACAGCACCGCAACAGGCTGGAAGAGGCAGTGGGGTGGCAAAAGGGAGAAGTTGGTCCACACCAAACAGGCCGTCAGCCGTTACACGGAGCACCCCCATGCGTAAATCTACTTTGCCAAGGGGTAGGTGTTCCGCAGTATGGTACATTTTGTGAGGAAAGTTCAGACGACAAAAGAGTGGTAGTTTGCAACCTGTGCCATAATAAAAAGAGCCGGGGGGGTGAACACTAGCAACCTCACCACCACCAGCATAATCCACCACATGGCATCAAAGCACCCTAATAAATGGGCCAAACGCCTGGGTCCACAATCTGTCTCTGCAGCTCACACCACTACCTCCTCTTCCCCTGTGTTAACGCACTGCTGGCCAATCCCTATCGAGGCGCAGGGCCGGTTGCCTCTCGCCCTGCACCTGGACCTTCGCATGAACCATCAGCAACAACATCCACTTCCCTGTCCCAGCGCAGCGTCCAAATATCTATAACACAGTCATTTGAACGCAAGCGCAAATACCCACCCACAGGCCATAGCACTAAATGCGCAAATTTCGAAATTACTGGCCCTTAAAATGTTTCCATTTAGGCTTGTGGAGAGTGAGGCCTTCCGCAGCCTGATGTCGGCTGCCGTCCCGCATTACGGAGTCCCCAGCCGCCACTTTTATTCACGGTGTGCCATGCCCGCCTTACACCTGCATGTGTCCCCAGAACATCACCGTGCCCTGATCAACTCAGTTACTGGGAAGGTCCACTTAACCACGGACACATGGACAAGTACTGGTGGCCAGGAACGCTACATTTCCCTGACCGCACACTGGGTGAATGTGGTGGAGGCCGGGAGTGAGTCGTACCATGGGATGGCACAGGTGCTACCCACGCCCAGGATTGCGGGTCCTATGTCCATCAGGGTCTCCACCAGCAGCTATGTTACTGGCTCCAACCCCCACTTCTCCTCCTCCGCCGCCTCCTCCTCCACCTCCAGCAGAAGTCAGCCATCAGTCCTAGCTGGATGCAGTGTAGCACTGCTGTGGGGAAGCGTCAACAGGCCGGGCTGAAGTTGATCTGCTTAGGGGACAAACAGCACACCACCGCAGAGCTGTGGCAGGGTATAAGAGACCAGACCAAGCTGTGGCTCTCTCCACTCAACCTACAACCAGACATGGTTGTGTCTGACAATGGCCGTAACTTGGTGGTGGCTTTGGAGCTCGGCAACCTAACACACATCCCATGCCTAGCCCACGTCTTAAACTTAGTGGTTCTGCGGTTTCTCAAACCTACCCCAGTTTGCCAGAGCAACTAGTGAAGGTGCGCCGCGTGTGTGCCCATTTCCACAAGTTGTCCACAGCTTCAGGCGCTCTGTCAACGCTGCAGCAGCGCTTGTGGCTTCCAGCTCACCGACCGTTGTGCGACGTTAGCACGCGCTGGAACGCCACGTTCCACATGTTGGCCAGGCTTTGTGAGCAGCAGAGGGCAGTTGTGGAATACCAGCTGCAACATGGTCATCGTCTTTCCAGTCAACTGCCACTATTCACAAGCGAGGAGTGGGCATGGATGTCAGACCTCTGTGAGGTTTTAAAAAAAAATTTAAGAATCCACACAGATGGTCAGTGGCGATAACGCTATTATCAGCGTAACCATCCCACTGCTGTGTCTACTCAAATGATCGCTGCTCATAATTAAGGACGATGCTCTGAATGTGGCAGACGAGGAAATGGGGGAAGACATTACACAGGGTGATAGCCAAACCACCCTCAGTTTGTCTTCTCAGCGCGAATTGGACCATGAAGAGGAGGAGGAGGAACATGAGACGGTTGCCTCTGCTACAGAGGGTAGTACCCATGGAAGTTTAATTCCACCTGTTCAGTGTGGATGGCAGAAGAGGATGAGGAGGAGGAGGAGGAGATGGAAAGTCATCCTCCTGATGTTGACATCGACGTCTCGCCTGTTGGTACTCTGGCACACATGGCTGACTTCATGTTAGACTGCCTTTCCAGCGACCCTCGCATTATGAGGCATTTTAGATAACACGGATTACTGGGTGTTCAACCTTCTCGACCCCCGCTACAAAGAGAACTTCTCATCTCTCATTCCTCTGGTGGAGAGGACGAGTAAAACGGTGCAATACCAGAAAGTACTTGTTGAGAGATTGCTCCAAAATTTTCCAGCTGACAACACTGGCGGCAGAGTCCGTAGTTCCTTAGGCAACCAAGGAAGGGAGACAATGGGAACACACAGCAGTTCCAACAAAGGCAGGGCAACACTCTCCAAGGCATGGGAAAGTTTCATGACACCCCGCCAGCAACCTCACCCTGAAGCGGGGCCTAGTGGTACAAGGAGGGAAAAGTTTTGGAAGATGGTGAAGGAGTACGTAGCAGACCGTGTCAGCATCCTGAATGATCCCTCAGTGCCTTACAACTACTGGGTGTCCAAGCTGGACATGTGGCATGAACTGGCGCTCTACGCCTTGGAGGTGCTGGCCTGCCCCGCCGCCAGCGTTTTGTCTGAGCGTGTATTTAGTGCTGCTGGTGGCATTATAACAGATAAGCGTATCTGCTTGTCCACTGGCAATGCTGACAGGTTGACTTGATAAAATGAACAAGGCCTGGATTGCCCCTGACTTCTCAACTCCCACCAGAGGAAAGCTGAGCTGATGATGAACATAAAGGCAATTTTAATCATTTATACTGTACAATGTACTCAATCTACTGTAGTGTGTTCCCATGCACCTTTTCCACCACAAATTGTCTATATTCCCTCCACTCTAATTTTTTTTAATAGGGTCAGCCGAACATCATGCACTCACATATAATGTATTACAGGGTCAGCTCACCAGCAGGCCCTCACATATAATGTTTTAGAGCATCAGCTCAGCAGCAGGCCCTCGCCCCTAATGTTTTAGAGGTTCAGCTCAACTGCAGGTCCTCGAATATAATGTTTTACAGGGTCAGCTCACCTTCTGATGATGACAGCGAAGTCTTGCCTGTTGTACTCTGGCACACATGGCTGACTTCATGTTAGGCTGCCTTTCCCGCAACCCTCGAGTTATATGCATTTTAGATAACACTGATTACTGGGTGTTCTCCCTTCTCGACCCCCGCTACAAAGATAACTTCTCATCTCTCATTCCTTTGGTGGAGAGGACAGCAAAACGGTGCAATACCAGAAGATCCTTGTTGGAAAATCGCTCTAAAGTTGATAGGGCAGACATCCAAATGGATCGTCGCAGCAGGCCCTCACCTACAAGTCCAGTCTCAGTAGCCAAGAGTCTGGTCAACACAATCCTCAGCCATGATGGCACACTGGGTGAACGTTGTGGAGGCCAGGAGCAAGTTGGCTGCTGGCACAAGATTTGCCCTCCAATAGATTCTCGTTAACGGAAAGTGTACTCATTCCAATAACAGGGCCGCTTAGGAGTGCTGTATTGTTATTTATCGTCACTACCTCCCCAAGTCAGGAGTGGGTAATTGCCGCGCGCCTGCTGCCTTCCTTGGATTCTTCTGCTGTAATAACTTGTCCCACCCTCTCTGGGTGGTTCACAATTAGGAAAAAAAGGGGGAAGGCAACAATAGCCAATCAGATTTCAGCCATTGACCTCCCTTGAATGTGGTATCACTTTCTCAAGCTCCCTCTCCGGCATCGAACCCTGATTCCCCATTACCCGTGATCACCATGGAAGGCGCAGAAAAGAACATCGAAAGTTGATAGGGCAGACATCCGAATGGATCGTGGACATCACAGGGATGTGCGATCGGCCCCAGGTTATCTAGAGTCACCAATGCGGCAGCAGGCCCTCACCCATAATGTTTTATAGGGTCACCAGCAGGCCCTTGCTCCAAATGTTTTTGAGGGTCACCAGCAGGCCATCAATCATAATTTTTCAAGGCTGTGCATGATGCCCTCCTTTATGTGTAGCAGAGGGTGTATTGGAGTGCCTCTTCCCTGTGATGTTTGGCAGCCCTTTCACTTAGTGCATAGGCTTTATGAGTGTAGGAGTCCCACTACATGAACTATTGTACCACAATGTGAATGAGGCCCTCCTTTATGTTATATACAGGCTGTTTCGGAGTGCCTCTTCCTTGTCATTTTTTGGCAGCACTTGCACTTTATATACAAAAGAATATACAGGGAAGAATGTTTCCTAACAATTTTTCCTGTAAAATTAATTTTTGGGGGGGTTTTGTGCGTATTATTGTCAGTCGGTAAAAGTGGCGTACTACTCGGACAACATGGTTCCCAGCAGCGACCTGGGAGTCCAAGATGCATCCATACATCCTCCCCTTGCTGTTCCAGATCCATGTCAGTGGTGTTACTGTCACTTTCTGACCTTTTGCAATGGACTTCAGAGCAGGGGGTGCTTGGTTGTCTCCCATTGACTGCCATTATACTCGGGGTGCTCGGCCGACCACACGAATATAGCAATGTGTTCGGCCCGAACACCCGAATACTTTGGTGCTCGATCATCACTAATAATATCTGTAACTGGTCAGTAGCAATCCACAGGGCGGTCTCCCTAACGGCAGGCATCAGTCTTCTGCTTTATTCTTTGGAAAGGATGCTCACTGAAGAATTACGGTCCACTATGTCCATAGAGGCATGTGCTAAAGGATAATTCTGCGCATTAATCATCCGGCTGTGTAACTCTGGGTGAAGTACATTGGCAAGAGGACTACCAGCTGGTGTCCCTTGATGTGGAGAGCCTCTACACCCGCATCCCCCATGATGTGGGTGTGGAGGCGATCCGAGTCATCCTACAGAATGTGGGGAGGAGTGACCTCTTCTGTGATTTTGTCTGTGGGGCTTTGAACTTCATGCTTGCGAATAATGTCTTCAAGTTCGGCAGTGAGTGGTTTAGACAGAAGCTGGGCACGGCAATGGGGTCCCCCGTCTCATGTACATTTGCCAACATGTATCTTGCGAGACTGGAAGACAGATTCGTGTTTTCCGTGTCCAATCCGTTTTTAAGTACTTAAAAGTTTTCTTACGTTTTGTTGATGATGTCTTCATTGTTTGGTCTGGAACGAAGGTACAGTGTGAAGAGTTTGTCCGGTACGAATGATATGGGGATGAGATTTACCCTTAATTTTTTTGGGGGGGGGCACGGTTGGAATTCTTGGATGTGGTTGTCATGGCTAGGGGCGACGGGTTGGTCACTGAGGGCTTTCGCAAGCCCACGGCGACCAACTCCTTGCTCCGCCATGAAAGCTTCCATCCTGGAACGGTCAAGAAATCGTGCCGTACGGACAATTCATTAGATTGCGCAGGATTAACAGGAGTTAGAGGGATATCGACGGCAAGACGTTTAGAGTTAAAACAACGGTTGCGTCAAGAGGATGCCCAGAGAGTGAAGTCAGCAGAGACATGGAAAGGTTTGAGAAAAAATTCTCTCAAAGGGATTTACTGCAAAAGAATAGGGAACCTAGAAAAGTGGTGGTAGATGCCTGGGTCGGGTCATGGTGGCATAAGTACAGGATGATTTGCCTTCTCTTTTAGGTTCAGCCCAAGGCCAACTAGATCCGTTCTGCGATCTTTAGGAACTGGGACATACTAAAAAGAGATGATACCCTGAGTGAGGTAACTGAGCAAAGACCACTAGTCCTCCTTCAGAAGGAGCCATACATTGAGAGATAAGCTTGTAAGGAGTAGGCTGGTTTCCCGTACGTGTCTAGTCAGTGGCTGACAATTAGTCGACCAGAAGGGAACTTCAGATGTGGGAATTGTTCCCAATGTAGATACAGCTCTTGCTAAAAATTCATTGATTTTGCAGGGGGTACACCACAGGGTGCGACTTTTATCAATTGCAGTAGTACATTTGTGGTTTGTGTTTTAAGTTGCAAATGTGGCCGATTTTATATCGGCAAGACAATTAGATGCTTATACGAGCGCATAAGAGAACACATTAACTCCATAACCTCTGGTAAAGTTGCCCCAGGGTAATAGAGCATTTCAGAAAGGAACAATGGCGGGGATATTAGTCCCTTCTTTTTTCAGGGATTAGAGGTTGGTGCAACCACTGCGCAGGGGGGTGATATGACACCGGCTTCTCCTACAGCGAGAGGCGGAGGTGGATCCTCCGCTCCCCAAGCGGCGGATGAATTGGGGGCTCTCAACGACAGAATTGACTTATGCAATGTTTCTTGTACACCTTATCTTTTTAAATTTCTCAGTAGCGTCGTGGCATGCGTCACTGGTCCCCGGGTAACGCCATCAACCCAACGGCTTTAGAAGGTGTGTAGCGCACCTGCGCTCTGATGTAGCAGCCTGACGAAGCGCGTCAAGCACAAAACGTCCGCCGCTGTCTTACCTGTGTGAAGCCTTTGGCTTCCTGCCCGATGCCGCCTTTTTGCAACGTCTTGAATAAAGCAACAATCAAAGTTTGTACACTGGTGAGTGCCGCCCTTCTTCATTTCTCTACATGGTCGTACCTGTATCATCATACTCTATATAGGGCTGAGCACCACCGATAGTGTTTTGGAACGAGGAGGCTGAGTTGTGGTCGATTCCCATACACCGGGGTCTAGCGGAGGACTGTGAGTGCCGCTTCACATCTCATTGTTGAAATAACATCACTATACTTACGATAAAGCTCATAGCTCAAGCCTGGAGAGGAGTTTCCCGAACAGGCCTTTTTTTGTGGCCTCTAACTCCTGTAGGGCAAATTCCACTTCCAGGGATTCCCTCTGTGCTACAGTAAGAACCGAGAAATGAATGGGGTCCAAGTAAGCATCCGTCATTTCATCAGTAATATTATTACTAGTTTTATATATTTCCAAGAAGTAATTTATAAAAGCTCCCCTTATTTTTTCCTGATTTTCAGTAATTGCACCTTCCATTAACCGAATGCTGGCTACTTCTATTTTTTGGATGCTGATTCGATATCACCTTAGACAGGAGTTTTCCTCTATCATCAGAGATACAAAGCTCAAGGGATACCGGCACATGATCCGAGGCCGACCTGGCTTCATATTTCATTTGTTTAATACATCTCAAATATTATTCATTTATTAAAGCAAGGTCAGTCCTGTACATGCAGTTCCCAGATCTAGACACACGGGTAGTAACGTGGAAAAAAACACAAGCAGAAAAAAGGGGAGGTTTTCCAGAGGCTTCACAGGACTGAGTTGTCCTTGAAGAAAATAGGATAAAGACAAGGGCGCCAACAGGACCGTGGGATAAGGAATTAGAAAAGATTAAAGTTGTATGATAGAGGAGGCTGTTGACAGTAAAACTAATTTTTTGGGGAGGTGAGCACCAATCTCAGGAATAACTAGTTAAATGCAAATGCAGATTTACTATGGAATAGTAAGTACATATGAAAGTGAGATAGACACACAGGAATAGGTTCTTTCCCCCCAAAATCCAGACATCTAAAAAGCCTGACTCCTGACAGAATCAAGCCAAAGGAGACCCCTGATTAAATACAGAAGTATGAATGTCTCCAGCCTTGGAAGTCCGGTCAGTCTTGGGGTTAATAATACAATTAAAATCCCTATTTACTAGGGTAAGACAGTCTGACCATTTCTCTGAAAACGTCAACAAACAGTTAAAGGGAGTCTGTCACCAGATTGTGACCTTATAGACCTTATGTGACCATTGTGGGCATGGCATCACAGTAGCTACTACGCATGCGCCGGCCAACGGCGAGAAACAGCGGCGAGGAGGCGGACCAGAGACACCCACAATGGGCATCGCAGTGCGCATGCCCCGGCCAAGCAATGGATAGCGCAGGCGCGGGATCTCGCTGCAGAAAAGGAGGACGCAAAGGAAGAGCGGGGTGGGCAGAGGAAGAGGCTGGGGCAGGGATATGACGAAAAGAGGCAGAACAGCCTGGGCTCCAACGAGGTGAACGCCGCCCTGGGCACTTGCAAGCCCTAATTTACTTATGAATAAAAGTCCGTTTTTGCCTTTGGGGAACTTCACAAGCAAACATCAAAGGTACCATTAGAATCATAGACTGCTATGCTAGAGCGCTATGTAAGCGGTCTATTAGGTCAAAATCTGGTGACAGACTCCCTTTAGGTACATCAAGAGAAAATGGGGGAAGAATGTAAATAAAAGCTAAAATACATAATCTTCCAAAAAGTTTCCCATACAGGAAAACAAATCTTCCCTACTTATCAATAGGGGATGCTGTAGCTGGCCAGCTAAGACCTGTCCTAGGTTGCTAGTATAGCTTATATGTGTATACAGCTAGACCTGAGAATAACCTTAATACAGTTCCTATGTTTGTGTGTTAAAGACAAAAGCAGAGTTATTTACAGACTTCATGTTTTGGATGTCATATAACTGTTATATTTTGTGTTCATAGAAGCAGAAAAGATAATATGCCTTTGAGATTCAATATATAATGTAAGGTAAGCTGACACAGCAGACACAACAGAAAGCATAGAGTTAAACTGTTGTTGCTGGGCAGGAGTCTTGAACAATCACAGCCAGCCTCACACACAGCCTGTGTGGGAAATTCCCATAGCAGGAGCTGCTGGAATCATTATTCACCAGAGAGAGGAGCTGAAAAGACATTCACTTCACTAAGAGCTGTGTTTTATGGAAGCAGAGAGGCCAAAATAGGTATTTAGAACAGTTATATAATGTTCCTATTGTGATTAGAACTGTATACTGAACCAGTTATTTATGTTTACTTACAGTTCCACCATACAAATTACAACCATACAATCATAGACTGCCGGTATTCAGGGAAACAGGGGAAGGGGCAACACCTTTACTAACCCCTGGCCCCTTTGCCCAACCTTGACCCATAACAAACAACACTGACAACTGTGTCACTTTATTGCTGGATGGTGATCGGCCACAGCTTCTTTATTAAAGCGGCAAACCTTAATAAACCATAATATCAGAGCAGTATGCCAAACGCTGGACTCCCAGTGGGCAAGTTAAACCGTAATCATCAGAGCGGTCTGCCAGCCGCTGGACTCCCAGCGGGCAAGTTAAACTCTAATCATCAGAGCAGTATGCCCACAGCTGGACTCCCAGCGGGCAAGCACGCCATCTGCTCCCACCATATCTCCACTGTACTCAAATGCCGCCACGGAGGAGACACGTTCTCCAAACGGGGGCTCCGACCACCACCCAGCAGAACAGGGTCTGTTTAAACCCTTCTTACAGGCCAGAAAAGGAATTTTACCGACTAACATACAAAAACGCCATCAGGTACCATTAAAAAACCAATGCCAATAAGTAAACCGGTTGATGAAAAACAGGGGGGTAGAAACCCGTGATGAGAACATAGTCCAACCCCCATATAAAATACTAGTCAGACCACCGTGAAGGACAGTGTACAGATCTGGTGTCCCGTGAACAAGCAGACATAGCGGAGCTGGAGAGGGTTCAGAAGAAGGCAACTCAACTAATGACTGGAATGAGAGAACTACAGCACCCTGAAAGATTATTAAAAGTAAGATATGTACTTTAAAAAATATACGACTGGGGGGGGGGGAATTACCGTACATAAATATAAAGGGTCATTACAGAGATCTCTCCCATCAATCTACCCCCAGTACTGAGACCATGAAAAGAGTGCATCCCCTGCGTCTGGAGAAAGAAGGTTTGTACACAAACATAGAAGAGGATTCTTTACGACAAGGGCAGTGAGCTTACGGAAATCTCTGCCTGAAGAGGTGGTGATGGTCAGTTCACCAAAATTCAAGAGGGGCCTGGCTGTATTTCTGAAGAGTAACAATAGTACGGGCTATAGCTACTAAAGAGAGGTCGTTGATCCAGAAGGACTGTAACCATTACACTATATAGCTGCAACTTCCAATAACGGTGACAAACTACCACCCCTTGATCTATACCTTTGTATTGTATCCCCAACACATCCCCACATATGGCCCAGAAACAACCCACCTGGGAGATTACCACCAACATCCTGAAAGTGACCGAGATCAACATATGTGAGAACCATGAGGTCCAAAGCTACAGAATAGGCCAGGGAAATTATCTCAGCTGGGTCTCCAGCATCACCGTGCCCCTGGCACAACTCTATACCAACCACCTGGAATCCCGGATCCTGTTCCAAAAACTTCCACCTCTCGACAACCAAAAACGCCCACCGGGCCGTGGTCCTCTCTCCGAACCCACGGAAGATATCCGAAAGGCCAACCAGCAAACCGCCGAACGCCACGAACCTGAAAGAAAAAACAATTAGCCTGAGCAGCCACCACATAGAGGATCATATAACTAGCCACAGAATACCTCTATTCCATCCAAATGACAATTTTATTTATTTTTTTATTTCAATTATGTATTAAATTTGTTATATATTTTCTATTTTCTTTTTTTTTTTTTTAAGGTGAAATGTAAAACCACAGAGGAAAAAACCACGCTGAGGAAAAGGAATTGAAGCCCCACCATAGTTAAGTCATAACCGAATACCCAACTAACCGCCGGATCGAAACCGGGCGGAGAGGAGGTACACACCACTTAGATTCACTGGATCGTCATGTATAGATGGGCCCTAAGCCCAATAGAACTATTACCCCATACAAAATCTGGGATAATACCCCAAACGCAGTGCAGCCTAGAATGAAGAGAAACACCTCGGATGAAATATCAATCAGCCAAAACAGAAGGCTGAAGGAGACGAAACATGACTTACCAAAGTAAATACTCCCTTATTACAACCGCATCGCCTACCGTACAATGGAACGATGCATGAAAATTATATTTTGGAGGGTCAGCATGCCGGCCTGTGAAGGCCCTAAGAGGACCAATCAGTGTGTCTGATCCGCTCCAAAACCGATAAGAACGGAGATTGAAAGGCTGCAGATTAAAGTGAAATTCCATGAGTTGTGTTTGCATCTTTTTAAAGCTCTACCCTGAGTGATGAACTAACGGACCCGGATATCCGCTTCCGGCTTAACATCGATTATACCTGAGACACGGATCCTGCAATATTCACCCAACTAGAGGCAGCGGAGCCTCGTACAAACCCTGCAACCGCTGCGTCCCAATACCGCCATACTGGCGACCAACCCAGCTGCACTAGAATAAAGCCTCTTGTACCGCTCACATCGTGGGTATCCCCCTTGTATTCGTCCCTACTGAAACCCACCGAACTGCGACTCCTGTAACACTGGATATGAGGCAATTGAAATACAACCAAGCAAAAATTTGTGAGGGAGTCCGAACTCACAGCTTCTGCATCATAGCCCAGAGCTTAGAAAATAGTAAATATACAAAAGTCATCTGTATTACTGAATGTTTCTGCCAGGATTCAAACTCCAACCTTGTATACTTATTACATTATTCCGGAATATGTGAAATAACCACAGCATATTATGTCATTCCTTGTATATCTATATTATCCTCTATTATTATTTTTTTATATATACCCTTCTACCGGGAATGAACCAGGGGGAGCTATACTCAAGGAGGGTCACTATACCAATGGCTAAAGCTGTACCTCGCCATACCCCTGCTAAAATAAAACCCTTTGGATCGTGAGGTTAACAAATACCCGGAATTGAACCCCTGCCGACAGTAAAGCCTTACCCACTACAGTATAGAATAACTCACCGAATATAACAAGTAAAACAACTGGTGAACTTCCGTGAAAACAAGTAAACATTTTTTTAATATTTTTTTGAGGCTGAAAGGGGTTTGAACTCAGAAAGCCTAGACGTGGGGCAACAGCATCACCACTGAGCTACCAGCTTGCCATAAGCATTTACCCACACAGCCATAAGAGCTGCCTTGAGTACAAACATACGGCGACACTATATATCACAAAATAAAACCCATAACGTACCATCTATAGAAGGAGCATATAGCGTACGAGATCTACAAGCGGATATAGCACTAAAGTTCCTACAGGGATATGAACTCATAACCCTGTACCTTAGAGGCAATGAACAAATTTAAACTTTTATTTTATTTAAAAAAATGTTTTTATTTTTTTATACTTTATTGCTATAAAGCAGCAAGCTAAAAGAAATATAAGAGTTATAAACCCAAAAAAACGCTGCACATGAAATTACGTAACGCTGATCTATAAGAATGATTCGGGGAAGGGGGGGGGTCAGGGTGCACCGCATCCAGGAGTGCCATAGTAATTACTCCATCACACTATACAAGAACCTCCCACTCCCCCAGCCCCGGTACATCGGTACTCACCAGGCGTAGTGTAATCAGGGACGGCGCCACCGAAGTAGCAGGTACAGGAACTGCAACCCAAAGGGCCACTACAGTGACCAGTATGAATGGATGGTAGGCACCTGCCTCTTACGATTTGATTGCAACATCAGATCAGACTCCTCAGACGCACCCGACATACCATCAGAAGACGACGTGTGAGCGCCGCCTGGAGGAACTGGGGCGCCTACTTCTACCAGAAACGGAAACGGGCCTGGCGCTTGCGGGACCCACTTTGGCCTTGCCTCCTGGCACCTGCGAGAAGGAGGAAAACACAAAGCAACCCCTGATCCTGCGGGTTGGGAGGGGAGGGAGGGAGATGCAAACAGGCAAAAACTAAGACCCATAGTGCCCCATTGTTTGGAAGGGCACAAACTAATAAACGGGGCACCAGCAATCCGCTGTACAGGCAATATTAAATATGTGGCACAGTAGGTGGCAGCAGAGGCTTCATCATGCATTTTGAATGGAAAGTGCGGAGAGAGAAGCTACACAGTAACTGCCTGACATAAGGGGGTCCCGCCAAAAGGACCGGGCCCAGGGGGATGGGGGAAATAAAAAACCCATTTGGCTACAGTAAGATGCGATGCTAGGGCCACAGTGGTGCTGGAGCCGGTCCCTGGTGCCTAGGGGGACACATAAAAAGCTGCTCATGTACACAGCACCCCCATGAGTACTGTTAGTGGGAGGGAAAGGGGGGGGGGGGGCGGTAGGGGATGCTCTGGTGTTGGGGTGTGAAAAACTTCCCTATGCCCCCACCACCGATCATAATTGCCAGCCCACACAGGCGCCATGTAGGGGCTACAAGGGGAAAGGGCAGGGCCACGGTGCGGCGCTGCGAGTCCCTACGGGTTGATCAATAGAGGGACGCAGGTCAGGTTAGGGCTGTAATGTAGAGGGGTGGAGGGGAGGGGGCTGCCGTGCGGATCGCAGGTCCCTCGCTTAGGCGGTGAGGCTGCTCGATTAGTGCGGCAGCTCCTGGCCATGCCTGTCAAATGGAGCGGGGAGGGGGGGGGGCGGGAGTTACCGCCGGCCCCATTGCTTAAGTGCCGGGGCTGCTCGCATGATGCGGCAGCTCCCGGCCAGTTCCGTGAATAGGAGCAGGGGGGAGGGAGCCAGGGGAAAGCGGTAACGCTCATAAATTAGCTGGCCAACCCTCACCCTCCACATGCAAACTCGCCAGGAGGACCTTGAGGCCGCAACTCCCGCGGAAGCTTGGAGTGGACAGAGCAAAGAGGGAGCATACCTCTCCAATTTTTGCTTCCACTTGCAGAGGAAGTACCGGAACAGGGGAGGGGTATATGTACCTTCAGGATTCCTGCACCGCCCCATCCTGTCTAAGGAGGTTCCCCAGAGAATTAACCCCTTAACGGCCCCCCTAATCTACCACCTAGTAAATCCTTACATGACGGGGTCAGCTCCCTAAATGCCCTAAAGGGAAAAGGGGGAATGAGGAAGGGGAGGACCATCAGTCCCTAAGCACCCGCCCTATACAGTCGGGCGCTTGCCACGATCCAAACAAATTGCATACAAATGCAAACTGCTCATACTAGATCATAAGCAATTGTAGAGAGCAAACTGCAAGCCAAGTAGAGCAAGTGAACTATTAGTTAGACCTCAGATATATCTCTGAGAGATCATAAAGTGCTTAAATAACGTTAAAGTGAGAGTACAGATACTGAAGAGAGAAATTATATCCACCATTTTATGTTGAATGACAAGATTGAACAGTTCAACCACCATCTTATGCATACCGCCACATTGTGATACCTTTCCAACATGTCTTATGTACATGGACTATCTGCTGCGGAGGCGGCAGTGTTATATGAAGAAAAGTTGAAGTTAATAAAGAAGTTATTTGAAGCATTTGGTGTGCTCTTTAAACCTACTGTTTCCATAGAACGGGGCTAGAGGATTACAGAGTAACAGACAGTCTGGAAAGCGCCTGACTGTATAGGGAGGGTGCTTAGGGACTGATGGTCCCCCCCTCCCCCCTTTTCCCCTTAGGGGCATTTAGGAATCTGGCCCCGTCTCAGTAATGGTTAAGTAGGTTGCAGATTAGGGTCATTGAGGGTTAATCACTGGGGAACCTCCTTAGACAGGATGGGGGCGGTGCAGGAAATCCTGAAGGTCACATATACCTCATCTCTGTCCTGGTCACTTCCTCTTGCAAGTGGAAGCAGATTGGCCCTCCCTCCCTCCCTTTGCGGTTATTCTTGGGAGGCGGGTCGAGGTGCACGGTTCTGATCAGTTATGGATACTTGGTTATTCTGTTTTGTTTTTCTATTTTCAAGAGACCCTGCTGGGAGTCCAGCGGTTTTGGATGTTGCTCCGATGATTACGGCTTTGGAGAGCTGCGAATTTTAGTCGAGTTTATCAATAAAGTGAAAAAAGTCACAGCTGGCGGCATTTGAGTACAGCGGAGATATGGTGGTGGCAGATGGAGTAACTGCCCGCTGGGAGTCCAGCGGTTGGCAGACAGCTCGGATGATTACGGTTTAACTTGCCCGCTGGGAGTCCAGCCTTTGGCATTACCGCTCCGATATTATGGTTTATTAAGGTTTGCCGCTTTAATAAAGAAGCTGTGGCCGATCACCATCCAGCAATAAAGTGATACAGTTGTCGTGTCTTTTGTTATGGGTCAAGGTTGGGTAAAGGGGCCAAGGGTGAGTTAAAGGTGGTATCCCCTCCCCCTGTTACCCTGGATACCAGCAGTCTGGTTAGACTAAAAGTCAGAGATATTAAAATTCTTCTAATGCCACAGCGCAAAGGGCACTTCATTGTGCTTCGCCTGCCACAGATGCCTCGCAGACAAAATTAAGCTTTTTATGTATAACACGTCACTCCTCTAGAGTGACTGGTGAAGGTGGAATGAAATGCCTGCGAGCCCCATCCTCTAGTGATCCGCATCACAGCCTCCTCAGTAAAACAGCTCTCTAGTAGACAGACGATCGCAGGTAGATGTCTCTGGACTAAATCAAACACAGCCTGTATTTTTAATTTATCCCCAAGTCCCCGAACATTCTAGGTTAGAATTCTCACAAACATGTTGTCAGCTAATCACATCCAATCCCCCTCGAACCCCATCCCCCCGCTCATCCATCCTAAGAGACGCATCGCGACCCACCCACAAAACCCTAGCTCCCCCCCCACCCCCATGACCTGCCATTAACAAAAAGCAGACCTCTACCTAGACCAATCCCTCCCCCTATCCTAACCTTGCCTCCACCAAAAAAATGGAGGAATAGCACAAAAATAACACACCACTGCTTAGAGATTATTCCGGTCCAGCCAGTCCGCAACAAGAGCTGGATTATCAAAAAAATGAGTTGCTCCATTAAAAATAATCCAGAGTTTAGCTGGATACAGAAAAGAGTACTTAATATCTTTGCCCTGTAGACCCTTTTTATTATCAAAAAAACGTTGTCTCTTTTCTTGAACCTCTTTTGAAAAATCCGCGGAAAAAAAGACAGTTTCCCATCATGATATAAAATAGGGGAACACTCCCTAGCCCTCTTTAGGATCATATCTCTATCGTGAGAAACAAGAATCTTTGCCTGGAGTACCCGTGGATGCAGACCGGGAGTTGGTTTACCCCAGGGAATCCGATGGACCCTCTCCACTAAGAATACAGACATGAAATGTCTTTTTGATTTTTTCGTCCTGCACCCTCAGGTAGCCCCAAAATCCTCACATTAGATCGTCTCGACCTATCTTTCAGATCCACAACTTTTTTTTGTAGATTGTTATATTCCGTTTTCAAAATGGCATTTTCAGATTTGAAAGCTTTTACTTCATATTCCATAGAGTCAACAGACTTTTCTATGACAGTAACTCTGTCTCAAAGTGACAATTGTCGATGATTATGACACGTCCGACTGGACAGCTCCCAACTGCCATGCAATATCTTTGCATTGTTTTTGACCGTGGCTAGAATCTCCTCCAATGTAGAGGGGTCCACCAAGGGAATATCACTTTCCTCCGCCCTCTCCCCATCTCCATCATGAGAGTGGTCATCAGATTCCTCATCCAGTCTAGATCCACAGGTAGTTTTTTTGACATTACATCCTGCTTCCCATTTAATGCTGTTCTTTAGAGTTGAGCGGACACCTGGATGTTCGGGTTCGGCCGAACGTCACAAAAAAGTTTGAGTTAGGGACCCGAACTTGACCCCGAACCCCATTGAAGTCAATAGGGACCAAAACTTTGGAGCACTAAAATGTCTCTAAAAAAGTCATGGAAAGGGCTAGAGGGCTGCAAATGGCAGCAAAATGTGGTTAAGAGCATGGCAAGTGCTCTGCAAACAAATGTGGATAGGGAAATGACTTAAAATAACATACAATACGTAAAAATAAAAAATATAATCTTGATCTAGGAGGAGGAAGTCCATATGGAGTAGGAGTTTGAGGAGGCGATGGATGTGGCGGTGTAGGTGGAAGCGGCGATGGAGGAGGAGGAGGTAGCCTACACTGGTTTTTGTTTTTTATTTCATAATTTTTTTAAATTTAAATTAGGGTACACCCCAAAAAATAAAACAAAGAGAAAGTGCGCTGCAGTACAACAATGGCTGGGTGAGGCCGGTATACATGTCTATTCTGCACAAGGTACGGACAAGTTCTGAGGGATCCAGACCTGGTTCATTTTAATGGACGTCAGCTTGTCCACGTTGGCTGTGGACAGGCGGCTGCGCTTGTCTGTGATGACGCCTCCTGCCGTGCTAAACACACGTTCAGACAATACACCGGCTGCAGGACAGGCCAGCACCTCCAAGGCGTAAAGGGCAAGCTCAGGCCATGTGCCCAATTTGGAGACCCAGAAGTTGAAGGGGGCAGACCCATCAGTCAGTACGTGTAGGCGTGTGCACACATACTGCTCCACCATGTTGGTGAAATGCTGCCTCCTGCTAAGACGTTCCATATCAGCTGGTGGTGCTGGTTGTTGTGGCGTGCTGACAAAGCTTTTCCACATGTCGGCCATGCTAACCCTGCCTTCTGAGGTGCTGGCGGTGCCCCAGCTGCGTTCGCGACCTCTTCCTCGTCCTCTGCCTTCGCCTTGTGCTTCCACTGTGCCCCGCTGTCAGGTGGGAATGCCACCAGCAGCGCGTCTACCAGCGTGCGCTTGTACTCGCGCATCTTACGATCACGCTCCAGTAGAGTTGAGCGAACACCTGGATGTTCGGGTTCGAGAAGTTCGGCCGAACTTCCCGGAAATGTTCGGGTTCGGGATCCGAACCCGACCCGAACTTCGTCCCGAACCCCATTGAAGTCAATGGGGACCGAACTTTTCGGCACTAAAAAGGCTGTAAAACAGCCCAGGAAAGGGCTAGAGGGCTGCAAAAGGCAGCAACATGTAGTTAAATCCCCTGCAAACAAACGTGGATGAAATAAAAAATGAATTAAATAAAAATAAAATAAATAAAAATTAACCAATATCAATTGGAGAGAGGTCCCATAACAGAGAATCTGGCTTCATGTCAGCAGAGAATCAGTCTTCATGTCAGCAGAGAATCAGTCTTCATGTCAGCAGAGAATCAGGCTTCACGTCACCACCACTGGAACAGGCCACTGTCACATATTTAGGCCCCGGCACCCAGACAGAGGAGAGAGGTCCCATAACAGAGATTCAGGCTTCATGTCAGCAGAGAATCAGTCTTCATGTCATAGCAGAGAATCAGGCTTCACGTCACCCACCACTGGAACAGGCCACTGTCACATATTTAGGCCCCGGCACCCAGACAGAGGAGAGAGGTCCCATAGCAGAGAATCAGGCTTCATGTCATAGCAGAGAATCAGTCTTCATGTCATAGCAGAGAATCAGGCTTCACGTCACCCACCACTGGAACAGGCCACTGTCACATATTTAGGCCCCGGCACCCAGACAGAGGAGAGGTTCATTCAACTTTGGGTTGCCCCGCAATATAATGGTAAAATGAAAATAAAAATAGTATTGAATGAGGAAGTGCCCTGGAGTACAATAATATATGGTTAAGGGGAGGTAGTTAATGTCTAATCTGCACAAGGGATGGACAGGTCCTGTGGGATCCAGGTCTGGTTCATTTTTATGAACGTCAGCTTGTCCACATTGGCTGTAGACAGGCGGCTGCGTTTGTCTGTAATGACGCCCCCTGCCGTGCTGAATACACGTTCAGACAAAACGCTGGCCGCCGGGCAGGCCGGCACCTCCAAGGCATAAAAGGCTAGCTCTGGCCACGTGGACAATTTGGAGACCCAGAAGTTGAATGGGGCCGAACCATCAGTCAGTACGTGGAGGGGTGTGCACACGTACTGTTCCACCATGTCTCACGAGGGTATCGAGAGCCACGCCTGACTCCGTTATACCCGGGGTCAGAGAAGTCGCAGCGGTTGGCTGCGCGCTCTATGTAAGATAGGGCTGTTTCCTTATGGTAGCTTTCTGGGTTTGCTTTGCAACCCTTTTTGGCTCACTCAGGGATCCGTAGCTCCTTCTCCTCAGCTGTTCCTTGTCCAGCACTCCCAACCTCCTTATATTCCCCTCTCACACTTCTCTGGTTGCCAGAGATAGAGCTTCCTGCCTGGACATCTATTCTGACCTCTGGAGCTGTGTAGCTTGTTCTCTGGTAGTTGTTCCAGAACGTTACCCTCCGGATCCCTGTTACACCTTTGTGGTCTGCTGTGGTCGCCCACCTGGGTGTATGTGTTTGTCTGTATTGTCTGTCCTCTCCCTGGTGTTTCCCTCTTAGTGTCAGTGGTGCGGACTAGCGATCCCACCGGCCCGTTCACTATCTGGGGTCATATTAGGGAAAGCCAGGGTTTAGGCACGTGATCGCTGCACGGGTGAGGAACCCGTCTAGGGACGTCAGGGCAGTCAGGTGCCAGCCGCAAGGTGAGTCAGGGGGGTCACCACCTTTCCCTCTCCCTTGGGCAGGGCTTTCCCTTTTCCCTCCCTGTGCGTGACGTCGGTCATTACATTATCTCTGGCCCTTATTTTGTGTAGGTAAAAAAAAAAAAAATTCTTTCTACCTACTTAGAATCCAGTATGGATCAAATTGCTGCTCTGTCCAAACACTTTCATGGCCTGTCTTTGGAGGTGGCAGGATTGAAGGCGTCGGTCCTCCAGCAACAGCAGCGATTGCAACTGACCGCAAGCCCAACGGTTGCTACTGGTAACCAGTTGTTGCGGAACCCAAGGTCCCTCTCCCTGACAGATTTTCTGGGGGAAGGGACAAGTTTTTGACATTCCGTGAGGCCTGTAAATTATACTTTAAACTGCGCCCTTACTCCTCTGGTAATGAAGATCAGCGGGTGGGGGTTGTTATTTCCCTGCTGCAGGGGATCCGCAGTCCTGGGCGTTCTCTTTACCTACTGATTCCCAGGCTCTTCGGTCAGTGGATGAGTTTTTTGGGGCCTTGGGTCTCATATATGATGATCCTGACCGAGTCGCACTGGCTGAATTAAGATTACGGAGACTCTTACAAGGAGAGTGGCCGGTAGAGGAGTATTGCTCTGAATTCCGTAGGTGGGCTACGGATACCCAATGGAACGACCCGGCTCTCAGGAGTCAGTTCTGCTCTGGGTTATCCGAAAGGGTTAAGGATGCGCTTGCATTTTCCCTTGATGCGGTTATGTCCCTTTCTATCCGTATAGATAGACGCCTTAGGGACAGGTTGAAAAAACCGGAGCAATTGGTAACCCCTCCCAAGCAGCAGTTAGTCTGTAGGGACTTAGACGAGCCTATGCAGCTAGGAGGAACTACTCGTCAGGTCCGCCCTCCTGAGGCTCGCCGTAGGCTTGGGGTTTTTTTTTTTTTTGTGGGGAGAGGGGTCATTTCATTAATGTCTGTCCTTCTTTCCTCAGAAACAAATGACCGTCGGAAAACTACTAACCCCAGGCTGTCCGGAGGATGTCAGCCGGGGGTATACGTTTCCTCCATACGTACATCGCAATTTGTGTTGCCAGCGGTTATTGTTTTTGGTGATAAGACGGAGACTATTTCTTTCTTTCTAGACAGTGGAGCAGGGGTAAATTTGATAGATGCCCATTTTGCCCGCACTTTGGGTTTGTCTCTCTGTACTTTACAGAGACCCATTCCCATATTCGCTATTGATTCTGCTCCTCTGTCTCAGAGAAACCTCACCCACATTGTTCATAATTTACACCTTCGGGTAGGGGACCACCATAACGAGATGCTTTCATGTTATGTTCTGGAGGGGCTTCCCACTCCGGTAGTGCTGGGTCTTCCCTGGTTGGTAGCGCACAATCCAGTGGTGGATTGTCAGGCCAGGGAGATATCGGAGTGGAGTGAGCAGTGCAGAGAAAATTGCTTAAATAGCAATTGCTTAGTCGCCTCCATAACTACCCTACCTACATTTATTTCGGATTTTGAGGATGTTTTTTCTGAAAAGGGTTGTCAGAAGTTACCACCTCATCGTCCTTATGATTGCCCGGTTAACCTGATTCCCGGCGCAAAATTACCCAAGACCAGGTTATATAATCTTTCAGGTCCAGAGAGACAAGCCATGAAAGATTATATCTCCGAGAGCTTGGCTAAGGGACACATCAGACCCTCTTCTTCACCCGTGGCTGCAGGGTTTTTCTTCGTTAAAAAGAAAGATGGGGGCCTGCGTCCTTGCTTTGATTTTCGCGAATTAAATCGGATAACCATCCGAGACCCATACCCTCTTCCTCTCATGACTTAAAGGATGGAAGATACCCAGGCAATAAACCACCCATCTACCTTACCGCCCCTTCCTGTTCCCCAATTAACACACAGAAACATCTTCTTGGGAAAAGAGCCTTCTCGGCCAATTTATTCAACAACATTAATTATCACTTCACAGAAAATACGTAATAACACGCATAACATATCAATTACCATAACAATTATCATAACATCTGAACCATTGAATAGGATCCTAGAAGGCAACAGGTAAGCTGTGTTCTCCACCATTCACCTCCACTTGTAATATCGCCTTACCCTCAGCCGCGGTCACCGACCCGAGAGCACCGAATACTCCAACTGTAATTAGTCTCCCCTGTAGGCCCATCTGCCCAACAGGAGCCCCATGCACAAGCTTACCGAACCTCCTGAGATGCACACTCCACCTTGGCATGCACCTCTTAAACCTATCATTGCCTTCCAGGACCCTCCATTACCACGCCACGAACGACCATAGGAGAAACCTCACCTATGGGAGTCCTGCCACACCCGAAAAGCCGTCTCCAGACCCTCCTGAATCCCTAAGGCCCACATGTCAATACCCACCTCATTCAGGTGAACACCATCAGACCTAAGGAACTGAGGCGATGCCGCCTCCAGCTCCCGTTGCCGCACCACAATTCCACCATGGCGCCTCACAAAACGTCCAACCTCCCTATTAAGTTTAGCCCGGGCCTTATTAAGCCGGTCAACTGACCTCGCAAAACGCCAGGCTCTCCAAGCCACAACCTCGGACCAAACCACCAACACACCCGGAACATCCGACCACAAACGCAAAAGATCCAGCTCCATATCACGAATCACCTCCCTAGTACTGCGAACACCCAGGTCATTCCCCCAACGTGCAACACAACAATATCAGGTGACCTATCCAACGAAACTGAAGCATGAAATTCCGGGAGCACCCTACCCCACAACAGGCCCCGTATGCCGATCCAGCGCACTTGCATGTCAGCCGGGTCGAACCCCAACTGCCGTCCGTTCCTCCGCACGTCCGCCCGCAATGCTCCCAGTACACGTAGAGTGTCCGAAGATCCAAGCCATACAAGCCGACCCTGTAAACACAAAAAATTAAAACCTAACTCACCAGTCAGCGTAATAAAATACTGTATAGACAACCGAACATTGATCCCCTTGGCACTCACAACATGTGAGTACAAACATACGACTGATAACACCTAGATTCCCACCGGCCAATACGTTTAATGGCCTCCTCCCCCAGGCCTCATCTGGCCGCCTCCGTTGCCGCCCCAATCCTAAAAGAATGGGACGCAAAATTCTGAGCCGGGTCCCGCTGCGAACAAACACTTCCGAAAAACTGCAACAAACTGATACCTTGACAATGCCGACCCATCTGCATGCATCAACAACGAACCCACCTCATCCGGCCTAACCACCAACAACTCCTCCACACACCTGACCGGGCACAAGACCGACCCAACCAAAGGGCGCAATATAATAACCACCCCTTTGCCCTCCTGATCCGTCTTAGACCTACGCAATACGCAACGCAAACCTCTCCCAGAAAAACACACATCCTGCCTCAACAAACCTCCCCCACACAACCGATTTCCCGACACCAATTCCGACACCCTGAATGCCCCGAAAAAGGCCAAGGAAAAAGCAGCCCTAAACAAACAATCCTCATAAGGCGTCACACCACACCAACCATCTCCCACAACGACTGCAACACTGCCCACGAAACCGGCCTACTTGTGTCTGGCCGCACGGCACTACGCCTATAACCCTTCAAAGCTTGCCTAACCAGAAAGCAGTTAGACACATCCATGAGACCCGCAACCGCAACCAAAAATTGACGGCCGCCACTCGCTTGGAAACCACCGAAAAAGACACCCCCGAACTATAAGACAAACCTATAAAATATACCAACAACATCTGAAAATCCTCCACTACCTCACAACCCCTCACCTGATCCAACAAGCTCCCACTGGGACCACACCGAAGAATACGCCAACCACGTACTCCTACTCACGGACCGGCGAATCAACTCAGAGGAGACCCCAAAGCCACGTTCCAGAGCCACTGAGGACATGATAGACCCGTCTCGTCCGCATCCGGCACCAGCCCGCGAAAACGATCCCACTGAAAGCGAGAAAGTGAATCAGCAATGTCGTTATCAACACCCGGAACATGCACAGCCACAAAACAGGCATTCAACCGCAAGCCACTAAGCACTAAATGGCGAAGCAAGCGCACCACCGGGGGCGAATTAGCAGACTGACTGTTAATCGCCTGAACCACCCCATGTTGTCACAGCAAAATCTCACTCATTTATTCCTGAGCACGTCCCCCACAACTCAACAGACAAAATGATCGGAAACAATTCCAACAAAACCAGATTCCTCAAAAAACCTGCCTCCACCCAAACCTCCGGCCAGGCACCAGCGCTCCACTGCCCCCGGCAAAAGGCCCCGTAACCACAAGACCCCGACGCATCCGTACACAATTCCAAATCAAAACCGGACACAGGCCTCCATCCACACCGAACGCCCATTAAATTCCTCCAGAAAACGCTCCCACACCAACAGGTCATCCCGAACCTCAGATGATAACCGCAAAAAATAGAAGGGCCTCCGCACCCCAGCCGTCGGCATGGCCAAGCGCCTGCAGAACACCCGGCCCATTGGTAATTCTGCATGCAAAATTCAACTTCCCTAGAACCGACTGCACATGCCGCAACTGCACCTTTTTCGCCCTCCTTAAAAAGGCAATATCCTCACGCAAGTCCGCCACCTTCTCCTCCGGCAACCGACACTCCATGGCCACACTATCTATCACTATACCCAAAAATTTAACAGACGTCGCTGGGCCCTCCGTCTTTTCCGGTGCCAACGGGACACCCAAACGACCAGCTATGCTCTCCATCGTGTGAAGTAACACCGAACAAACTCGCGACCCAGCAGGTCCCAGAAACAAAAAGTCGTCAAGATAATGTAAAACAGAAGACCAACCCGCCTCCTGCTTCACCCACTCCAAAAAGGAAGCAAACTTCTCAAACAAAGAACATGAAATTGCACAACCCATCGGCAGACAACAATCAACATAAAAACTGCCCTCCCACTTAAACCCCAACAAGTGAAAACTGTCCGGATGAATGGGTAACAAACGAAAAGCGGCCTCTATATCCGTCTTCGCCAACAAAGCCCCTTTTCCAAAACGACGCACCCACCGAACCGCCTCATCAAATGAAGTATACGAAACCGAACAAAGCTCCTCAGCAATACCATCATTAACAGAACTACCCTCAGGAAACGACAAGTGGTGTATGAGCCTAAACTTGCCCGCCTCCTTTTTTGGGACCAAACCAACGGTGACACCCACAAACCTGACAACGGGGATTCCGCAAATGGGCCAGCGACCGCCCCGCCGCGATCTCCTTACCAATCTTCTCCGCTACCACGTCCGGCCTACGCAAAGCCGACGTCAAGTTACGGGGAGCCACAACCGGGCTGACCGAAAAACACGGGATCCGAAAACCATCCCTGAAACCAACAAAGCCGCTGCAGCCCTATCTGGGTACCTCTCTAACCACGGCAACATCTCTTCCACCTTCACCAGCGTCACCCCTCTTCTGCGCCCCATCAACTCCTTTTCCTCGCCCCCGCTTGAAACACTGTGACAGACTGTGCGCCCCACCGCATCCGGAACACTCGTGCTTGAACCGACAGTCGGCGAGGTATCTGCAATAACCCTCATTGAACTGCCAACAGCAACCCTTCTTTTGCCCAACACCAGGCTCGGACGCCGAGGGACCCCCGGCTGCCCCACGAAAGGACTGATGCCCCACCTTCGGAGCCGCCATAAGCCGCATCCAAAGACCGATATCTTTGTGATCCCAGCGAATACTCGCCCGGACCGCCTTCCGCTGACGAAACTGCTCGTCGTACCTCAACCATGCCACACCCCCATACGTCCTATAGGCCTCACCAATGGCATCCATGTAACAGAAAAGCGCGGAACAGTGCTCCGGCGCTTTTTCTCCCACCACACTTGCCAGAATGGCAAAAGCCTGCAGCCAATTCAAATACGTCCGCGGTATCAACCGATACCGCCGCTTCTCCTCCTCCTCCTTTTTGGACTCATCAGGCCTAACCCTATCCAAACTAAACTTTTCCAACTGAAGCAAAGAGAATATCTCCACATACTCGTCCTTCCAGATCTTCTCTTTAACCTCCACCTTCAAATGAGCCCCCAGCGGCCCCTCAAAACAGACGTAGACCTCGCCCTTAGCTGCGTCCGCCAACCGCACCTCGTCCCCGACTTTTCCTTTCTCCCCCACACCAACCAACACATCCCCAGTCCCCGGCGCCTCCACATCCGCCCCAACGCTACTCGAGCCAACCCCGCCAGACTGACACCTCGTAATACAGGACACCTCTGGAGCCCATACCGCCGCAGGTGACTCCCGCACACCCGACCCCAACCTAGACAAAAGCGACACCATCCCCTCTAGCAATTCCTGCGCCAACCCCTGGCCCTGCAAAACACCCCCCCCCCACCGATTGCTCAACAGGTGCCCGTTGCTGACCGAAGGCCCCTCACCTGACCGGCCCTGAGGTATCCGCCCAGCAGCCACGGTCCGCCCGGACACTCCTGCCATCGATGGTCCGCTCAGCTGCGCTGCCGCCGGACCGGCTCCATCCTCGTCCATCCGCCCGTCGTCAGCTCCAGAGTCGTCCTGGCTCACCTCGCCGTCCTCCACTTCCGCCCGCTGTCCAGGCCCGCCGACAGGCGGCCGCCATCTCTCGTCGCCCCCGGCAACCGACGTAAACCGCCTCCGTCCAGGCTCACCGGCAGGGGAACCGGCAGCCGCATCCGAAATACCTCCATCACTGCAGTCGTCCAGTACTGCAGCACCTCCTAGTCCAGCTCCTACAGCAACCTCAGCCTCCTGAACAAATCCAGCTGCAGTACCGGGGACAGCCACCGGTGTCGCTGCCGCGCTCCGCCCGCTCCTCTGCAGTCTCACTGAAGAACGCCGCCGGCCCTGCGACAAGGGCCGCGGCGCAACACGCACCACTGCTGACCTCATTCCAGGATCCAGGCCCCCCACCGGAAGGCTGTGGGGCCGCACGCTCCTCTCCCCGCCGTGGTCGACTCGCCGCCCGCTCCTCAGGTAAGGGCCGACGCCTGGCTCGCTCCCCGTCCGACAAGGCCACAAGGGGAGACGCCGCACCTGCATAGCTCCTCCCACGCCGTGAATAGGACGAGGCGACGGGCACAGCCCGGTCCTCTCCCGCTGGTGCCCGGCGCCGACCAGGATTCCTCCCGCTGCGGCGGCGAGGCGCAGGGCTCACAGCCCTCACCGCCCGCAACAAAGAGTCCCTGCTGGGGCTCCTTAAGCGCCGCCGCACCCGTGGGGTAGCCTCAGGGCTCAGCCTCTCTGGGGGCACAGACCTCCTAGCCCTAGGCCTAGCAGCAGGGGCGGCCGGTGTGGGAACCGGACCCGCCAATACAGCTTGCAGACTCTGCTGCAACCAATCGGCCCCATGTCTCTCCGCCGCTGCCTTCACCGCATCCAATAAAACGTCCAAAGACTCCATAACTCCCAGCAAAAATCCTTCCAAACCTTAAAACCTTCCTGCTTCTTCACAAGCTCCTGTCTGATAAACTCCGCCCCCCATTCCCTTCATATACTGCCCGGGAAAATAGCTGACCGAGGCCCCTCCCCACGACCTAACCTTAACCCTCAGCTGCCTGAACTTCCCCCCAAGTCAAAGAGCACTACGCCCAGGCTGCGCCCAGCTCCGTTGCTCCCATTCCTGACCTGTTTAATCAGATTGCGGGTGCTAGGTGGTTCTCCAAACTTGATCTTAGGGGGGCCTACAATCTGATTCGTATCAAGGAGGGGGATGAGTGGAAGACAGCTTTTAACACCCCTGAGGGGCATTATGAAAATCTAGTTATGCCTTTCGGTCTGACCAATGCTCCTGCTGTCTTCCAACATTTCGTTAATGACATATTTAGTCATCTAACCGGCAGGTTTGTGGTAATATACCTAGATGATATTTTAATTTATTCGTCTGATCTGAAAACACATGATGTGCATGTCAGACAGGTACTGCAGGTCCTACAGACGAATGAATTATATGCTAAAATTGAAAAATGTGTCTTCGCCGTTCAGGAGATACAATTCCTGGGTTTTTTTTTATCTGCTTCAGGTTTCCGTATGGATCCTAGGAAGGTCCAGGCAATTTTAGATTGGGATCTTCCTGAGAAACTCAAAGCACTACAACGGTCCTTGGGCTTCGCGAATTTCTATAGGAAATTCATTAAAAATTATTCAGTTATTGTAAAACCCTTACTGACATGACTAGGAAGGGGACTGATTTTTCTAAATGGTCCGACGCCGCTAAAGTTGCTTTTTCCTCTCTAAAAGAGAGGTTTACCTCAGCACCTGTACTGGTCCAACCTGATGTCTCCCAGCCTTTTATTGTTGAAGTCGATGCGTCAGAGGTGGGAGTGGGGCGGTGCTGTCTCAGGGTCCGTCTCCTGGCAAATGGCGTCCTTGTGCTTTCTTTTCTAAAAAACTATCTGCAGCAGAAAAGAACTACGATATTGGCAATAGGGAACTATTAGCTATTAAACTTGCGTTTGAGGAGTGGCGTCACTTTTTAGAGGGGGCACTCCACCCCGTCACTGTGATTACGGACCACAAAAATCTTCTGTACCTCGAATCAGCTAAGCGTCTCACCCCTAGACAAGCTAGGTGGTCGCTATTTTTTACCAGGTTTAACTTTGTTGTTACCTATCGTCCTGGGGCAAAGAATACCAAGGCTGATGCACTATCTCGTTGTTTCCCTGGAGGGGGTAATGTGAGTGATCCGGTGCCCATTCTACAAAGAGGAGTGGTTGTCTCTGCGGTACACTCTGTTCTGGAGGGGAAGGTGTTAGGGCCCAGGGGACGCCCCGGTCTCTTGCCCCTCAGAGAAATTGTTTGTACCGTTGAACTTACGTTTCGAATTATTAAAGGAACATCATAATTCGGCACTTGCTGGGCACCCGGGTAGTAAAGCAACCTTGGAGCTATTGTCTCGTCGTTTTTGGTGGCCAAGGTTGCGTCAGGATGTATTGGATTTTGTGTCTTCCTGTTCTACCTGTGCGCGCGCAAAAGATTCACATACACGTCCTGCAGGGTCTCTATTACCACTCGTCATTCCCAATAGACCGTGGACACATCTGTCAATGGATTTTATCACTGACTTACCTTTGTCTGCGGTAAAACAGTTATCTTGGTAGTAGTGGACAGGTTTAGCAAAATGGTACACTTCATTGCGTTACTCGCACTACCTAATGCTAAGACTCTTGCTCAGGTATTCGTCAGTGAAATTGTGAAGCTTCACGGGGTCCCCTCCGATGTTGTTTCGGATCGGGGTACCCAGTTTATTTCTAAATTTTGGAAAGCTTTTTGTTCCCGTTTGGGGGTACACTTGTCCTTTTCCTCTGCTTTCCATCCTCAGTCGAATGGACAGACTGAGCGTACCAACCAAAATCTTGAGACATATCTAAGATGTTTTGTGTCTGAAAACCAAGAGTTGTGGTCATCATATTTACCGTTAGCTGAGTTTGCCATAAATAATCGTCGTCAGGAATCCACTGGCAAGTCACCATTTCTTGGTGTATATGGTTTTCATCCCAATTCTGTACTTTCAAAGAGGGGGGGTCTTCTGGGGTTCCCAAAGAGGAACGGTTTTTGTCATCTTTTCATTGGTATGGCAGAAGGTGCAAGTTAACTTGAAAAATATGGGAGGTAAATACAAATGCATGGCTGATAAGAGGTCGCCAGGTCCGGACCTAGGAGTGAATGACTATGTGTGGATGTCTACTAGGAATATTAAATTAAAGGTTCCCTTTTGGAAACTGGGTCCTAGGTTCATTGGCCCTTACAAAATTGTAGCCATCATCAACCCCGTGGCTTTTTCGCCTGGAGCTACATCAGACTTTTAAAATCCATAACGTCTTTCATAAGTCGTTTTCTCAAAAATATGTTCCACCCCTAGAACCGTCACCGCTGCCACCCCCTCCTGTTGTTGTGGATGGTAATCTAGAGCTTCAGATATCGAAAATTTTTAATTCTCGTCGGGTCCGCCGCTCTCTTCAATATCTAGTGCATTGGAGAGGTTACGGTCCCGAGGAAAGAATGTGGGTTCCTGCGTCTGAGGTAAACGCCGACAGGCTAGTTCGGGCTTTTCATGCCTCTCATCCTGAGAGACCTGGTCCTGAGTGTCCGGAGGCCCCTCGTAGAGAGGGGGGTACTGTCACGAGGGTGTCAAGAACCACGCCTGACTCCGTTATACCCAGGGTCAGGAAGTCGCAGCGGTTGGCTGCGCGCTCTATGTAAGATAGGGCTGTTTCCTTATGGTAGCTTTCTGGGTTTGCTTTGCAACCCTTTTTGGCTCACTCAGGGATCCGTAGCTCCTTCTCCTCAGCTGTTTCCTTGTCCAGCACTCCCAACCTCCTTATATTCCCCTCTCACACTTCTCTGGTTGCCAGATATAGAGCTTCCTGCCTGGACTTCTATACTGACCCTCTGGAGCTGTGTTGCTGCGTTCTCTGGTTGTTGGTCCAGAACGTTACCCTCCGGATCCCTGTTGGACCTTTGTGGTCTGCTGTGGTTGCCCACCTGGGTGTATTGTTTGTATGTTTTGTCTGTCCTCTCCATGGTGTTTCCCTCTTAGTGTCAGTGGTGCGGACTAGCGATCCCACCGGCCGTTCACTATCTAGGGCTCATTTTAGGGAAAGCCAGGGTTTAGGCACGTGATCGCTGCACGGGTGAGGAACCCGTCTAGGGACGTCAGGGCAGTCAGGTGCCAGCCGCAAGGTGAGTTAGGGGTCACCACCTTTCCCTCTTCCTTGGGCAGGGCTTTCCCTGTTTTCCTCCCTGTGCGTGACGTCGGTCATTACACCATGTTAGTGAAATGTTGCCTCCTGCTAACACGTTCCGTATCAGGTGGTGGTGCAGTTAGCTGTGGCGTGTTCACAAAACTTTTCCACATCTCTGCCATGCTAACCCTGCCCTCAGAGGAGCTGGCCGTGACACGCTGCGTTGGCGACCTCTTGCTCCTCCTCTGCTTCGCCTTGGGCTTCCACTTGTTCCCCTGTGACATTTGTGAATGCTCTCAGTAGCGCGTCTACCAATGTGCGCTTGTACTCGCGCATCTTCCTATCACGCTCCAGTGCAGGAAGTAAGGTGGGCACATTGTCTTTGTACCGGGGATCCAGCAGGGTGGCAACCCAGTAGTCCGCACACGTTAAAATGTGGGCAACTCTGCTGTCGTTGCGCAGGCACTGCAGCATGTAGTCGCTCATGTGTGCCAGGCTGCCAGAGGTAAGGACAAGCTGTCCTCTGTGGGAGGCGTATCGTCATCGTCCTCCGTATCCCCCCAGCCACGCACCAGTGATGGGCCTGAGCTGCGTTGGGTGCCACCCCGCTGTGAACATGCTTCATCCTCTTCCTCCTCCACCTCCTCCTCCTCCTCGTCCTCCTCGTCCTCCAGTAGTGGGCCCTGTCTGGCCACATTTGCACCTGGCCTCTGCTGTTGCAAAAAACCTCCCACTGAGTCACTTCTAAGAGACTGGCCTGAAAGTGCTAAAAATGACCCCTCTTCCTCCTCTTCCTCCTGGGCCACCTCCTCTTCCATCATCGCCCTAAGTGTTTTCTCAAGGAGACATAGAAGTGGTATTGTAACGCTGATAACGGCGTCATCGCCACTGGCCATGTTAGTGGAGTACTCGAAACAGCGCAACAGGGCACACAGGTCTCGCATGGAGGCCCAGTCATTGGTGGTGAAGTGGTGCTGTTCCGCAGTGCGACTGACCCGTGCGTGCTGCAGCTGAAACTCCACTATGGCCTGCTGCTGCTCGCACAGTCTGTCCAGCATGTGCAAGGTGGAGTTCCACCTGGTGGGCACGTCGCATATGAGGCGGTGAGCGGGAAGGCCGAAGTTTACGCTGTAGCGCAGACAGGCGAGCAGCGGCAGGATGTGAACGCCAGAAGCGCGCACAGACGGCCCGCACTTTATGCAGCAGCTCTGACATGTCGGGGTAGTTGCGAATGAACTTCTTCACCACCAACTTCAGCACATGCGCCAGGCAAGGGATGTGCGTCAAACCGGCTAGTCCCAGAGCTGCAACGAGATTTCGCCCATTATCGCACACCACCAGGCCGGGCTTGAGGCTCACCGGCAGCAACCACTCGTCGGTCTGTTGTTCTATACCCCGCCACAACTCCTGTGCGGTGTGGGGCCTGTCCCCCAAACATATGAGTTTCAGAATGGCCTGCTGACGTTTACCCCGGGCTGTGCTGAAGTTGGTGGTGAAGGTGTGTGGCTGACTGGATGAACAGGTGGAAGAAGAGGAGGAGGAAGCTGAGGAGGAGGAGGAGGCAACAGGAGGCAAAGAATGTTGCCCTGCGATCCTTGGCGGCGGAAGGGACGTGCGCCAAACAGCTCTTCGCCTGGGGCCCAGCCGCAACTACATTTACCCAGTGTGCAGTTAGGGAGATATAGCGTCCCTGGCCGTGCTTACTGGTCCACGTATCTGTGGTTAGGTGGACCTTGCCACAGATGGCTTTGCGCAGTGCACACTTGATTTTATCGGACACTTGGTTGTGCAGGGAAGGCACGGCTCTCTTGGAGAAGTAGTGCCGGCTGGGAACAACATACTGTGGGACAGCAAGCGACATGAGCTGTTTGAAGCTGTGTGTGTCCACCAGCCTAAATGACAGCATTTCATAGGCCGTAGTTTAGAAATGCTGGCATTCAGGGCCAGGGATCGAGGGTGGCTAGGTGGGAATTTACGCTTTCTCTCAAATGTTTGTGAGATGGAGAGCTGAACGCTGCCGTTGACATGGTTGGGATGCTTGGTGACGGAGGTGTGGTGGTGTTGGTGGTACATCCTCTGTTTGCTGGGCGGCAGGTGCCAACGTTCCTCCAGAGGCGGAGGAAGAGGCCGAGGCGGCAGCAGCAGAAGAGGTAGCAGGGGGAGCCTGAGTGAGTTCCTTGTTTTTAAGGTGTTTACTCCACTGCAGTTCATGCTTTGCATGCAGGTGCCTGGTCATGCAGGTTGTGCTAAGGTTCAGAACGTTAATGCCTCGCTTCAGGCTCTGATGGCACAGCGTGCAAACCGCTCGGGTCTTGTCGTCAGCACATTGTTTGAAGAAGTGCCATGCCAGGGAACTCCTTGAAGCTTCCTTTGGGGTGCTGGGTCCCAGATGGCGGTGGCCAGTAGCAGACGGACTCTCTTGGCGGCGGGTGTTCTGCTTTTGCCCACTGCTCCCTCTTTTGCTACGCTGTTGGCTCGGTCTGACCACTGCCTCTTCCTCCGAATTCTGAAAGTCAGTGGCACGACCTTCATTCCATGTGGGGTCTAGGACCTCATCGTCCCCTGAATCGTCTTCCACCCAGTCTTGACCCCTGACCTCCTGTTCAGTCTGCACACTGCAGAAAGACGCAGCAGTTGGCACCTGTGTTTCGTCATCATCAGAGACGTGCTGAGGTGGTATTCCATGTCCTCATCATCAGGAAACATAAGTGGTTGTGCGTCAGTGCATTCTATCTCTTCCACCCCTGGGAAGGGCTAGGTGGATGCCCTTGGGAAACCCTGCCAGCAGAGTCTTCAAACAGCATAAGAGACTGCTGCATAACTTGAGGCTCAGACAGTTTCCCTGGTATGCATGGGGGTGATGTGACAGACTGATGGGCTTGGTTTTCATGCGCCATCTGTGCACTTTCTGCAGAAGACTGGGTGGGAGATAATGTGAACGTGCTGGATCCATTGTCGGTGTCACGGCTGTATGTGAGCAACAATAGTATACACAGTAAAAGAGCTACTGACCGGACCCAAACTAGGGAGGATAAAGGGTGACCCTGTCAGACCCTCAAAGCTCTCCCTATGCTGCTAAAGCACATGCCCGGATCCAAATGGCGGAACGAGGCATGCCCACGTACCTAAGACTGATGACCACTGTAACCCCTACAATAGTGGAAGGGGTACGGCCACCGGTGCCCTACTCAGTATATGGAGGGAACCGTGGCCACCTCAGATCCAGTCAGAAAATAATCAGGTACACAACAATGTCTGTACACTTAGCTGAAGGTGTTGCAGCCGCAGAGAAGACGGATCCAAGGACAGCTGGCAATATCCGGAGTGCTTGCTGCAGCAGAACACAGGTCCAGTGAACTGATAGCTACAAGTGAAGATACTAAAGCAAGAGCTACAACTGAAATGAGAACTATAATCCACGCCCTACAATAGGAGGAGGGGTGATATAAAGAGAGGGAAATCAAACGCATGAGGAACAGCTGGGAGGAAGGAAACCAAAAGTAAACAGAGCAGTGAGAACTCCTCCCAGCTCTAGTAGTGACATCATCACAGGGGTTGAGAAACAGAGCTGTGAGAACGTCCCAAAGCTCTGGTAGTGACAGTACCCCCCCTCTACGGGTGGACTCCGGACACCCAGGACCCACCTTCTCAAGTGGCTTTAATGTCCGACTTCGGAACCCACATCCTCTGCTCAGGACCATAACCCTTCCAATGAACGAGGCACTGAAGAGAACGCGGACAATGCGAGAGTCCACAATTCTGGAAACCTCAAAGTCCAGATTGCCATCAGCCAAAATCGGAGGAGGAGGCAAAGAGGAGGTACCGTGGCTGGACATATGGTTTTAAGAGAGATCTGTGAAATACATTATGTATCTTCCAAACCCGTGGAAGATCAAGACGGAAGGCAACAGGATTGATGACTGACAAGATTTTATAAGGCCCAATAAACTTGGGACCCAATTTCCAGGAGGGAACCTTCAGTTTAATATTTCTTGTAGACAACCACACCAGATCACCCACATTCAGGTCCGGACCAGGCACACTCTTATCAGCCACACGCCTATACCTCTCACTCATCTTTTTAAGATTACTCTGAATCTTTTGCCAAATGGTAGACAAAGACGAGGAAAATCTCTCCTCCTCAGGTAAACCAGAAAGAGCCCCTCCCGAGAATGTCCCAAACTGCGGATGGAACCCATATGCACCAAAGAATGGTGACTTATCAGAAGATTCCTGACGACGGTTGTTCAGAGCAAACTCAGCAAGAGGGAGAAATGAACACCAATCCTCCTGGTTCTCTGCCACAAAACAGCGCAAATATGTCTCCAGATTCTGATTAAGGCGCTCAGTCTGACCATTCGACTGCGGGTGAAAAGCAGAAGAGAAGGACAGCCGAACCCCCAGGCGAGAACAGAAAGCCTTCCAGAACCTGGACACAAACTGCGTGCCTCTATCGGAAACAATATCAGAGGGAATGCCGTGCAATTTAACAATATGGTCGACAAAAGCTTGCGCCAACGTTTTAGCATTGGGTAAACCAGGGAAAGGTACGAAATGAGCCATCTTGCTAAAACGGTCCACCACCACCAGGATCACCGACTTTCCAGAGGAACGAGGAAGATCCGTGATAAAGTCCATGGACAGGTGTGTCCAAGGACGGGAAGGTATGGGTAACGGGAGAAGGGAACCTGAAGGCCGTGAACGAGGGACCTTAGCGCGAGCGCACGTCTCACAAGCAGCCACAAAACCCTCCACCGACTTACGAAGAGCTGGCCACCAAAATCTCAGAGCAATGAGATCTACCGTGGCTCTACTCCCGGGGTGACCAGCAAGAACCGTATCATGATGCTCCTTGAAGAGTTTGTGACGTAGCTCAGGAGGCACGAACAACTTCCCAGAAGGACAACAGGCAGGTGCCTCAGTCTGGGCAGCCTGGACCTCGGCCTCCAAATCGGAATATAGAACAGAAACAACTACCCCCTCCGCCAAAATGGGACCCGGGTCCTCGGAGTTTCCTCCTCCCGGAAAACAGCGAGAGAGAGCATCAGCCTTCACATTTTTTATCCCAGGTCGGAATGTAACAACAAAATTGAATCTGGAGAAGAACAGAGATCATCTGGCCTGTCTCGGATTCATACGCCTGGCCGACTCCAAGTATGCCAGATTCTTATGGTCGGTAAAAACGGTGATAGGGTGCCTGGCCCCCTCCAACCAATGGCGCCATTCCTCGAAAGCCAACTTGATGGCCAACAACTCCCTATCTCCCACATCATAGTTTCTCTCTGCCGGGGAGAGTTTTTTAGAGAAAAAGGCACAGGGTCGCCATTTGGCAGGAGAAGGGCCCTGGGACAAAACCGCACCCACACCCACCTCGGAAGCATCCACCTCAACAATAAAAGGTAAGGAAACATCGGGATGCACCAAGACGGGAGCAGACGCAAAACTCTCTTTAATCTTAGAAAAGGCTGCAAGCGCCTCCTCCGACCAAGAGGAAAAATCCGCCCCCTTTTTTGTCATGTCAGTAAGGGGTTTGACAACAGAGGAATAATTCAAAATGAACTTTCTGTAATAGTTCGCAAAACCCAGAAAGCGCATCAATGCCTTCTGATTCTCAGGAAGCTCCCACTCAAGTACAGCACGGACCTTCTCCGGATCCATGCGAAAACCAGAAGCAGAGAGGAGAAAACCCAGAAATTGAATCTCCGATACCATAAAAAGACATTTCTCCAGCTTGGCGTACAATTTATTTTCCCGCAGAATCTGCAGAACCTGAAAAAGATGATCCTGATGGGTCTGAACATCAGGGGAAAAAATCAAAATATCATCAAGATACACCAATACAAATTTCCCCATTAAATGGTAGAAAATACTATTAACAAAATGCTGAAAGACGGCCGGAGCATTCATCAGGCCGAAAGGCATAACGAGATTCTCGAAATGCCCGTTAGGGGTATTAAAGGCCGTTTTCCATTCATCCCCCTCTCTGACCCTGACCAGGTTGTACGCGCCTCTCAAATCCAATTTGGAAAACACCTTGGCCCCAACAATTTGGTTGAAGAGGTCCGGGATCAGAGGAAGGGGATAGGGATCGCGAATCGTGATACGGTTCAGCTCCCTAAAATCTAGGCAAGGTCTCAGAGAGCCATCTTTTTTTTTAACAAAAAAAAAACCCGCGGCCACAGGTGACTTTGAGGGACGAATATGCCCCTTCTCGAGACTCTCGGAGATATAAGTTCGCATTGCGATTCTCTCCGGTTGTGAGAGATTGTAGAGGCGTGCTTTTGGCAGCTTGGCGCCGGGAATGAGGTTAATGGGACAGTCAAACTCCCGGTGAGGAGGTAGCTCCTGAACACCGCTCTCGGAAAACACGTCCGAGAAATCAGAGAGAAATGATGGCACAGTTTTAGTAGACACCTCTGCAAAAGTCGCTGTGAGACAATTCTCTCTACAAAAGTCACTCCACTCATTTATTTGCCTTCCTTGCCAATCAATAGTGGGGTTATGTCTAGTGAGCCAGGGTAACCCCAAAACTAGAGGAGAAGGCAATCCGTTAAGGACAAAACAAGATATATCCTCCACATGAGTGTCACCTACAGCTAGCCGGATATTGTGAACAATGCCCTTCAGAGATCTCTGTGAGAGTGGAGCAGAGTCAATAGCAAAAACAGGTATATCCTTTTCTAATGTGCAAACCTGAAAACCATGCATGGCTACAAATTGAGTTTCAATAAGATTGACGGCCGCTCCACTATCGACAAAAATCTCACAAGAAATGACTTTGCTCTCTAGCGCCACCCTGGCAGACAGGAGAAAACGGGAACTGCAGGTCAGAGGAAAAGCATCAATTCCTACATCAACTTTGCCCAAAGTAGCAGATGAAGCAGAATTTGATGATTTACCTTTGAGGTTTTTCTCTTATTATCACTCTTAGTACAGTTCAAGAATCTCCTAGACGGACAAACATTTGCCAAATGACATATGCCCCCACAACAAAAACACACCATACTCTGAGGACTAAATCCTCTTTTATCAGGGGCAAGTCGACCTAGCTGCATGGGCTCCTCCTCAGAGGGGAGCGAGACAGGATGAGGCCCCTGCACACTGAATGAGTCCGCACCACTGCCCCTAGACTGACAATGGCTGGACAGAGAGGTCTCGTTTCTTTCTCTTAGACGCCTGTCAAGGCGTACCGCCAATGACATGGCAGACTCTAAGGACGTTGGTCTCTCATGGAAAGCAAACGCATCTTTCAATCTCTCTGAGAGACCATGACAGAACTGACTCCGGAGTGCAGCATCATTCCAACCCGAATCAGCTGCCCATCTCCGAAATTCAGAACAATAAAGCTCCGCAGACAGTTTGTTCTGGCATAAAACACGTAAGTTAGATTCGGCCAGAGCAACACGATCCGGGTCATCATAAATCTGCCCCAGGGCCACAAAAAATCTTTCCACGGATCGAAGGGAGGGATCCCCTGATGGCAGCGAAAAAGCCCAAGTCTGAGCATTACCCCTGAGCAGGGATATGACAATCCTCACCCTCTGCTCCTCACTAACCAGAGGAGTGGGGACACAAGCAAAAATTGAGTTTGCATGCCTCTCTGAAGCGAACAAAATTTTCACTGCCCCCGGAGAACGTTTCCGGAAGTGAGACCTTTGGCTCGCAACAGACTCCATGAGCCGGAGCAGAGCCCATTGCTTGAAGCTGAGTCATAGATTGACGGAGATCCGCTACTTCCAAAGAAAGACCCTCCATGCGGTCAACCAGGCCAGAAAGCGGATCCATGTCAAAAAAAGGACGGTTTTGGTGGATTATACTGTTGTCTTTGTGCAATCTCCTCGGTGATCAATTGCTGGTGAAATGAGTGTTAAGGAGGAGCATCAGGACCAGTAGAGGATGAGATGGAAACACAGCTCCCTTCTGTTGAGGTGGTGGAGCCTTGACTGCTGGAGAAGGTGTGTGGGCCACTGGGAGATGCAGCAGTTGCTGCATCAGGCTGTACAACAACTGTCTGTACACTTAGCTGAAGGTGTTGCAGCCGCAGAGAAGACGGATCCAAGGACAGCTGGCAATATCCGGAGTGCTTGCTGCAGCAGAACACAGGTCCAGTGAACTGATAGCTACAAGTGAAGATACTAAAGCAAGAGCTACAACTGAAATGAGAACTATAATCCACGCCCTACAATAGGAGGAGGGGTGATATAAAGAGAGGGAAATCAAACGCATGAGGAACAGCTGGGAGGAAGGAAACCAAAAGTAAACAGAGCAGTGAGAACTCCTCCCAGCTCTAGTAGTGACATCATCACAGGGGTGGAGAAACAGAGCTGTGAGAACGTCCCAAAGCTCTGGTAGTGACAGTCGGCCACCCAATTGACTAATGCCTGTACCTGCTCAGGCCTTACCATCCTTAGAACGGCATTGGGCCCCACCAAATATCGCTGTAAATTCTGCTGGCTACTGGGACCTGAGGTAGTTGGTTCACTAGGACGTGTGGCTGTGGCAGAATGGCCACGTCCTCTCCCAGCACCAGAGGGTCCACTAACACCACCACGACCATGTCCACGTCCGCGTCCCTTACTAGATGTTTTCCTCATTGTTACCGTTCACCACAATAAAAAAAATATTATTCGGGCCAATGTATTGAATTAAAATTCAGGCCTTTTTTTACAGACACCTAACACTATCTGGCTATCTATTTAGGTACCGTATTACACTAATACAGGCACAGCAGTAATGACAGATTTAGCTGAATATAAATTGTAGGCCTAGTATTTAGGCGCTGGATGACAGGTATACGTTTACGGACAGAATTAAACTTGGAGATGCACGGTAGCGTGTGAAGTAATTGAGGATGACCCTATCCGCACCTTCAATCTAATATACCCTTTTATGGATAGATTTAAACTTGGCCTGATACAGCAGAAAAAAAAATATTTAGGGGATTGCTAAGTTGGGAATTGTATTCAACCCAGAACAAAAACTGTGCTTCGGCAGACAGCAGACAGTATTACAATTGGCTAGCCACAGCTGAAACACCAGATTTAGGGTACTGCTATTTTGGCCAATTGTATTTTACCCCTCAATAAAATAGCAAGCACAGCCAAGCCCCTGATGTAGGATATAGCAAAAAAATAACCACACTATTGATGGTTAAATGGACTTGGTGGCAGCTTGTGCTGGCGCACCACAAGACACAAAATGGCCGCCGATCACCCAAGAAAAAAGTGACATAAAAACGCTCTGGGCAGCCTAAAAACAGTGAGCAATTAAATAGCAGCAGTTCAATGATCCACAGCTGTAGATCGATCACTGAATTAAGTGTTTTTGCTGAGTAAATCCCTTCCTAATCTCTCCCTAACAGAAGCAGCTGCAGCCTCTCCCTACACTGATCAGAGCAGAGTGACGTGCGGCGCTACGTGACTCCAGCTTAAATAGAGGCTGGGTCACATGCTGCACTGGCCAATCACAGCCATGCCAATAGTAGGCATGGCTGTGATGGCCTCTTGGGGCAAGTAGTATGACGCTTGTTGATTGGCTGCTTTGCAGCCTTTCAAAAAACGCCTAAAAAGCGCCGAACACCGAACCCGGACTTTTACGAAAATGTCGGGTTCAGGTTCGCTCATCCCTACGCTCCAGTGACGGAATTAAGGACGGTACGTTGTCCTTGTAACGTGGATACAGCAGCGTGGCCACCCAGTAATCAGCACAAGTTAAAATGTGGGCAACTCGCGGTCGTTGCGGAGACACTGCAGCATGTAATCGCTTATGTGTGCCAGGCTGCCCAGAGGCAATGAAAAGCTGTCCTCTGTGGGAGGTGTATCGTCTTTGTCCTCTGTATCCCCCCAGCCACGCACCAGTGATGGCCATGAGCTGGTCTGGGTGCCACCCTGCTGTGAACATGGTTCCTCCTCCTCCATCTCCTCCTCCTCATCCTCCACCTCCTCATCCTCCAGAACTGTGCCCTGGCTGGACAATTGTGTACCTGGCGTTTGTGGGTGCAGGAACCCACCCTCGGAGCCACTTGGGAATGACTGGCCGGAAACCCTACTAAATGATCCCTCTTCCTCCTCCTCCTCCTCCTACTGTGTCATATCCTCTTCCATCATCGCCAGCAGCGTTATATCAAGGAGGCCTAAAAGTGGTATAGTTACGCTGAGAACGGCGTTATCGGCACTGGCCATGTTGGTGGAGTACTCGAAACAGCGCAACAAGGAACACAGGTCTCGCATGGAGGCCCAGTCATTGGTGGTGAAGTGGTGCTGTTCCGCAGAGCGACTCACGCGTGCATGCTGCAGCTGAAACTCCACTATCGCCTGCTGCTGCTCGCACCGTCTGGCCAGCATGTGCAAGGTGGAGTTCCACCTGGTGGGCACGTCACAAATTCAGCACATGCGCCAGGCTGATTTGCAAGGGGGGTGAGGTGAAAGACTGATGGACATCGGCTGCAGGTGCCAACTGTGGTCTTTCAGCAGGAGACTGGGTGGGAGACAATGTGAAGGAACTGGAGCCACTGTCAGCAACCCAATCTACTATCGCTTGTACTTGTTCAGGCCTCACCATTCGTAGAGCCGCATTAGGCCCGACCAAATACCAGGTTCTGTCGCCTACTCGCACATGAGGAAGGGGTTTCACTTGTGCGTGTAGCTGGCACAGATCGACCACGTCCTCTCCCTGCAACAGGGGCTCCACCAGCAGCACCACGACCTGGGCCACGTCCCTTATTTGACGCTCTACTCATTTTTTGCGGTCACCCACCGAAGTAACAGACGTTTTTACTAAATTAAGTTCCTTGTGAACAATGCAGAGCAGGGGTTTTTGACGGCCAAAATGGGTTAATGTCACCTAACAATGGAACAGACGAATTTTAGAGATTTAGGTCCCTGTCACCTAGGCAGAGCAGGGGTTTTTGGATGGGAAAAATGGGTTTATGTCACCCAACAATGGAACAGATGAGTTTTTTAAACTTATTGCCCGGTCTGCTATGCAGTGCAGGCAGCACAGGTACTTTATTGGCGAAAAAAAGTTTTTTTTCTCACACACAATGAAACAGATGGATTTAACTGTATTTCTTTAACTAACAGAAATGCAGCACAGGGCAAAAAGGTACTTTATTGCCTCCCCCTCAAAAAAAAAAGGTTTTTTTTTAACCCTCAATGAAACAGATGGATTTAACTGTGATTATATTTCACTCTCACAAATGAAGCACAGGGTTTTTTTTACATAAAAAAATTGTGGATATGTCACCCCTACAATGAAACATATGGGGATATGTCACCCCCTGGGTCCCTGAACCCACATACGGTATTATTTTCCATTTCCCTGGTACATATGCAGTGCAGGTGCACTTTAAAAATGGGTATATGTCGGCCACTGAACTACAAGAACAGGATTAAATTATTGTCCCTGGCACATATGCACTGCTGGTACACAAAATGGCCGCCGACGCCCACCTAACTAACAGATGGATTAAAGCTATTCACCGCCTGCACCACCCCCAAATTGTCACAACAAAAACGCACCCGCTTATTCCTCAACAACTCCCCCCACAACTCAGTAGCCAAAACTATAGGGAACAACTCCAGCAACGCCAAGTTCCCAAGCAACCCGGCAACCCTCCATTCCCCCGGCCAAATCCCTGCACTTCACTGCCCCTGACAAAAGGCACCATAGCCACATGCTCCCGACGCGTCCGTGAACAATTCCAAATCTACATTAGAAATGGGCGCCTCCATCCAAACAGAACGACCATTAAATTCCCTCAAAAAACGCTCCCAAACTTCCAAATCTGCACGCACCTCACCCCCCAACCGCACTAAATGAAAGGGAGCCTTCACACCCGTCGTGGCCCTGGACAAACGCCTACAAAAAACCCGCCCCATAGGCAAAATTCTACAGGCAAAGTTCAATTTACCCAAAACCGACTGCACCCATCTGAGCTGCACTTTCCTCGCCTTACACAAAAAATCCACTTCACTACACAAATCAACCACCTTATCCTCGGGCAACCTACACTCCATAGCCACACTATCAATCACAATCCCCAAAAACTTCACAGTCGTAGACGGGCCCTCCGTCTTCTCCCGCGCTAACGGAACCCCAAAACTCGCCGCCACCCGCTCCATGGTATGCAACAACACCGAACACACCCTTGACCCCGCCGGGCCTAAAAACTGAAAATCGTCAAGGTAATGCAACACTGAACTCCATCCCGCCTCTCGCCGCAACACCCACTCCAAAAACGAACTAAACGTTTTAAACAACGAACACGAAATCGCATACCCCATGGGTAAACAACAGTAAACGAAAACTATCCGGATGAATCGGCAACAGGCGAAACGCCGCCTCAATATCCGTCTTAGCTAACAATGTCCCTTTCCCAAAACGCCGCACCCACCTAATCACCTTGTCAAACGACGTATACGACACGGAGCACAAATCCTCATCAATGCCGTCGTTCACGGAACCCCCGGCCGGGTAAGACAAGTTGTGAATGAGCCGAAATTGGTTAGGTTCCTTCTTGGGAACCAATCCCAAAGGCGAAAACCCACAAATCCGGTAATGGACACTCTACAAAGGGGCCCACTACCCTCCCAGCAGCCACCTCCTTTGCAATCTTGTCAGACACCACCTCCGGACGCTGCAACGCTGAAGCCAAATTACGCATCGCAACCCCCGAACCCACTGCCTACACGGAATCCGAAAGCCGTCTCGAAAACCAGCCAATAACACCGCCGCCGCCCCCCTATTTGGATAATTCTCTAGAAACGGCTCCATCACGTCCACCCTCACCGGGGTCACCCCTCTTCTGCGTAACCTCCAATCCCCTCCCTCTACCGCGCTTGAAACACCGCGCAAAACTATGGGCTCCCCCACAACCGGAACACTCATGTTTGAAACGGCACTCCGAAAGATACTTGCAGTATCCCTCATTGAACTGCCAGCAACATCCCCTTTTGTTCCCTTCAGCCGGATCGGACGCCGAGGGACCCCCGGCCGCCGCCATCAACCGCATCCACAGACCAATGTCCTTATGGTCCCAACGAATACTAGGCCTAACCGCCTTCCTCTGGCGAAACTGCTCATCGTACCTGAGCTACGCCACCCCACCATACGTCCGATACGCCTCCCCTATGGCGTCCATATAGCAAAAAAGGGCCGAACTGTGCTCAGGCGCCTTTCCCCCACCACACTAGCAAGAATAGCAAAAGCCTGAAGCCAATTGAAAAACGTACGCGGAATCAACCTGTACCTCCGCTTCTCTTCCTCCTCCTTTTTACTCTCATCCGGCTTCCCCCTATCCAAATTAAATTTGTCCAACGGAAGTAACGAGAATATCTCGACATACTCGTCCTTCCAAATCTTTTCCCTGACATCACTCTTCAAATGAACCCCCAACGGCCCCTCAAAGCACACGTATACCTCCCCTTTCGCAGCATCAGCCAACCGGACCTCCTCCACGGCAGCCCCTTTACTGCCTCCACTCCCGGCAACTTCAACCATCGCAGACCCCGCCCCTATGGCAGGGGTGTCGCCAACACCAGCCACACTCAAACGCACCCCCTCCCCAACCGCCGACGCAGCAGCCCAAACGGCAGCTGGAGACGACACAGCCCCGGTCTTCTACCGCGACAATAAAGACCACATACCTGTCAACAATTCATGCGCCAACCCCTCCTCCCCCGACAACATAGCCACGCCCCCCCAACTGGATCCTCCGATGCTCCCAGCAGCCGCCGACCTCACCGATGCTCCTCTCAGCGTCGACCCAGCCGATGACCTGGACGTTGAAGGACACGCGCCGTCTGCATCATCCATCCGACTCCCGATCTCCCACGCCTCCTGGCTGACTTCTCCTTCCTCCAAAGACTGATCAGCCGCGAAACCCCCGCTAGAATCAACGTGGCGTGGCTGCGTATTCGCCAATTCCCTGCACGCTGGCCCACCGCCAAGTGGCCGCTGAACAACTCCCAACTCAGGGACAACCAGCCCCAGCTCCACGGCCTGTCCACCGCGAGCCGCAACCTGAACCCCCGTAGAAAAACCGTCAACCTGCTGCACCGTGGGTGGAGCTAAGTCCTGTCCCCCAGCCAGCGCATCACTCCTCAAACTTCAAACTTCTGCCTGGTGCCGAGGACCGACCAGCAGGTGGCGACATTGCAGCCCTCCTCAGACCACTGCCTGGTGCCGAGGACCGACCAGCAGGTGGCGACATCACCTCATTCCCCCTATTACTGCCTGGTTCCGCGGACCTACCAGCAGGTGGCGACATTCCAGCACCATCCCGGCGATGCTGCACATCAGAAGACTGCCGCCGTCCTGCAGACTTGGACCGTGACACCGCCCGCCGCCTCCTGGAATCACCGCCCGCCGCCCGGCCCCCACCGGAGGTAATTGAGGCCGCATCTACATGTCCCCCCTCTCCGCTGCTACCGCCGGTCACCAGCTCGGACCGCGGCGCCGCCCGCTGCCCCTTGGAGGATCCGCCAACCACAAGGCCCCCACCGCCAGACAGTGAAGCTGCATCCAGCTGGCCACCCCCATCGCTGCCACTACCGGACTCCTGCCCACTGTCAACCCGGCCGCCCGCACGCACAAGGCCCCGAGCCGCCGCACCGCCGCGCGACCACCCCCCCCCCCGCCGGGAACGGGACACTAGCCGGGTACTACCCCTCACCTCCTCAGCAAGCGCACGACGCGGCGCCGGAATCCTCCCGCTGCACCGGCTGGCAGAAACACTTGCCACCCCAGCCGGCCGCAGCGGAGGGTCCCCAGGTGGGCTCCTCAAATGCCGCCGCGCCCGAGGGGTCGCCTCCAGGCTCAAACGTTCAGGCGATCTCCTGGCCCTCAACCTCCCCCCGCCGCAACCGGAGGCACGCTAGGGGCCCCCACCGCAGCCTGCAAACTACTAACCAGCCAAGCAGAACCATGCTGTTCTGCCGCTGCCCGCACCGCCGCCATCAAATCCTACAAAGACGCCATAACACAGCACTATCCTGCACTCTGACAACTCGCCAAGACGCAACAGATACTGGTGCCGTTCCCGCCTCTAACCCCAGACTATATACAGCGCGCGAACTGCCCTGCCACCCCCTCAAACCTTCCCCTAAAACACTCCACCCCTTCCCAACCACCTTAACCCTAACCTGGCCTAGAAACTTCCCCCTTTCAGTCAATTTACACTGCGCTACATCTGCGCCTCGCTCCGTTGTCATACTTCTGAGGACGTGTGAAGCAGAGCTGGGACCAGTAAACAAACCAGTGCAGTTCTTTTCTGTGCTGCATTATGGTAAGATAAGGGGTTATTGATTTTTAGTGCACAAAGGTGTCCATAGCCTTTAAAATTTTTATGAAAATTTCCAAAACTCAATTTTTAAAGACCATTCAGTTCTGAAGTCACTTTGTGGGGCTTATATAGTAAAAAATAGGGGTGGGCGATATAAACGATATGAACTATATAAATTCGGGCAACAATATAGATTTTGTCTATATCGCCATATCGCGATAGATGACCACGGAGCGGTAGTGAATTGAAGAAGCTTCTCACTCACCGCTCCGTGGCCTCCCGACTCTGCACCGCGCTGACCAGGGCCTTGTGTGCACACATCGTCAGGTCCCTCCCAGTGCATGCTGGGAAGAAGACGCGGTCCATCTCCTGAGGACTCCAACAGCCAGCCGCGCACCCTGCAGGAAAGGTAAGTATATTAGCAGGGGCCTAAATCTACCGGGGGATGGTGGGGCGGTGGATGGCTATGGCACGGGGCTGATGGCACTGGCTTGCGGACATGGATGATTGCAAATACACTGCGTGCAGAATTATTAGGCAAATGAGTATTTTGACCACATCATCCTCTTTATGCATGTTGTCTTACTCCAAGCTGTATAGGCTCGAAAGCCTACTACCAATTAAGCATATTAGGTGATGTGCATCTCTGTAATGAGATGGGTGTGGTCTAATGACATCAACACCCTATATTAGGTGTGCATAATTATTAGGCAACTTCCTTTCCTTTGGCAAAATGGGTCAAAAGAAGGACTTGACAGGCTCAGAAAAGTCAAAAATAGTGAGATATCTTGCAGAGGGATGCAGCACTCTTAAAATTGCAAAGCTTCTGAAGCATGATCATCGAACAATCAAGCGTTTCATTCAAAATAGTCAACAGGGTCGCAAGAAGCGTGTGGAAAAACCAAGGCGCAAAATAACTGCCCATGAACTGAGAAAAGTCAAGCGTGCAGCTGCCAAGATGCCACTTGCCACCAGTTTGGCCATATTTCAGAGCTGCAACATCACTGGAGTGCCCAAAAGCACAAGGTGTGCAATACTCAGAGACATGGCCAAGGTAAGAAAGGCTGAAAGACGACCACCACTGAACAAGACACACAAGCTGAAACGTCAAGACTGGGCCAAGAAATATCTCAAGACTGATTTTTCTAAGGTTTTATGGACTGATGAAATGAGAGTGAGTCTTGATGGGCCAGATGGATGGGCCCGTGGCTGGATTGGTAAAGGGCAGAGAGCTCCAGTCCGACTCAGACGCCAGCAAGGTGGAGGTGGAGTACTGGTTTGGGCTGGTATCATCAAAGATGAGCTTGTGGGGCCTTTTCGGGTTGAGGATGGAGTCAAGCTCAACTCCCAGTCCTACTGCCAGTTTCTGGAAGACACCTTCTTCAAGCAGTGGTACAGGAAGAAGTCTGCATCCTTCAAGAAAAACATGATTTTCATGCAGGACAATGCTCCATCACACGCGTCCAAGTACTCCACAGCGTGGCTGGCAAGAAAGGGTATAAAAGAAGAAAATCTAATGACATGGCCTCCTTGTTCACCTGATCTGAACCCCATTGAGAACAAACTAAAAACTACTTCCAAAAATATTCAGCTTTGATATTAATGAGTTTTTTGGGTTCATTGAGAACATGGTTGTTGTTCAATAATAAAATTAATCCTCAAAAATACAACTTGCCTAATAATTCTGCACTCCCTGTAGCAATGGCATGGGACTGATGGTGCTGGCTGGGGGACAGGGATGATGGCATGGGACTGATGGCGCTGGCTGGGGGACAGGGATGATGGCAATGGCATGGGACTGATGGCGCTGGCTGGGGGACATGGATGATGGCAATGGCATGGGGCTGATGGCGCTGGCTGGGGGACATGGATGATGGCATGGGACTGATGGCGCTGGCTGGGGGACAGGGATGATAGCAATGGCATGGAGCTGATGGCGCTGGCTGGGGGACATGGATGATGGCAATGGCATGGGGCTGATGGCGCTGGCTGGGAGACATGGATGATTGCAAATGGCAAAATGTGCACTTTATTTTAAACAATTTTGTGTATTACTAACACTTCATCTTTACATTGTTTGGAAAAAGATCTATTACACAATACACATCTTAAAAATTTCTTGAAAAGTTTTGTAATTTGTATACATACAGAAGAAAATAGTATATCGCGATATATCGTTATATCACACATGCTTTAAATTATATTGCAATATAGATTTTAGGCCATATCACCCAGCCCTAGTAGAAACCAACCATAAATGGTGGGATTTTAGAAACTAGACCCCTTAAGGTATACAAAACTAATTTTACAAACTTTGTTAACCCTTTAGGTGTTCCACAAGAATTAAAGGACAATTTATAAATTTCACTTTTTTAGCCGATTTTCCATTTTTATCCGTTATCTCCTGTAACACAGCAAGGGTTAACTGCCAAGCAAAACTCAATTACCCTGAATTTGCAGTTTACAGAGCCCCCCCACATACATGTATGGTGGTGACGTAAGGGCACATGGCTGAGCGTAGAAGGGAAGGAGCGCAGTATGGTTTTTGGAAGACAGATTTTGCATTACTGGTTTTTAGGCACCATGTCCCATTTCAAGACCCCCTACAGTAGAAACTCCCCAAAAGTGACCCCCTTTTGGAAACCATGGGATAAGGTGACAGTTTTATTGATACTATTTTGGGGTACATATGATTTTTGTAGCCATGATGGTAGTGTTAGTAGGGGAAGAGGTAGTGATAGTCGCACTCTGGTCAAATAAAAAGCAGGGAATCGGGAGGGGGCCATGGAGCCCACCATGAGCTATCACAGTCTGATAAAAGTGGCTATGATGAGGATTTATTGGCTTGGCGTGGATACATTTGTTAAGAGAACAATATATGAAAGGAACGTGCGTTTGTTGTCTCTAGTGCGCCTGATCAGCCGCTGGAGATAATGACGTAAATAAACATGCATGAGGATCATAGTAACTTTATCCGGCATCGATCACTGAGCAAGGATGGATGGGGTTCGCTCCAGTGGTTATAGGATACATGTGTTTGTTAGCTGGCTAGGTTATTCTAAATGATGGTGGTTTCTCATCTTCCTGTATATCATCACTTCCTGTATCATCACTTCCTGTATATCATCACTTCCTGTATGTTTGTTACATGAAGGAAGTGGTCGGGTGATGGGCCTGCCCCTTTCTATTGTTACCCATTTTGTGGCTATAAAATAAAAGTGAAGAGACTGGACAGGAGGAGGAGGAGGAGTGCTCAACAAAAGCTCTATGATGAAACACCTTGTAGGACTCCGGATTAGGGTTGAGCGAACCCGAACTGTAAAGTTCGGGTTCGTACCAAACTTTTGGATTTTTAGACCCCGGACCCGAACACGAACATTTCAGTAAAGGTTCAGGTTCGGCGATTTCCTGGTGCTTTTTGAAAGGCTGCAGAGCAGCCAATCAACAAGCGTTTAACTCTGTGCCCTTAGAAGCCCTCACAGCCATGCCTACTAATGGCATGGTTGTGATTGGCCAGTGCAGCATGTGACCCAGGCTCTATATAAGGTGGAGTCACGTAGCGCCGCACGTCACTCTGCTGTGCTTAGTGTAGGGAGAGGATGCTGCTGCTGTGAGGGAGAGAATAGGAGAGAATCTGTTATCAGAACTGCAATTGAACTCAGCGATCTACATAGATTTCGCTGTGTGGGAGCAGTGCACAATATTTTTACCCTGCCCTGAGCCCAGTGACAGAGAAAAATAACTTTTATCCGTCTGTTAGTTAGGTGGGCGGCACCGCCAGACAGTGAAGCTGCATCCAGCCGGCCACCCCCATCGCTGCCACTACCGGACTCCTGCCCACTGTCAACCCGGCCGCCCGCACGCACAAGGCCCCGAGCCGCCGCACCGCCGCGCGACCCCCCCAGTCCCCCCCGCCGGGAACGGGACACTAGCCGGGTACTACCCCTCACCTCCCCAGCAAGCGCACGACGCGGCGCCGGAATCCTCCCGCTGCACCGGCTGGCAGAAACACTTGCCACCCCAGCCGGCCGCAGCGGAGGGTCCCCTGGGGAGCTCCTCAAACGCCGCCGCACCCGAGGGGTCGCCTCCGGGCTCAAACGTTCAGGCGGCACCGATCTCCTGGCCCTCAACCTCCCCCCCGCCGCAACCGGAGGCACGCTAGGGGCCCCCACCGCAGCCTGCAAACTACTAACCAGCCAAGCAGAACCATGCTGTTCTGCCGCTGCCCGCACCGCCGCCATCAAATCCTCCAAAGACGCCATAACACAGCACTATCCTGCACTCTGACAACACGCCAAGACGCAACAGATACTGGTGCCGTTCCCGCCTCTAACCCCAGACTATATACAGCGCGCGAACTGCCCTGCCACCCCCTCAAACCCTCCCTTAAAACACTCCACCCCTTCCCAACCACCTTAACCCTAACCTGGCCTAGAAACTTCCCCCTTTCAGTCAATTTACACTGCGCTACATCTGTGCCTCGCTCCGTTGTCATACTTCTGAGGACGTGTGAAGCAGAGCTGGGACCAGTAAACAAACCAGTGCAGTTCTTTTCTGTGCTGCATTATGGTAAGATAAGGGGTTATTGATTTTTAGTGCACAAAGGTGTCCATAGTGTCACGAGGGTGTCAAGAGCCACGCCTGACTCCGTTATACCCGGGGTCAGGAAGTCGCAGCGGTTGGCTGCGCGCTCTATGTAAGATAGGGCTGTTTCCTTATGGTAGCTTTCTGGGTTTGCTTTGCAACCCTTTTGGCTCACTCAGGGATCCGTAGCTCCTTCTCCTCAGCTGTTCCTTGTCCAGCACTCCCAACCTCCTTATATTCCTCTCTCACACTTCTCTGGTTGCCAGATATAGAGCTTCCTGCCTGGACATCTATTCTGACCCTCTGGAGCTGTGTTGCTGCGTTCTCTGGTTGTTGGTCCAGAACGTTACCCTCCGGATCCCTGTTGGACCTTTGTGGTCTGCTGTGGTCGCCCACCTGGGTGTATGTGTTTGTCTGTATGTTTGTTTGCCCTCTCCCTAAACATAAAATAAAGGAATATCTCACGTGTAACACTACGAGTGTCATCTACGTAATAAAATGCCCTTGCAATAAAATTTATGTAGGAAGGACCAAACGGATGTCAAAGACAAGGATTGCGGAACATCTAAACAATATCTGAAAATGCCCCATGGATCACCCACTCTCAAAACACTTTAAAGAATATTATGACCAACAAACAAAAAATCTAAGCTTTACAGCAATAGAAAAGGTCGAATTGGATTGGAGGGGTGGGATCCATGTGGATAAAATGTCTAGAATAGAATCGAGATGGATCTTCGAGTTGGATACCCTTATCCCACACGGATTAAATGCCGAACTCGAAATTTTTGGTTTTTTATAAATATAAGAGGCTCTTGGGTGGGTGCTTGTCCACTGATGCACAGTCGGATGGTATTTTTATTATGTACATCCGACTGCTCCTTGGTGGAAAGCACCCACCTTGTAATCAACCACATTCTCATATTCATCAAAACAAGCCTGCGCATTACACATATGTCCGAAAGTTTTAATTATTAAGTTTTAACTATTAAAGTTTTACAAATGTTTTTATTTATTTATGTATTCTCTTAAAATCAGTTATATGATGATTATTTGTATGATGAGGATTATTTTAGTAATTAAAAAAGAGGAAATGAGGGTATATCTTGAGAAGGAATTAAGATGACTTCAAATCCTTTATCCAGGTTGTTAGGAATGTCTTTTTAGCAGCATTGGACAAAAAAACGCATTGGGGGAAAAAAACGCATGAAAACCGCACCGTTACCGCACCATGCGTTTTTTTGTTCAAAAGCAAGATTTTGACATATTGCATCGATCTGATGGTCAAAAATTATGGATAGATGCAATAATTTGGATTAATAACATGAAAACCATCAAAGTGACTCTGTACATCAAAATCCGGGCCAGACTTTCTACCTAACTGCTATCATGGTCCAAGACAGGATTTTGTCCCTACTGGATTTCAATCAGGAAATGGGATATAAAAAGGTGGTAAGGTGGGTTCCAGATTACCACTGAGGAAGAAGTCAGAATCCACAAAACTTCGAAACGCGTCTGGAGGAAATTTGGACCCTCCAATAGCACCATTTCTGCGTACGCTACAGACCACCAGGATCTGCACCTCTCTCTTATCTGCTGGCTCAGAACAGATTGTCCCGTGCCTACTAAAGAACTCCCTGGAGCCATATTGTTCCACTCCACCTTAATTGGAGCAACCCAGGATTTGAGCACGAGGGACGCTGAAACAGCGGTGACCAGAGGAAAGGCTTTATTTCGCTTTGGAGGTAAGGGAGTAGTACAGCTCATAAAGAGGTGGGACGCCACCAGAGAGCTGGAATCCCGAATTATTCAAGCTAATCTGTGAAATCTGATATAGTGTTTCTATAACGAAATATTGACTTTGTGAGCCGACAGAATATATGGTGTTGGATCGATACAACACCTGTAACTCACAGCCAATAATCGAACTGAAACCACGTCCTACTATCTGGGAAAATTATACAAATGTATTCCAACATGTTTAATAGCGATTATCAATGCCGAATATTTGGAGACCATCTAATCGAGATTCTGGTCTGAATGACTATTATATCTGTTAACCGGAACATATTGTGAATCGCGGTTATTGAATTTTTGTGGTTATCGAATATAGGGTGATGGTCTGATCGACATCCAGTCTGAACGATCACTTTTATTCGATGACCTGACTATATTTGCTACTAGGCATATAGGTTAACGAATACCCTATTCCTCAGCTATTTTTACATCAAATAATCGTCATTTCAGTGACGTTTTAATGCTTTTATTGTGTATTTCTAGTACAATTTACATATCTTGTATATTGATTTTAGATGTATGATTTTTAGAATTAGTGACCTGCAGAATATTTGAATATAATAAAATTTAATATTTGAGCAGTCTTCCGGATATATGAGTGCCATATCTTCCTTAATTATCCTTTCGTATAAATTTTTGGTGTGTGGAGTTCGCACCGAGATATAGAGCACCATCCCATCCCCATTGATTAGTAGAGCCACCCCATTCTGCCAATACACTTCTTTCCCTCTCTCTCTCTCCCTCCCCCTCTCTCTCTTTCATCCCTCCTTCATCCCTCTATCTAACCTTGAGACGATGCACCATGTTGAATCCAGCTTCTCTTCGTCCTGGTTTTGAGGATGATGAGAAGGGGGGGGAAGTGGTGCAGAAAACAACAATCTTCAAACGTTTTACTAACCATTCTAACCTCTCAACTGTCAATCAATTTTCTAACCTAGTAGGGAATCACGTTGAGAACCATCACCTGCCTTTTCTTTGATGGTACTTGGGTCTGATTTTTGCAAAGAAGTAAAAAATCAGGGATGATCCATGACCTGAATGTTCCGCTGTAGCTCTTTATTCCATCAGGTATGCCCCCAGGCAGCCCCATGGGTTATCACCCGATGTCCACCACCGGGTTCGGGAGTCTCTCCCGGACCCAGACTCAATTACCAGTGTTTATTGTAGTCAACCATGTGATTGGGTTGTGCTAAAGAAACATCCGAGGACGGGACTAGAGCCGAGATATCTTGGGCCATTCCAGGTGCCGCTGATGACACCAACCTCTCTGAAGTTTAAGGGACGAGACAACTGGATCCACATGGGTCACTGCAAGAAGCTGCTCAACCACATCAAAGAATGAAGAGTATCACTTTTGTTTATTTGTTTAGTTTAATTTTTAGGTAGGGAAACACACCTGAAACCAGCCAGGGCCACAAGGAGACATTTGTTGATAGCACATAACGATAAATTCCTAGAGGGTAATATCAGCTATAGGTTTAATAGTAGCTCTGGCTCCAGCTCCTCGCTTGTTAATCCTGTATGGGTTGTACGGGCAGCTAGGTGGCCCGTAGAAGTGGTAAAAGGGATACGTTTGTAGGATCCTCCAGTTGTGAGGAAGGTATAACGGTCAACCTTACTAATGAAACCCCTGATCTCTTTAATAACACCCATAGACTAGATTATATCTGCTGGAAAGAAAGGTGTGACGTTCAGACTGAGGGAGCGATCCCCCAGTCTATTCAGTTATTACTGGAGGCCCGTGACCGTCAGAAGTACTTGTGTGGAGTTGACGAGTTGACGGGTCCGTACTATTTCCTATGCGGGTTATCCACTTATAAGGTAATTCCCCATAATGCCAGAGGTTCATGTGTCCTGGTGAAGCTTGTCCCTACATCTTATGTTGCAGCCGATTGGGAGGAACTGATGGTGTGGAAGGAGGTAAGAACGGCAGGGAGAGCTGGAAGGGAGTTGTTTTCTGTCTGGACTGGATGGGGAGTTGGAATTATGAAGCGATTGAACAATTTCTCGTCCATAGTGGATGATATGTTCAAAGAAACCGTTGAGGCAGTAAGAGAGATCACCGAGAAACAACGACAGTAGAGGGTCCAGTGGAGGGTTTCTGTGAATTAGATGACGGTTATGCCTGGCTAGCAGACACCATTGACAAGGATCAAGTCCATAAAGACAGGAGCAGGGCAGAGGCGGAGTGAGGGTTGGAATCCTTTTTAAAGCATTGGGAGGTCTTGGGGCTCACTGGTTTTCCATTGGATCAGGGCTAAAGGAAATAGGACATGTACTTATGTTTTTTTTGTTTCCATTCCATGCCGGAGTGAGATGTTCTTGATATCTAATCGACCGAGTTACCGAAAACCGAACAGACAAGACGCCCTAAAGACCAAACCATGGACCAGATGCAGAGGATTCCAAACCAGCCGGCCACCAATGCGAAACGCCACCTCCTGAGTCAGCTCCCGAAGAAAGTCAAGATTTGTTTTTAAGCTACGTGTCAAGATTGACTTTCTGTTTTCCATCATCTGTTTTGTTTAATGGATTCAGAATTTTTCGTAGACAAGACAGTTTTTTTCAAAGAAGAAGATTGAGATTCATCGAGGGACACTGGGTGTCACGGGGTTCCGAAGGTGCACTCGGTCCCCCATTGCCCGCAGAACTGTTGCTTAGCTTTTGGAATGAGGTTCTGTGTTTGACCTCATTCCCAGGGCGGCTTTACTAGCTGGGTGGCTCCTTGCTCCTAAGTCTGCCTTGAGCGCCGAGCTGATCACTCGGTGCTCGACTGGTTGGTCTGTCGGTCATGTGACGCTGGCCACGTCACATGACCCTCACTCCCCACTATAAATACAGGTTGCCTGTTAATTTCTAGGTTCCTGGTATTTGTTGGACTGCTGAATACTTACCTGATCCTCTTCCTTGACCATCCTTTTGCCTGATCCTCCTGTACTGCGCATCCGTCCTGGTATTGTGACCTCGGCTCCCACCTGACTACTCTCTTAGGACTCCTCTTGTACTTCTCTGCTCTCCTGGTATTTATGACCCCGGCTTCTCCTGACAATTCTCTGCTTGCTCCATTTGTACTTTGCAGCTTTCCTGGTATTGACTCGGTCCGTTCACGTCCTGTTGTTTGTCTGTCTGTCATCCTGCACTTACTCCAAGTTAGGGATTGCCGTCCAGTTGTCCCCTGTCATTAGGACTCGCGAGGCAAGTAGGCAGGGCCATGGGTATGGGTGGAGCGCAGTGGTCAACTTTCCTTCCCTTCTGTGTGTGTGTACGCGACCGATACACTGGGAGCATATGACAAAAAGGAGGACTGTTGTGGAAATTTTATTAGGATGTGTTTCTAATATATTGTGTATTGTCACCATGTCTCTCAGTGTCAGGGTTAAACCATTGGAGTGGATATCTTCCCGTGTATGTCCTGTCTCAGCTGCTGGCGCAGAGTCTTCGTCGGCGAATGGTCTATGTGCTAAGCACTGAGCTGTGGGCCGGGGGAGACTGATGTGTTCAGCAAGCAGTGTTTTCCTTGGCTGATGTTTGGACGTCCGGCTAGGGCCCCCGCGCAAGACGCCGATTTATTGGCTTTGCGTGGATGCATTTGTTAAGAGAACAATATATGAAAGGACCATGCGTTTGTTGTCTCTAGTGCACCTGATCAGGGCGCTGGAGATAATGACGCTGTCCTGTAAAAAAACAGGCATGAGGATCACTAGTAACTTTATCTGGCATCGATCACTGAGCAAGGCTGGATAAAATTACCTTCCAGTGGTAATGTAGGTTATAGGTATACATGTGTTTTGTAGCTGCTAGTATTTTTTAAGTGATGGTGGTTTCTCATCTCGTGTATCATCACTTCCTGTATGATTGTTACATGAAAGCAGTGGTCGGGTGACGGGCCTGCCCCTTAGCTATTGTTACAACCCTATTGAGGCTATAAAATAAAAGTGGGGAGTGGGGAGTGCAGAACAGAAGCACTACAATGAAACACCTTGTCTGACTCTTGAAGAGTGTTACCTTTCCTTACACAAAAGAGCTTGATACACACGTGCTTTTAAGCACCAGGGAATTCTTTGTGGGTGGCGCACTTCAGCGCACTTTTAGCGCAGCTTGGATAGTGCGTCTGATACAAGCGAATTTCTACAACAATGCTTCTGCCACTCAGACAATTTCTCCCTCTCCTCATCCTTTCTCCATCATGAGCTACTGATAAAGGAAGTGTGTGGCCAGGAAACAATTGTACAACGCTCAGCAATCTGCTGGTGTGCAGGCTTAACGGTCTCACCTGACCAAGTGCTGGTTGCGATGCAGTTGCTGGCCGGAATCCACTTAGTAGAGTCTTCTGCCTTTAGGAAGCTGATGTATGTGCATAGCCTTACTGAAAAATACCTAGCTGACATTATTTCTCCAAAAAATCCATACTGCCTTGTACTGTCATGTGGCAGAGGACGAGGCTGCTTCCTTGAAATTCTCGCTGCGCAGAAAGGTGCACGCCATTGAGGACACCTGGAGCAGCTTATGGCAGGAACAGTACAAATTTTTCACAGATCACTGGGTCAATGTTTTTCTGTGCCATGTGAACAACCTCCTCTAAGTGCGTTGTCCCTTGTTCATCACATGTAGCCCTGATGTGGGGATAGACTTTCCCGAGGGTAACACCAGGTTGCTACCTCTTGAGGAGGATTGGCACACAAAGCAGCTGGTCCAGCTGAACCAGAAGGTCCCAGAGAAAGGTACAAGAGGTATGGATGTAGACAACAGGGCCAACTCGTAACCAGGAGCAACAGTGCAGGACCAAGATGAGGCAGAGGCGAAGTCATAAAAGCAATGGGTCCGGACAGGCTTCACAGATACAGGTCAGGCAACCATGTCAGCAACAGGAGAGTCGAGACAAAGCAGGCAAGGATCAGATGGGGCAGCGGAATCCAGAAGCACAGACAAATGCCAGCTTCGCAGGACACAACAAGGCCCTTTGACAGTCAGGCACCTGGGAAGGTGGGCTGGACCACTTATATAGGTGTAGGATTGGATTGGTCACACAGGTCACATGTGCAAAACCTTTGCTAAAGAACAGAAAGACAACGGCAACAGATCACCACAGCTACCTGCCCCGTAATTCAGCCAGACGCGGACAATGACAGAGGCGGCCAGGAAGGACAGTGTCGCCCGAACACAGAGCCCGGGACGGCAGCAGAGAGCAACCATCATTACACAGTGACAGATCGGCCTCTCTACGAGCAGCATAAAGCCGTGAATGATTTTGTCAAGCACAGACCGCCTCAGCAGGGAACATGTGTTGTTTCGAGGTCAAGCAGTGACCGCTCATCAGAGATGTCTATTGTGTTCTCAGGCCCCTTGAAGAGGCCACCAGATTTGTCATAGGGACAACTGCGCATAAATCTCATCCGCCTTGTATTTATCTTGGAACATACACTCATGCAGCAAGGGACAATGTCAGAAGAACAGCTAAAACATCTTGCTGTCTGCCCTGTAAGCTGTGGGGGGGGGGGGTCTGAGTAAAAAAAAAAAAAAAAAAAAAACTGCAGTGCGCGTAGCACGACTTGCAAATTCTTTGCCCCCGCCCATGTTATAAGTCCCCTCCTACATATAATAGGCCACTCCCAACAAACACTGTACAGCTGAAATGATATTGTTGAGGATGAGGTAAGAGTCTTACCCTCATCCTCAGTAACAGACTGTACCAATACTCCGGGCCCCAACATAAAGCGACTCTCCTCAAACTCTTCTTCTTCCCTCGCTGTGACAGGAATCACCAACCAGTTCTGTTTCACAGACTGCCCACCACGTGGCTCTGTGGCAGGAGCATGTTGCAGCTTCACTTCCTCCCTCCTAGTCCTTAAAGGATAACTGTCACATTTAGACCCTAATTCAATTTCATATATGTAGTTACTAATAACATGATATCCAGAATCAGTTACTATTAGACTGACTTAACCCCAATTTAATAAGATTCAGCCCTTAGCAACCAGTCTGCAGAAACTGCAATTTGACTATTCAGTTAAATGGCCGCCACTGCCCTCACCCTGAGGCTAATCCCACCTGCCCTCACTAGCCAGTAACAATAGCCCCCCAAAAGTGTCAGTAACCAGAGCCCTCCCCCCTAAAGGGGTTAATCTCCTGCAGCACAAAGGGGTCCTCTTACCACATGTTGCTTTCATGTATACACTGAGCAGACGGCAGATCTCCCTTCCCTGGTCTGTGCTGCTCCAACTCTGCATTCTCCAGCTCTGCTGAGTGAGGGAGCGTCTGCCAAGCGCAGGGACAGGGAGAAGTGCACACAGCCCAGGCACTGTTATCAGCTGCTGGGGAGGACCTGGCTTTAATCATTTACTTACAGTCCCTGGCTGTCAGTAATGTGACCCTGCACACTGCTGCTCCGTCCTTCAACAGATAGACGGACCACGCCTAGCAACCCTATTTAAGCACAGTAAAAGTAGGCAGTACAGGGAACAAAAATGTGGAATTAAGGGTGCAGTACGCCAGTCCTTCAGGGTGAGCGAATGTGAGGTCACGGGTTAATAGGCAGACCGAGGGTTGCTCTTAGTACTCACAGTTTGTAGAATACCCTGGGCAGGCGTACAGCAGTGATGAAGAGGCTGGCACGTAGATCCTCTGGGGCACTCTCTAGATATAGGGACCAGGCCGGGTGATTGGTGAGGTGCCCTGGGTGTTGAAAGTTTAGCGTGCCTGTGGCAAGATCCCTTACAGTTCGTGACGCCAGTGCCGGTAACGGTGGCACACCGATTTGTTAGGAGGAATAATGAAGGTACACACGATTGTAGTGAACTAGAATTCCTTTTTACTGAACAGTTCAACTATATACAAGCTTCAAACAATTCCATAGAAAGTAGATTTGGTAACAGGCAGGCTTTACATAAATGGCAGGTAGAATCCTAGCAAGATAACTCAGAGGGAATAAACTCACAGATCAGGCTGTACTTTCTGCAGAATCCTGTCTGACTTTCTCCAAGGCCCGAATGCCTAATAGCTGGCTTTATCCTTGGGTAGGGAAACCTTCCTCTGGTATAAATCCACTTGCTGTAAATAAACTTCTGCCTTTCAGATTTCTACTTGGCTGGATACGATTAGCACTGCTCTGTACTTTGCTAGATGCAGGATAACTTCAGGAGGAAACTTCTTCTCCTGGTCGCAGGTTAGGAACCTGGGCTATCTAGCTGCATGTTAGAAGCTGGTACTCCACTACTGCCTGGCTGAAGTGAATCCTGGCTTCTCACCACACCCCTCTCCCTGGACTGTACCTGTCTACATATACTAGGGGGTTCCCTAGCTCCCTCTACAGCTTAGGAGGGGAAACTACACCCCTAGCAGGCCTGGTACACAGGAATTAACATGAACATATGCATTACAATGCAATACCAAACATCATGACCATGTTCCACAGGAGGTGGAGAACAACATGACCCAATTGACCCTTGAGTAGTGCCCACCTTTACGTAGTGGGACACTACAAGGGGTAATTGAATACACAGTGAAAAGTTGAAATAGGGCCACCAAGGTGATATTAATCACTTCCAAAAAAAAATAATAATATGACAGTTATCTTTAAGGCACCAAAAGAGGAGTGGAGGAGGAGCTGCACGATATTTAAGGTGTGTACAGTGCCTTGCAAAAGTATTCACCCTCCTTGACTTTTCTCGTTTTTTGTTACATTACAGCCTTAAGTTCAATGTTTTGTTAATCTGAATGTTATGTGATGGATCAGAACACAATAGTCTAAGTTGGTGAAGTGAAATGAGAAAAATATATAAATAAAACTATTGTTTAGAAATAGAAAACAGAAAATTGTCCTGTGCGTATGTATTCACCCCCTTTGTTAGGAAGCCCATAAAAAGCTCTGGTGCAACCAATTACCTTCAGAAGTCACATATTTAGTGACATGATGTCACCTGTGTGCAATCTAAGTGTCACATGATCTGTCATTACATATACACACCAGAGGCTGCAACACCTAAGCAAGAGGCATCCCTAACCAAAAACTGCCATGAAGACCGAGGAACTCTCCAAACAAGTAAGGGGACAATGTTACAAGTACAAGTCAGGGTTAGGTTATAAAGAATATCCAAATCTTTGATGATCCCCAGGAGCGCCATCAAATCTATCATAACCAAATGGAAAGAACATGACATAACAGCAAACCTGCCAAGAGACGGCTGCCAACCAAAACTGACGGACCGGGCAAGGAGGGCCTTATTAAAGAGGCAGCACAGAGACCAGAGGTGAACCCTGGAGGAGCTGCAGAGTTCCACACAGAAACTGTAGGAATCTGTACATAGGAGGACAATAAGCTGTACGCTCCACAGAGATGGACTTTATGGCAGAGCGACCAGAAGAAAGCCATTACTATCAGCTAAAAATAATAAGGCTCGTTGTGAGTTTGTGAAAAGGCCTGTGGGAGACTCCCAAAATGTATGGAAGAAGGGGCTCTGGTCTGAGGAGACTAAAATAAAATGTTATGTCTGGCGCAAACCCAACACATCACATCACCCAAAGAACCCCATCCCCACAGTGAGACACGGTGGTGGCAGCATCATAATGGGAGATGGGACTGGAAACTGGTCAGGAGCTGAGGGAAAGATGGATGGTGCTAAATACAGGGATATTCCTGAGGCAGAACCTGCCCCACTCTGTGCGTGATCTGAGGCTAGGACGGAGGCTCACCTTCCAGCAGGACAATGACCCCAAACACACGGCTAAAGCAACACTTGGGTGGTTTAAGTGGAAACATGTAAATGTGCTGGAATGGCCGAGTCACAGCCCAGATCTCAATCCAATAGAAGATCTGTGGTCAGACGTAAAGATTGCTGTTCACAAGCGCAAACATCCAACCTGAAGGAGCTGGAGCAGTTCTGCAAGGAGGAATGGGCAACAATCCCAGCGGTCAGATGTGGCAACTTCTCCTAGAGACTTATCCAAAGCGACTTGGAGCTGTGATTGCCGCAAAAGGCGGCTCTACAAAGTACTGACTTTAGGGGGTGAATAGTTCTGCACATTGACTTTTTCTATTTTGTGCTATTTGTTATTTGCTTCACAATAAAAAAAAACATCTTCAGAGTTGTCGGCATCTTCTGTAATTACATGATGTAAATCCCCAAACAATCCATGTTAATTCCAGGTTGTGAGGCACCAAAATACGAAAAAAGTCAAGGGGGGGTTGTGAAGAAAATAGACTTTATTCGTTTTTACCTCTTGTGAATGATCGACCGCACCACACGGAATTCATGGAACTGTTTTGGGCAGGAGACTCGTGTGTGGTCGGTAACTTGTGACTTCCATGTTTTTTAAGAACCCCTGAACCGATCTGGGTGAAAATTTGGATATGTTGTTGGGGAATATTCCATTTGCTGGGGAGAATCATCTTGGAAGCTGCATTCATCGACCCTATCCCCCCTATTTCCTATGGCAGCTATAATCACATATGCTCAGCTATTGGGGAAGGAATAGAAGGCCGCAGGACCATAACCACTGTAGGTCCTAACAACTGGTGGCAAGCGACGGGATTGAATGGGACGCATAAAGACAACTGGTGAATGGCCCAGCAGTACGAGAGACCAAAGAGGACTACGCTAAAGGATCTGCTGGAAGCCCAAGGTCAGGTGGCAAGCAACAAAAAGAAAGCTACCCTCATAGCAGAACTAAGGGAGGGCGACCAAACCAGCGGCATGGCGGATGTCAGCCGGGAGGAAGCAGAGTTCCAACAGAAGGTGATGTGGAGGCTAAACCTATATGGGCCAAATCCCACATCGGAGATGGTGACGCAAGTCCTGGTGCAGGTGAGCGCAGAACGCAGAGCACAACAGGCAAGCTTAAACCAAGGAGACACCGCTTCCTTAGCTGGATCTATAAATGGAGGACAGCGGAGAAAGATTAACTATGCTGCTTTTAAAAGTTTTTCAGATGGAGAAATGGAAATTGATGCATATCTACAAGATTTCGAGCATCAATGCGCTTTGGAGGGTCTGGAATCAGAGCAATGGGCCGCGATTCTAAGCAGCAAACTCACGGGCTGAGCAGCAGAGGCGTACCGAGCAGTTCCTGATACAGCCATACACGACTACGCCAGGGTAAAGGACATTCTGCTAGCCAGGTATGCCGTGACCCCAGAGACTTACAGGAAAAAGTTTCAGGAATTACGGAAAGGGGGCCGAGATGGGCTTTTAGGATGTATCGGGCAGCCCAAAACTGGATACCAGGCTGCCAGGCCACGACGCTAGAGGAGGTGCTACAACTCCTCTTGCTAGAACAATTTTTTGACCACACACCTGGAGACACCAGGGATTGGGTCAGAGACAGGAAGCCGGCCACAATTGAGGAAGCGGCTAAGCTGGCAGACGAGCATCACGAGGGAAGAAAAGGAGAGGCTAGTGGGAACTGCCCTCTGGTAAGGTCCAGCGCTCCAACGCCAGGTCCTGTGACCCACCACCGACCGAACGCGGTACCACCCACGACACAGCCTAATTTTAACCGGAGACCGCCATTGGTATGTCACCAATGCAATCAACCAGGGCACTACAAAATACATTGCCCTCAGCAGAGCAGAGGCAATTGGGAGCGACCATCACCACCGCCACCGAGGGCAGCCGCCCATCACTATCAACATGAGCCACTGGAAGACCACAGCTTTGAATCTGAGCAATTGGCCGTACTACATGAGGTGGACCTAGCCCAAGCCAAGGGGGACAACCGGGTGCACCATAGACAATGGGTCACCATAGATGGAAAGGAGGCTGAGGCACTACGAGACTCTGGGGCCACCCTTACTCTGGTGCAGCCTCACACCGTATCTGTAAAAGCGCGCACCAACAGGACTGTTGCAGTAAGAGTGGCAGGAGGCGCCATCCACAAACTACCCACAGCCCGAGTGCAGTTAAATTGGGGCACCGGAGCCAAGCAGATGGAAGTAGGCATTATGTCTGGCCTACCTGCGGAAGTATTGTTGGGGAACGATTTGGGGTGCCTAACTTCACAGCTGCTTACCCCAGATCCCGCTGGTACCTGCCCTGTGACTACCAGGGCGCAAGCCCGCCGAGCTGGACAGACACACGCCGAGGAACCACAGGTAGGAACCGAAATCCCCGTAGTATGCCCTAACCCTATTCCCTTCTGGGGCACTCCCCAAGACTTTGGCCAAGCCCAGCAGTCAGACTCCACCTTAGCAGGTTACAGGAAGGCTGTAGGTACCCCTAAGGAAGGTAATGCCCAAGAGAACTTCCACTGGGACAAGGGACTGCTATATAGGGTCACAGGGGGAGTGGGAAGTGGGGCAGCCCAAGTTATAAAAAGGCAGCTAGTCGTACCCCGCAAATACAGAGCAGAGCTTCTAAAGCTCAGCCATGATATCTCACTAGCTGGACATCTGGGTATCAAGAAAACTAAGGACCGCCTTACCCAGACGTTCTTCTGGCCAGGGATATCAAAAGACTTGCAGACGTACTGCAGGACATGTGACACATGTCAAAGGATAGGGAAACGGGGGGACCACCCCAAGGCCAAGTTACGGTCCCTACCTATAATAGAGGAACCATTCTACAGAGTGGCAGTAGACCTGATAGGGCCCCTCAACAAACCCAGCTCCTCCGGAAAGCGCTACATCCTCACGGTGGTGGACTACGCCACCAGGTACCCTGAGGCTGTGGCGCTCTCCAACATTGAGGCGGAGACGGTAGCAGAGGCTCTAGTCAGGATCTTTTCCCGAGTAGGATTCCCCAGGGTGGAGACGCAGGGGTAGACCCCATTACGGCAACAACCGTACCGTATCCCGGCAGCCGTACGGACCAGCATGTGGAAAGAAATCCAAGAAATGTTGGAGTTAGGGGTTATTGAGGCTTCCCAAAGTCCCTGGGCGTCCCCGGTGGTTCTAGTACCGAAGCGAGACGGTACGACTCGTTTCTGTATTGATTACCGGAATCTGAACGACCGGACAATCACTGACGCATACCCCATGCAACGGATCGACGAATTGCTCGATCGCATGGCCAGCGGGCACTTCCTAACTACCCTGGACCTGTGCAAAGGGTATTGGCAAATTCCGCTAGACTCGGCCGCCATACCTAAGTCGGCATTCGTCACCCCATTCGGGCTATACCAATTTCGGGTTATGCCCTTTGGGATGAAGAATGCCTCGGCTACATTTCAACGAATGGCGGACCGACTTCTGGATGGAATGTAGGACTTCGCATGTGCCTACCTAGATGATATTGCCATCTATAGCGTCACATGGGAGGAGCACCTGACGCACTTGGCTACAGTATTTGAAAGGTTACAAGAAGCCGGTCTCACCCTGAAACGCGAGAAATGCCATGTGGGCATGGCAGAGGTCCAATACCTGGGGCATAGAGTAGGGTCTGGGAAACAGCGCCCCGAACCCGCGAAAGTAGAGGCCATAGCCAATTGGCCCCAGCCCCGCACCAAGACGCAGGTATTGGCGTTCCTAGGCACCGCAGGGTATTATAGAAAGTTCGTCCCTGAGTATAGCACCCTAGCAAAAACCCTCCCCAACCTGACCAGAAAGTCCCTACGCAAGCAGGTAGCCTGGTCCCCGGAGTGTGCAACGGCGTTCCAAAGACTTAAGACTGCTTTGAGCGAAGCTCCAGTATTGGCGGCCCCAGACCCTAACAAAACCTTTCTCGTTCATACAGATGCCTCCATGTTTGGGCTGGGAGCCGTGCTGAGCCAAGTGGGGGGCGATGGCATGGAGCACCCGGTGGCATACCTCAGCCGTAAGTTATTACCTCGGGAGGTCAGCTATGCCACCGTGGAAAAAGAATGCCTGGCTCTTGTATGGGCCTTAAAGAAACTTCAACCGTACCTTTATGGCCGTGCCTTTACCCTACTCACTGACCACAACCCCCTCATTTGGCTCAACCGAGTCTCTGGAGACAATCCCCGGTTGCTGCGCTGGAGTCTAGCGTTGCAGCGCTACAATTTTACACTACAATACCGCCCGGGCAAATAGAACAGTTATGCGGATGGGCTTTCCCGCCAAACCAACTTGGAAGTATAATTTTGGTACCTGGACAACCCCTAACCAAACTGGCAGGGTCTAGGCGGGTATGCCGACCAATGGGGAGTATTGTGAGGAAAATTGACTTTATTCGGTTTTTACCTTTGTGTTAATTGATTGACCGCACACGCGGAATTCATGGAACTGTTTTGGGCAGGAGCCTCGTGTGTGGTCGGTAACTTGTGACTTCCATGTTTTTTTAGAACCTCTGAACCGATCTGGGTGAAATTTGGATATGTTGGTCCTCCAGATCGGGACCATCAGGGGATATGTAAATTGTGGGGATACCTTGTGGGGAAAAGGGTGTTCCAACGTTTGGGAGAATTGTGTGCTCTCTGCCTGGAGATAATTGGTTTATCCCTTAACTTATCTCAATAGCTCCCAGGCAGAGAGAGGACGGTGTTACTGTAACTCTGTATGGTACTGGGTTATTGTCCTTTGGTTACTGTTGGAGATCCTCTTGCAGGAGGATTTCTCATAAAAGCCAGTGTGTTATCAATAAAAAGTGTTCCTGTTACACCCTTCATGAAGTCTAGGCTCATGGTTGGGGAATATTCCATTTGCTGGGGAGAATCATCTTGGAAGCTGCATTCATCGACCCTATCCCCCTATTTCCTATGGCAGCTATAATCACATATGCTCAGCTATTGGGGAAGGAATAGAAGGCCGCACTGTAGGTCCTAACAGGGGTGAATACTTTTGCAAGGCACTGTAGGTCCAGGTGGATGAGCCTGGCTGATACGGAGAGGGGGGGCCTGTCCTGGCTGCACTGCCTGCTTCACATTATACAATAAACAACAGCAAGCTACAGCCAGGAAGCTCCTCCGCTCTCCTCCCTCCCCAACCCTGCTCCAGGCCTGTGGTTCCCCCCACCATCCACCACCCACCCATGGCATGCTGCCCCCCTGGCCTTCCTCACCAGGCCAAAGCCCCCTGACCCATTTGCAGCCACCACCATGCTTATAGCTGCCCAGCTCTGAATCTTCCTTCTGCAAATATCAGGGGGAGGAACCGGAGCATCTCCTCTCCTACATAGCGCCCCCTACCTCTTACATCCAGTGATGTCTCCTCTGATGTAGACGTTCTCTTTCCTCATCTTCTCCATTCAGACCAGACCGCCATGATGATTCTTCAGCCATCTCTCGTCTCTGCAGAGATTGAGAAACAGACATTAGTTTCCCACATTTCCATCATCTTCACATCTTCTGAGCACCCCATCCTGCCACCCCCAATACTATACTGCAGTAACAGTCCCCCTGATAATACTACTACCACACAGATAGGGCCCCCAATACTATACTGCAGTAACAGTGCCCCTGATAATACTAGTACCACACAGATAGTGCCTCAATACTGTGCCCGCTATGCCCCCAATACTATACTGCAGTAACAGTCCCCCTGATAATACTACTACCACACAGATAGGGCCCCCAATACTATACTGCAGTAACAGTGCCCCTGATAATACTAGTACCACACAGATAGTGCCTCAATACTGTGCCCGCTATGCCCCCAATACTATACTGCAGTAACAGTCCCCCTGATAATACTACTACCACACAGATAGTGCCCTAATACTAGGCCGCTGTGCTCCCCAATACTATACTGCAGAAACAGTCCCCCAGGAAATACTAGTACCACACAGATAGGGCCCCCAATACTATACTGCAGGAACAGTCCCCCTGGAAATACTACTACCACACAGATAGTGCCCTAATACTAGGCTGCTGTGCTCCCCAATACTATACTGCAGAAACAGTCCCCCTGGAAATACTAGTACCACACAGATAGGGCCCCCAATACTATACTGCAGGAACAGTCCCCCTGGAAATACTACTACCACACAGATAGTGCCCTAATACTAGGCCGCTGTGCCCCCAATACTATACTGCAGAAACAGTCCCCCTGGAAATACTAGTACCACACAGATAGGGCCCCCAATACTGTACTGCAGTAACAGTCCCCCTGATAATACTACTACCACACAGATAGTGCCCTAATACTAGGCCGCTGTGCTCCCCAATACTATACTGCAGAAACAGTCCCCCTGGAAATACTACTACCACACAGATAGTGCCCCCAATACTGTGCACCCCAATACTATACTGCAGAAACAGTCCCCCTGATAATACTAGTGCCACACAGATAGTGCCCTAATACTATACTGCAGAAACTGTCCCCCTGATAATACTAGTACCACACAGATAGTGCCCTAATACTATACTGCAGAAACTGTCCCCCTGATAATACTAGTACCACACAGATAGTGCCCTAATACTATACTGCAGAAACTGTCCCCCTGATAATACTAGTACCACATAGAAGTGCCTCCTTCAACAATTATTGGCAAACAGTGCTCTAAAAAAATATAACTGCGCCCCGGTAAATAGTGTCCCAGACACTAATAGCATAAACATAATGACCCCCAACAATAATTGTGCTAAGCTGATACTGTGCCAGGGTGCCCACCAAAGTAACAGGGCTCCCCAAAATCCCACCAACAGAAAAATAATTCTCTGCCAGAGCACACTTAGTAGTAATAATACCCCCATAGTGCCCATACTAGTGATCATGTTCCTGACAGCCCCCCAGTAGTAGTAAAGCTCACCATAATACCCCCTAGTAGTAATAATTATCCTTATAATATGACAGTACAAGAAATACCCCAAGCTGAGTGCCCGCAGTTGAGCTAATGTCCCCATAATGTATGCCAGTATAAAATACCCCTATATAGTGCCCCAGTTAATGCCCCCATAGTGCTCCTCTCCCCCTTCCCCAAAGTGCCCCCCATATTGTGCCAGTTTAAAATACACCATCTTAATGCCCCCAGCACATGCATCCATTGTGCTCCTCTCCCCTTTCCCCATAATATGCCAGTAAAAAAAATGCCCCTTCTTAGTGCCCCCAGAAGATGTCCCTATAGTGCCCCCCACAATGTGCCAGTAAAAAAAACCTTCTTAGTGCCACCCGATGCCCCCAAAGTGCTCTCCCTCATAAAGTGCCAGTAAAAATGCTCCCTTAGTGCCACCAGATGCCATAATGCCCTCAATAATGTGCCAGTATGAAATGCCCCTTTAGAGCCACCAGATGCCCCCATACTGCTCCTCTCCCCCATAATGTGCCAGTAAGAAATGCCCCCAGATGCCCCCATAGTTCCCCCACCAAAATGGGCCAGTAAGAAATGCCCCTTTAGTGCCACCAGGTGCCCCTATAATGTGCCAGTAAAAAACTGCCCCTAGTACCTGTATGAGGCTGTAAGCGATGCAATGCAGGCCTCCTCCGGCCTGTGTCCTGAGCTCAGGCACCGCAATGATAAATACGTCATGGCGCCACCTGAGGTGGCCACTGATAGGCTGCAGGTACTAGTACGCCTCTGCCTCCCCTGCTGTCCTGAGGACGGCGATACAGATGAATATGGAGATGAGCGCTTCTACAAAGGAAGCGCTCAGCTCCTACTGCCGCAGCCCAGCTGCCACTTAGATCCAGGGCCATGCCACCTGTGGCGATCGGCAGTGCGGCCCTGATTGATAAAAAAACAAATGAATGGTTCTAGGGGGGTCCAGACCCGTTGGACCCCACCTGTCGGTGTGCCCCTGGTTGGGGACCTACATGGAGAAACTTCCATGGAGGAGGTAGTGAAGGATGAGAAGATGCAACCGGAGGAGGAGGTGGAGGAGTCGTTTGTGCAAGAGGACAAGACTGATGATGATGACACCATTCATGATGAGCAATCTACTCAGTGGGGGCAGAGTTGGAAAGAACTGGATCCTTGGGCATGCTGGAAGACTCAGGATAGACCTGCTTTTAGACCCTCACTATAAAAGCAAAATGGCGGAATGTTTTCCTGTTGCTGAAGCAGAATCCAAGTACAGGATGCACTATATGCAGCTTGCCGCACCTTTTGGCAAGCAGACTCCTGCTGCCCGAATGTTTGACCAGGAGGCCCCTCTCCGCCACCGGTAGAGTCGCTCAGCTCTGCCGTCTCCTCTACCACAAGCAGCAAAAGCAGCAGCAGCCAGTTTAGTATCAGCAACAGGATGGAGGTTTTTCCATGTGCTGTGCCATGCTGAGGCTCATTACTCAGGTTCAGTCCTACCTGGACTCTGGCCTTTCTCTGCTGTATACTCTGCTCCCTGACCCCATGGAATTGTGGGCAGGCAGAATGGAAAAGTGGCCAGAACTGTCCCATCATGCGCCCTCTTTTCTGTCTTGGCCATCTGTCGTGGGCAGCATGGTGGCTCACTTGTTAGAACCGGTGCCTCAGATATAATGGGACTTGTGTTATTCACAGAGCTCCACTTCTGCCCCCCATACACACGGCTCAAATAGAAGTGGTCTCCTCTCTCGTCGCTATCATTATGGTGGCTACCTGAGCCCTGACCTCGGCTCTGGATGGACATGACTTGGCTCTATAGAAGTTCTTCATGAACAAACAATTATTTTGTACAATTATTATTTACTTTCCGTATATCTGTGGAATCAGCCTGGAGAAGAGTACACCGGCCAGTAAGATCTGGTCTACTTATAGCCAATACCACCCAACTCCAGTAATGTGTGCCATGATGCCACTGCCCAACAGCTGCATCAGGAGAACGTTCTGGAGAATGTTCTTCTTGGATGAGCCTCTTAGGATCCCTCCTGGTTGTGCTCCCAGAATTTTCTGTACTGCAGTAACTGACAATTATGGCTTCTTCTTGGGGAAATCTTCAACTACTTTAGTTTGAGGGTCTCAAGAAAAAAACAGAACTGATTTCCTGTGAACCCAAAGAGCATAATCCTTCCTGACGTGATAAACCATCGGCCCTCTTCCCACAATCAGGACCCAGGAAGCTTCTGGCCAGAGCCCGTGAATGTGAACTTGTCCTACACTACAGAACAGGGCTGGGGCCGGCTCGGGTGGTTTCTCAGCAGAATTCTGCCCAGAAGGCCTGAAGTCAGCAATCAGTGACGTCCAAAAGTCACCGGGCAACATTACTAGAACATATGAGATAATTACCTAATAGTAAGGTGCACATACAGTACTA